>NC_056473.1:12345102-12945102 GCF_008729295.1 Plectropomus leopardus | reverse complement strand
AAAATGCTCCACTTGGTACTTGCTATTGATCTGCTGTTATTTTCAGCTCCCATCCCTTAGAGACAACTTTGCATGGTCTACCTGACAGTGAGAGTATTGGATCTCGGCCGTTTGTGAATGCTGAAAGAAGGGGGCTTTGTCATAATAAGGATATAAATTCTGATTCTGTAGGTGGAAGTCCATTAGTAATGGCTACATTCACATTTTCATGTGTGCTGCTTCTGTTCCCAGCATTAGAATCTGTGAATTTGTGTGTGTGTTTAATGTGCTTATGTAGGTGTAATGCGACAAGGTGGGACTACCATTTTTGGATGCTTGTCTGCATACCTGCACATATTCTCATAGAGACCTCTACCTCAGCTGAAGTGGGGGGAGAGAAATTGCAGCTTCCCGCCATGTTGATTCATCTGATTACCTGATTGGGCCTTTTGACAGCAGCTCTGCCTTGTTGAGAGATCATCTGACACTGATTTGAGATGGCTGACTCGCAGATCACAGGGATGTGTGTACATTTAGTCTTACTGTGTTTGTTATCATCCTCATTCATAGGAATATATAACACTAATCACATATAGATGCCATGTTTACTTCACTTTTCTTGTCAGTTGGAAGCATGAAGTAAAGTTGATGTTGCTATTTTGGTCCTCTCTGCATGCTGGATGAGCCTCTTTCCTTTTATCTTTACTGCTGTCTTGTTATTAATTCTCTGTTCATCTCTCTCTCTTGTATCTATGAACTCTACAGGGAGGGGAGTAAAGAGAGATTGTTAGATGGGAGAGGGTGAGAGATGTAGGAATACAAGAAAGAGTGAGGGGGAAGCTGGTAGTGGTACTGAAAGCAGTTTAGAGAATAGGAGAGAGGTGCTAGTGGAAGGTGAAGTAGTTAGAGAGCAAAGGAGGGAGGAAATAGCAATGGAAAGATTGATAGGAAGCCCGAGTCAAGAGGACGAAAGGGACAGAGAAGGAGTGTAACACTAACAAGCCTCAGAAAGAGCTTTTAAGCAGGCAAACGTCTTCTGAGGCTTTTGGTAGGGGTCAGTTTACATACACATCCACACTCTCCAACGAAAAACATGCACCTCACACATGCCTGGCTGCATTTCCTGTAAAGGGCATCAATATTTATCACATTTCCTATTTCAGAGAAGAAACCATGATAACACCAGAGGATGGAACAATAATAAAAGATAAATCAAATTACCCCACCTTGGATAGACCCTCTCCTTCTGTTTCATTTATAATTCCTTTGCAGCACTTAGGCAAGGTCGACTGATGCTCTGTTGCATATTGAAATACAGGTGCAGCCACGGTGGTTCATGTTGCAGAGCTCTTGGCACATTGGCAATGTTAATTGTGAAACATATATTCATGCAGATTGGAATTATGAATAGTACTGAAAGGTATTTGTCTCATTAGCGTTTGACATATCTAGTTGTTGCTTTTTTGTCTTAATTCTTAACTGGCGTCCACAGCCAAGCTGCAAATGAATAATGTAATATCAGTCCACATTTAAGGGTTTTTGAATAAAAACATGGATCTGATTTTGTATAGTGGAGCCTTTATGGGGCTTTTAGTGCGGATGAAAGATGGAATCTAGAGGATATCCCAGTATGCATCACGATTAAATTCAGAGCTTAACCAGAGGTATTCTGCTAATTGATTGGTTTATTTGGTAATTATTAAGTGATCTTTCCCTCTCAGTCTCCCCCGACACACGCACGCACGCACGCACGCACGCACGCACGCACACACAGGAAGTGCCTCAGTGTGGCTAAGCAGGAGTCATTTTTATCCTACTCGGCTGCAGTAAAAGCTTGCCATGCAGTGGGTGACTTGCATCCGAGAGTGACTCACAGTGCCCATGAATGCTCCTCCACCCACAGCCAGCAACCATTGATACTGTCCATCGCAAAATGAGAAGTTAACAACTCATTTTTCCCCAACCTCCGAGGCAATTATTCTCAAGGCCGTTACAGCAAATGATGGTTATTACCGATGTGGTTTCATGATTTACCATGATGCATGAAATGAAGTTGGCAAATTTGTCACAGCATTTCAAAGCTAATGGTGTCCGTAGTGGTGGGCTAGCATTGTTAAGTTTTGTGGGTATGAGCTTTTCATCCCTGTGTAGTCTGTTGCCAGGCACAATTTAACACATAGCTGATGTAAAAAATCTTTGCGGATCTGTTTTGATCCCAGTAGTAATACCCAGTCAAAACACTATATAATCAAGGTTTTATCCCTAAATGTAAAATCCAATAGCTCTTGCTATGATGGTTAACAGTAAATTCAATTAAACAAGCTTCAATACACCCCTGGATAATGACTATCTACAACCTAAAAGGGGTGATACATTAGCAAATCGCCACTAATGAATCCAAAACCCAGACAAATTTACCTTTTTCCTCACAATTTGCAGCTAATAAGTCCAAGATAATTATTTCTTAATTGAACAACATTGAAGTCTTATTCTGCCTGAGAATGAGGAAGACACAAATGTGACCACTTCATATTTCTCATTTAATCTAGGTCAGTGCAGTGTCCTATACTGCAATTATCTCAAATGAAGATCTTTGTTAGGTGGACATCAAAGTAACCTTAATTAAAACTGATTGTTTTCAAATAAAATATATTGTTAATAATTCTGGGCCTCTGGTGAAGTGTATTATCAAAACATCACAATTCCATAACGGCACATCAGTCATGGGCTTGTTCTGATGGCTGAGTGTCTCTACTGACATGTGACAAAATGTCATGCATTATTTGATATATGTAATGCCATTGCAACAAAGACTCAGCAGTAAGGCTGGTTAGACAATATTATGAGCCGTTAATATACTGTTATGAATCCCTATTATCAACAGCAAGCAGGGAGATGCAACAGTCATATTTTTACCAATGAAGCTGATACAATGGAGGACCAAGAACAGAAACCTGAGGAACTCCTTCACGGACTATTCTCAGATAAAATACAATCAGCCTGAATAACTACAGTCTGGCTAAAAAGCAAGCAAGACAATAAACAACAACAACAACAACAACAACAACAACAACAACAACAATAACAACAACAACAACAACAACAAAAACTATATTTAAAGATGTTTAATCAAAATAATTCAAAGAATTTACTAAACTAAAAGATAAGACTGGATAACTTACTAACTGCAAGCAGAACACGGTATGCTTTTCCCCAGATTGATTGCTGAAAATAAAATTACTCTATGTAATATGTAATACATTTACCAGCTTGGGATTTCAGTTGGCTGAGAATAAAATGATCAATCTCCAATCATTCTGCAACGTAACTTTTCCTCCTTTTAATAAACATAAATTAAAGGCAGTCTTGCACATCACAGAATTGTCATTTTATCCAACAGTAGAAAGGAAGAGTCTCAAAATTAGTTATTAAATCTGCTACAGATTTTAACGTGTTATCTTATTTTGAATCTGCAACTTACTCCACACTCTTACATTCTCATGCACTCATATTTGGGATTTGTCAAATGTAGCTGTACTCTGCAGTTGGGGGTTAAGGACATTACTCAGCAGTTGTTCATGTAGGATGAGAGAGCAATAGTTGTTCACTTCCCCTGCCTAGTTTTTTCCGGCCGGGTGAGCGAATCTAAATGGTATAAATTGGAAATTGTATAAATTATTCAGTGATGGCTTTTATCTTCTGTATTTGGAGGCATTACCAGGCCAACACAATAGTGATTCTTGTATGTTACAGTCTCAGGAAAGGATTCAACCCTCTCTGACCTTTTGTGCATTGTGTTGTTCTACAAAATCATATCAAATTCCTCCTCTGGTGCCCTAGTCTTCATTTGGGACTATTTCAAAGAGCAAATCAAATGTTATTCATACTTTTGGTCTTGGTCTTCATGATATAACAGGTCAAAGGATTATGAATCTGCAGTCACTTGTTTATCTGTTCATTTCTACATTTAAAATAAACCAGTGGCTAAACTGCTAGATAATTTGTTTGGTCATCCATGTGACGTGCAAAATCTCTGACGCCACTGATTAGATAAGGGGAGAATTTAGGGAAATGAAGGCATTTGCCACTGCACTGCAGCATTTTCAGAATTACAATGAGTGGCCCAAGAGGAGCACTACAGTAACAAGGGAACATATTAGTTACTGATTGGCCAATGTGGGCCTTACATTATTTATGAGGGAAGACATATTTGATGTTATCGCTGACTCGATGAAACAGATTCGACCAACCTCAAACTTTTTCTTTTTTTAGCTTGACATGATGCGGTAGATTAGAAATAGACAAAAAGTTGCTCGCCTTGCTGACCCAATCATCCATTCTGTAGTATTTGAGGATTTACAATGACAGTTTGCTGTGAAAGCAGACACAGGCGAAAGAAAACGCTTGTCAGAATTTAGAATGTTCGCTTGTATTGAACAATCTGAGAACTGCAACCTGGTCAAGCCTGTTTACAAATGTGGCATGAGGATTAGGTTTAATCTATTTCTGAACTGTCTGATTTAATCTCTCCTCAATGAAGCCTGGCCTCTTTCATTCATCTTAATGCGGAAAGCATTTCTCTGAGTGCACTCTGATTAACTTGAACAATATCAACATGATCTCATCCCTACTTGTCATACTTTGCCACTTACTAAAATGCAGCTGAGGTTAGCCTTTTGCATTGAATCTTGACATAGAAGGGTGGTTGGTTAGGTTAGGTCAACAAAACAAAACTACTTCATTATGGATAAGGAAAGATTGCAGATGTTGCCACAATACACCCAACTTTGAACGGCACAATCATCGTAACCAATGTTGTTAATTGGTCTAGGACACCACTCCCATGGGTAAAAAGCCCAATGTTCATTGGACCCATCCACCTCCCCTCCTGCCCACTCTGAGGAGACTTTCACTCTCTTCAAACCAGTCAGGTGCTCTTAGCATCTATTAATAATGTGGATGGATGGACAGAGGAGTTCGCGGAAAGCCCCATGTATCTCATACAGATACTTAATGGTACCGGCGTCATTATAGTGACGCTGGGGGCACTGCCAAAGTGGCATATAATTACGCTCTGAGAGTATACTTCCTCACTCTAGTTACACCTCCAAAATAAAAGCACATGAGCTAACACTGCTCCTGTTCTTTGGAATCATGCAGGGGAGAAAAAAAAATCAGCTCTCTTCCATCAGTTTTAGACACCAAACCACAGCCAGGTGAAACTTCTTCCAACAGAAAGTATACTAAGTAGGGAGGGATGAATGTATGCAATGAGGAGTGAGACACCTGAAGAGAAGCTCAGAATTTGGTGCAGCTCTACTCAGAATTATATATATTTCTTTCTGCCTAATCCCATAGAGCTGGCCATACTATGTTTAATCACCGTTCAATCTCAAGTGACAAAGTCCCTGGCATTTTGTCCCACCTGTTAGTTTTGTTGAAATTGTTTGTGTGCCCGTCCGTTACTGACAGCCGAATGAAAGGACAAACAATACTTCTGAGTTGAAGCTCCACAGATTCCCTTTGATTGCTGGCACACCTAGCGAGCCGCCTACTGAAATTGAGGGGGAGGTCAGATTGGAGAAATCCCAAATGTTCATCCAGATGCTCTTGGGTTGTTTTTTTTTCTCATTGGATGTGAGTAAAGAGATTGTGTGGGGTTTTTAGCTGCTAGCTCAATATTTAAAGCTGTAGCTCAATATAAATAGAAGTGCTGCTTGATATTTATGGTAAATCTGTATTTTCCTCGAGGTGTCTAAAAGCAACAAAACAGACAGTTTACTACACTGGGGTTAACTTCCTGCTCTGCTGCAAATACACTGAAATAGCTTTGTCCAAGAGATGACAGTTAACACACATTTTATCTTAATTTAATTCCTCCACTATGATGCACAGTTCAGCCTGCCATGAATTTGAATTAGTCAGAAAGCGTGGGACAAAACGTCAGGGGCAATTTCTCAGATCTGTTTTTGCATGTGAGTCCCGCTGATTTTCACACCTGTTAGACAATTCAGTGTGCCACTTGATTCCGTATCAATATGTGGTTCAGGATGTTTTTCACAGTCCCCAAAGGTTATCTATTTTAGACAATATGTGGGCCTTAATGTGTGAAGAAAACTGAGACCATCTGCATGTAGCATCCATGAGTGTACAGCCTTTGAAAACTGAAAAAGTCAGTGAGTCAGCATGGTGATGACTTACAAACACGCATTATTGGAATATTGCATTCTTGGCTGGCTATCATCACTTTTCAATCTTGAAATCGGTTGTACCCCCTCCCCTCATGCAACATGCACCACACACACACACACACACACACACACACACACACACACACACAGTTGGAGGTAAATTAAAAATAATAATACATTTATTCGAGACCTCTCCCTCGGCCCCCAGCATGTTTGTTACTCCGATGCCCCAGAACACACGCTCCTTACAAATCCCGCTTCGTGACTAATATTTCCAAAGCTGTTACACTCACAGCTTGCTTTGAAACATGCTAAAACAAGATATAATTAAACCATGAAAATAGTATTTATTTGTTTTAGATTAATTTCAGGCTCAAAAGAGCTAGTCTATTACATAAGCACAGCTGGGTGAGAGGTGCCTCTTCCACGAACATCGCTCCTGGATCATTTCCCAGTCCTGACTGTACTGAAGTCTCCACTATGATCAGCGTCAGTTGAGAGTGAAAACACGGGCTAAAGCAAGCTGCCAATAATTCTAATTATCATGGATGATGCACCCAGAGCTCTATTTTTGGATCTACCCAGCAGGAGAAAGCAAGGGACATAACTTGCATGAAAAATAAAGTCAAGCAGTGTTTATTTTTTGATATAACGTGTCAAGGCCAGGTCATGATCAAAATTGGCAGCACAATGAACTGATGAAAATTAGAATCAGCATCACTTGTTCAGCACTCAGCCCAATGAGGGTCCAAGGAAATTACATGGTTAATTGGATGGCTTTTAAAATTACACATAGGAGTGTGATTGCTGTGTGTAACAGGAAGAGGGATGTGTGTTTCATTTTCATGGTCAAATGAGCCTGTGTATCAGCTTGTTAGTAAGCAGCTGAGCTTGTAGTGTGGGACATACTGTAAAAAAGGAAAGAAAACAAGGCAGCTGACAGAGGAAGCCTTATCATAGTATACTCCAACCAAGTGGAAAGTGGCCTCTGCAAAAGTTTATTTTTGAAACCAGGTTATGTCACTAAGATATCTGTCCTTATATGCAACCATTATCAAAGTATCCCAAAGTTCATTAAAACATTCTGAGGGTTTAAAAATCACTCTGCACTGCTATAAAAGAATAACAATAAAATAACCTGACCACCCGTAAAATAATACATTCTATTCACAAAAGAACTCAAGCTGATATTCAGCCAAAAAAAAAAAAAAAAAAAGCCGCTGGCCTGAATAACTGTCACTGCGTATATGCATTTTAACAGGTTTCAGGCAGTCCAGAGTTTTTGTGATAGAAAACGCTTCTAGTCTTTTTCTGACGAGGTCTCTGTCATCATTAGTATTCTGGTCAGTGCCATGCACTCTCGTCTTTGTGGCCATTTCCCATCTGAAATTATTTTTGTGCTTTTTTGTACATGGCAGTCTCTTTCAGTAAAATACTGTCCAGGTTTAAATAAATAAACAAAACATCCTTAATGTTAATCAATGCTAATGAGCACATTCTAAGAGGGCACTCTTTAAGAGTCAAGGAAAAAGAACAAGGGCTCTGGGCTTGTGCTGGTTCATTTGCTGAATGCTGCTGATTATTCAGCAAAATTTATCATCCTTTTGCATATAATCATACTGGAGTAGGGCAGTGGACATCATGACTGTGTGAAATATGGTAAAATGTTCTTTACAAAATTACAGATCAAATGGATTCAGAATACATTGTATATACTGCGCATTTTGCGTGCTTTTTAGAGCATCTACTTTCATGACATTAGATTTGGGACCCCACGTGTCAGTGAGACTCAGTGAGACTGATGTATAATTGTTCTACTGAATAAGGGACCGGTTATATATCAGCTTTTGTATAATGGGAATTATGATTTCCCTCCAGTTCCTGAACATAGCACAATAATATGCCATACTCAAATTAATAATTTGACAAAAAAAGTCTCCAATTTCTGATGTGAGAATTTTGGCATCTGGTAACTTGGACTGGCCACAAAGGGTTGGGAAACCTAGTTATAATATCTGTTGTTTGCTAATATGGCTTCATGAGTGTTCAGTTCACCAATAATGTTGTACAGTGAAGCATTGAGGCCAACTATTGGAGTAGAGCTGACTAAAGGAATACACTATGTCATGTCTTTTATTGACACAATCTAGAAGTCAGATTTAACTCCTTCTGTGTTGTGCCTCTATCATCCTTTGTCATTTATAACCATTGTGTCAGGACAAAATAAGGCTTCAAATGTTGTTATGTCACTTGCTTAGCATAAATTGGGATTTATTTAAAGGTAAGAATTGATTGACAAAATAAAAATGTATGTAAACTCTAACCTTTGCATTAGGGGAAAACTGGAGATTAAAAATATAAGCTAACTCAAATCTCACATCAAACTCAATATTTCATCAGTGCTGTCTCACTATCCCCTCTCTGGAGTGCAGAGAAGAGGGCTGGACTGTTTTCTACTGACACTTGTGATCAGCTGTTGAAAAGCAAGGATGATGTCAGGATGTGGCAGTATTCAGGAAAATCTTTAGACCTAAAACCATAGCCAGGCTATCTATGAAAATGATTATGAAATCCAAGAAAACATCAAATAGCCTTATAAACTAATAACTACTAACTAATAAATTACCTCAAGCTCTGCAGCAAGCTCAAGATTTGCAGCAAGCAAAATATGGCAGGGACGCACAATAAATACTCTATTGTGAACAATATTTAGGATATAATAGATATGTTATAAATGATCTGATCATGATAAATGATTAAATACGCATCAAGGGCTTCTGCAATGCTTGTCAAGTCTAAACAGAGAGGGAGCAGACACAGAGAGACAGAAAGGCACACAGACACACACACACACAGACACATAGCCAAAGACACACAAGCAAGCCAGGACAGAGAGACCAGGACAGAGAGACAAGGACAGAGCTCTTTTCCTGATAAGAAAGGAGCAGAAAAGGAGAATCCATGCAGACCAGGGTGGAGAAATGCGCTCCTGGTGTGAACGCCCAGGTGTCTGTCGCCCAGCTGCGTAAGGATTTATCACATATTCACATCACATTGCTTCTATGTCTAGTGTAAAACCCATTTTGACACTGAATTTGGTCACCCTACAGCAAAGCCTAAATTCAACCAAAAACAGCGCGGGTGGCCAGGTGGGTTTGTAGGTACGAGGAATTCTCCACAATGCTTTAGAAACTACGATGTTTTTCAGTGATTTGTTGTTTTCATTCATACAACTCATGACAATGTTTTCTACTGTGAATTGTGTCTCCTTTTTTGAGAATGGTTTCTTTTTCATCCATGACCACGTACCTGAATGGTTTTGGAAAAGTTTCAGTTGTTTGGAGCCTCTACATGCCAATAGTCCTCCTACACAGGTGTGTTCACTCACTGTGCACGATTACATCTCTTTACAGGACTCTGTGGGTGTGCAAAGGCATGCATGTTAAACTTCTCCTTTACTCTCCTATTAGTTTTGTTGCACCTGTTGGGTCACGATAGCTTACACCTTACATCAGTGTTATTAGCATGGACTCTGTTGATGTTATCTGATTTCAATCACAGCAGAGCTTAGTTTTAACCTGAGCAGAAGGATAATTACCCATGGTAAAAAAAAAAAACACCTGTGTCCAGCATGTAGAGCTTTAAACCTTAACTTCTTTTTTGTTCAGTTGGTCAGGCATCACTTCATAGCAGCCATTCTCATCTGCCTAATTCTTTTTCAGAAATATTGGCTTTAACTCTGTGAAACTTGGGCTTCAGAGATGTTTCACCAGTATACATCACATTTGCCTTATCCACTTGATAATAATTTCTAATACCAGACACCCTACGGGAGACTGCAACAGAAATTTCATGACAGACAGTCTAGGCTAGTCTGTCATATCCTCCTCCCTGGTTGAGATTTCACAACTGAGTTTTTTTTTTCCCTTTGGAGGAGACCCACGGGAGGTTTGCCTGATAGTTTATGCAGTCTGTAGTTGGTACTCACTAAGCTAAAATTAGGGTATATCTATGCAGTTTGTAGTTGGTGGGCACCAACTAAAACTAGGCTTTCCTCAACAATCTTGTTTACACGCAGTACATATATGTGTATGCATGTGCGCATACACTCGACTGCTCTGAATATTTAATAAGTTTCATATATGTATTCATGCAAACGGCTATTTAAAAAATAAAGCTTTCAGGTAAAGCACAGCTTTCTATGTATAACCCCTGGCAAAATTTATGGAATCACCAGTCTTGGAGGATGTTCATTCAGTTGTTTAATTTTGTAGAAAAAAAGCCGATCACAGACCTGCCATTTCTTTTAGTGTTTCTTAAAGCCAGAAAGTTGCCATTACATGACTTTAGTTTTGTGGCATGTCTGTGACTCACTTTTTTTCCGACAAAATTAAACAACTGATTGAACATCCTCCAAGACTGGTGATTCCATAATTTTTGCCAGGGGTTGTTATTGCACATAAAGCTGTTTGGCTGTGTATAATTGCACATGTCAGTAGCATGTGTTGTTTGCGAATGACTGTGAACACCACCTGGTACGAGCGATCTACATAGCATTACATTAACTCTGCATTGCTACTCATCACCTGCTCCATCAGGAGAGTAAACGCTGTCAGGAGCCAAGAGAGAAGATTATAATGGAAGAGGTTCAGGTAGTGTAGGAGAGGGCTCCCTGTAGCAGCAGTCTTCAGCTATAATGACCTTAAGTGGGCCAGGCTCAGGTGAGCTTTCCACACTTAAGCCAAATTGGAGAGGACTGTCGGAGCAGAAGTCAAAGTGGCATTGGTGAGCTCATGATCCGTCTGTGAAGGGGTTTGGGAAAGTTTTAAATTGAGCAGAGCTTCCTTTGGTTCATCAATGAATTACAGAACTTATGGGAATTTAAAGAAATATACGAGGGATTCCTTTGGGGGGCATAATTTGCAGGTGAATAATGGTAATAAATCACAATGTACTGCATTAAATGTTACCACAATACTAGGCATATTGCAAAACCTTTAAAATCACTATAATTTTGTACTGACATTAGTTTCATGATATTATTTTATCATATAGCCTCTGATGATTTCGTACATGTAAGGAGTGTAATATTATCACTGAAATTTTATTAGTAGTTCATTACACTTATCATTACTGGGTAAAGTAATATTATTACTGTAACATTAGCTACTAGAAACGTATTACTGCCCAACACTGCTAAAAAGTGTGATACTTTCATAGCTGCACTGTCACTGTTAGGGATTTCATTCCCCCTGGGGTTACCTACAGTAGATTAAACATGTATTCACCCACGCTGTAATGTGCTTTGGAAAGGACCATCCACCACGTTGCTTAAATGGCATACAGTGTGCCGTGATTACACTCGAGGTCAAGCCACTAATGATGATGATGTAGTGTTAATATGATTGAGGCCACAGTCTAATTGAAGCTGATGAGATGGGTTTGTGTATTCCCGCTGTGAGAATTCAAACACTTTGAGTTTATCTCTTTATGAGCACACTGCACATTTGATTGAAATGAATATATATTGAAAGCAAAACTTCCATTGAATTGATGCCATTAAACAACCCTATAGAGTTGATGTGGAGGAAGGGCCACAGCATATTGGTATTCTGTGAGGCTGCCTGCTCAGTTCTCTAAACCAAAGCCGACATTTAATTTGCAACCAAAATGAGGTGAACTTTGTGTGAAGCGGGTCATTTTACTGCTGTAATCGAAGTGCCCCCTCTTTGCTCTTAATCTGGCTCTCACTGTATGGGAGGACACAGCCATGGATTTGTGTGTGTGTGTGCTTGTGTGTATGTGTGTGTGGGAGAGAGTGTGAGAAAAAGAGTAAGTATAACCTTTTATAATTTCAGCGGTATCATAAAATATGCATAACATATTCCTTTTTCTTTTTTTTTTGGTCACTTTTATCCAAAGTGTCTCACAGTAATGTAAGTGAATACTTCAAATAAGGTATCACTGAGAATCCAGGCCTTTAAAGACAGCTTGAAGCCACATTTGGAGAGTGTCTTACTTCAGTTCCATACTTCCAGTTCAAAGTGAATGTTGTGGCGAGACATAATGTGTGGAAAAATGTTACAACATGAGCAGAAAGTGAACGAAACCCTCAAGGAGTAGACAGAAGAGGGGAGAGGAAAATGTGTCCCTTGATGGGGCAGCTCATGTCACTTTGAAAGTGGTGAAGCTGCAGTGTTTATGATTGTGGATGTCACCTTTAAGTGATTGGCGTGAAAATATATGAAAAAACAGCTTTGCTGTGTTTAATGGCTCTTTTATGTCCTATGCACATTGACTTATCTGTTCCTCGACTTTGTTTTAAGCCTGCAGTTACCGGCAAGAGTCTATAGAAAAGATTATCTCAGATTCCTAAAATTGTGATATCATCATCCTCAAAACCAGCTATGTACTCCAAAAGTATTTTCTGTTTGCAGCCAGAAACTGGTTGAAAATTGATTTCCAGAGATTCCTCCTGGGTATATATATTTTTTCCTGTGGCCAGTTCCTGCCAACTGCTGACTTCTTCCAGGCCAGGCTAATAAATTAATCTTTGTGACACATTTCCACTGAGCACGCTGGCTTTAGTTTCATGGGTTTATTAAAAATGATACAAAGAATTAACACATAAAAATGCACAAAACATGATGAACATTTTCTAAATGATGCCAGAGAATGACCTTGAGCCCACTCTCCTAGATGTTTATTAATAAATAATATGAAACAGAAAATGCATTTTAGGGAAGCGTAATGCAGAGAAAACTTGGTTTTCTATTGATGTAATAAATACATTTAGCTATTAAACATCAGCAAAATGTTCACCGGAAATATATTTGATTTGTTTTGTACATTTGCTGTGAAAATGGAAGTTAATTCTGGGAAGAGAAAATGCAAATGGAATGCAGAGAAAACTTGGTTTTCTATTGACACAATAATTACATTTAGCTATTAAACACCAGCAAAATGTTCACCAGAAACATATATGATTTGTTTTGTACATTTGCTGTGAAAATGGAAGTTAATTTTGGAAAGATGCAATGCAAGTAAGGAGTGTAGTTGTTCATGGATTCCCTGAGTCCCAAAAACTGACGCGGGGGAGAGGTAACCTACGGCATCATCAGCCGCTTTTACGCAGAGATCGCACTGTAGGGCTGCAACAAAATCCCACTTTATACCAGCCCTGCACTTTGACACGAAACTAAACGATGGTGGCATCATTCTGCTCCAGTGTGTGATTATGCACTGCATGGTGGCATCCCACAATGAAAAAGTGGCATGCTGGGCGTGACATGTAACACAGCAGTGTTGGCTGCCAGTGTGACATAATGCATGCATCGGTAGTGCTCTCGAAACAAAAGCAATGACATAACATGTCAATCACAATTATTTACCATCCATGTTATATGGCGACTGATCTCATCCACTGCTGGGATGTTAAGGAGCTCCAGAATCTCATTTTTTTCTCAGTTTGTGGACATTTATAGCTGCTGCTCTTTTTTGTATTAGCTGCTATGCTAACAGCTGCTTTTTACATCTCCCACGGTGGGTCTCACAGATAAACACATCGTCAAAAGATCACACCCGTGCTGCCCATGGTCACGTCTTTCCGGCTTTACATTTTACACAATGAACGATGGCACAGTCCCACTTACCCTGCTGGGCTCAGAGACAAGACCACTTTTGTCCCCCCTTTTAGAAATCAGATTTTATATACAAAATGGAAAAGAGGCATAACGGTGAAATATTTCCGCCTTGTAAATGCAGCTATAGTTTGACATGTAGGGCCACTGATTTAGCATTGATATTTGATGCGGTCCACTCATACTTACTATAAAATCACTTTTCAATCATTTTGGTCTTATTTTAGTTGGTATAATGAAGTACAGTTTTTAATGTAATAGTAATTATGCTTCCCAGAAACCTAAAAAAATGCTGCACATCTTGCAGGCTTTTAACACAGGTGGAATTGTTGGCACTTTTGCATCTGAACTACAAGACAGTCAATTGTGACCTTTAAGTCAGATTATGTCGTATAAATGTTGCTACACGGTAGTATTCTTCCTGACAGCTGTTATGTTAAAGCAGAGGTATACAATCCCTCCATGATGGCTGCACCTTTCCTCTCCAAGGAAACATATATATCAGTTTGAAGTGTTCATACCACTGAAACCTTTGATCTCTACGTGCAGCACCTATTCCAGTCTATAAATAGAGTCTGATTATCGCTGCAGTAGAAAGACATTTACAGACATGCACTTGACATGCTGTGATCTGTATGTGCATATTGTACTTCTATCTGGAGTTTCTGATAAGATAGAGTCTTTGTCATTACAGCTTTACTTGAACGGATTTTAACGCCCCGGCATATTATGTGTGCATGTTTTATAGTCACGATGCAGGCCTGCTGATAAAATACACATGTATATCATGGGTATTTTTTCATATCATTCTATTTATATGCTCTTTATAAAAATGTATTCCTAATCATCTTCCCTTTGTCATAAATAAGATTACAGACTTCTCTCTTTTGGTTAAACATATTCAGATACCTTTTATTTTAGTAGTTCTACTGCTTTAGGTTTTTGTGTGTTTGTGTGTGTGTGTGTGTGTGTGTGTGTGTGTGTGTGTGTTTCTTAAAACCATGCACCTTACAAGTTAGGAATTAATGTTTTCAAGACTAAGGTCAATGCTACTTTTTCTTAGTGGCTGACAAGCTGACTTATTTTCATTTCCTTTAAGCTAATATGTTGTGTTAGAGTTGTTTATGACCAGATGTCCCCATGGGATTCAATAAAGTGCTATCCTATCTCAGTGTACATTAGTCAGTATAACCTTCTCCATTCTTCACTGCTTTTCCTGCCTTTATCCGGCGACTGTTTGCAGCTGCAGTGGCCCAATTTCCAGGCACAAATCATAAAAGTTTCATGTCATGTCACTGTTGCTGCAAACAGATGGACCATCCTCGACCATGGGGAACCAGTTTAGCACATCACCAGTGTTTGCCCTGGTCGGTGTACATTTTGTTGCTGAACTTTTCAGGACCTATCTCAAACACATCTCACTAATTATGGTCATGTTTCATAATTTTCACATATTTTTGACATATCTGTGACACAAAAATAGATGTGAATTGTTAGACAGAGCTTTGATATAACTGGAAAACTTTTCCAACTTAAGTTTGCTGTATGTGTTGCTACTGGTAATTGCTCCCATCAGTTGTACTTGAAGATGCATCCCATTAAAAAATAGCTACTAAAAGATTGTCATCTTAGAGAGCCGTTTGCACGAACAAATGTTTAAGTGCAATTAAAATATGTTCTGATTCAGTCTGAAATTAGTTTGCCTGTCCCACTGTCACTCTTTAATTTAATTCAACACTGCAAAATCCTGTTCCTGCAAAGTCACAGATTTTTAGATATGCCACCAAATGTATGTTATTTATGTAGGAATCTTCTCACAGGGATTTTAATTATACTGACGTTTAACATCTGCTTTTGGACGTAAACCATTATGTCAACAATTAGGGCTGTCAGGGCTGTCTTCTGGCTTTCTGGGGCTCAGATGAAACATTTGATGAATGGTATAGTAGCCACAAATCCTGAAATATGAGCTATAATGACAGTCAGGTGAAGAATCATAACACCTAGATTCATTCAATACACATTTGAGTGACATGTAGAGCAAATCTAACAAGCACCGCAACTGAACTTTCATACTGTGATAGCGATCATACTACAGGTGATAGACTTCCTGTTAAGCTTTAGCAGGTCTAACAAGTAAGATTATATTACTCTTTAATTTAACAGTGATCTTACGGCAGCAAGGCTGGTAAACCCACGTGTAACTAAATACATATGTGTGATTCAAACACAGTGAATAGATGATAATGTGGATGACTAATGGGATTAGTCATCAAATGCCAGTGGTCGTGCATTACATTTGCACTGCCAAATCAATGACATTTTTGAAGAGGGCCAAGTATGTTCCTTCAAATATGTTCCCATCCCAAGTCCGCACATATTGCTTCTTTGCAGTGGACTTGTGTATCTACATATTACGCTCACAGTATCCTTCTGTGTCTGCTACTTGCGGTCCAGAAAGCCAAAATCGTGATGTCAACACAAGCCTGTGGTGGTTATGTTTAGGCAGGAAAGCACTTAGCATCTAACGCCGGGACATCAACAAGCGTACATGCTAGCACTGATTAGGATTAGACCACAAAGTCACTGAAGGTTTGGTTTAGGCAAAAAAGTCACATGGTAAGGTATTGGAAAATCATCCGATTCCACCAAATTTACTTTAACCCCTTCCCCTTGACATACTTGGCGTAATTCTGTCATTATTCCTTGAATGGTCGAGATTAATTGTTTTACATTTACTCATGTACTTAACATCAGGATGTCTCCATTTTACTTATTTATCTTAGTTGTTGGTAGTAAAACTATTTTTTTACATACATTGTGTTTTTCTTTCTTTTTTTGTATTAGTTTTCAAATTGACGCACTACATAGAATTTTGATTCACTATTAATAGTATTAACAACAGTGCTTTGTCAAACTGAGATTTTTCTGTGAGGTCAGTAATGGAGGTTTAGTTACGTTTCAATGCCCTCAGTCACATAGAACTCTGGTTCTCTCACATTTCCCTTTATCAGCAGCCCCTAAGCCAATCTTTAATATCCTGGTCATGCAGTCGTTTTGTGTTTAAGATAATGTTAAAATAACAGCTGAAATGACATTTCTGAAGCCAAGCATAGTATTGTTTTTGTTTCTTTTATCCTTGACACTAAAATAGAATGCATGCAGCATTCAATTGCAAAACAGCTTGTTCACAGCGTGTGGTGGCTGGTAAAAGTGGCAAAAAGTCACATTCGAGCAGTGCACCAACTAAAATAAAAAAGTTAATACCATGATGTAAACTACTGCAAGAATGTTCTCATTGGCATTGTTGTAGCACTAACATCACATAACACTATGCCCCTGACTGTTATGGGGAGACTGGTTTTGGAAATCCTTCGCGCACTGATCTTTCTTCTAACAGTTTGGAAAGCAGAGAACTCAAGTGTCTAGCAAAGTACTCCCTGATTAAAGTCATACCAACACCTTTAAAACAAACTCAGTTTTACATGTTGTTCATGTAACATTTTGCTCTTTGTGGGAGGCACTTTTGTCTCCCACTGGGATTTCTACCCTGGTCCTGTTAGACGCTCCTCCTCAGTTTTTGTGTATGCCTGTGTGCCACAGGGAGTTGTTAAGTCTGTCACTGTAGACACTATTGAGGGAGGCTATTTATTTTCAGTACTTATTAAATGTAGCCCTGTTGTTTGTGGGGAATTAGCACAGTATGCCATAATTACATAGTTGCAGGTTTAGACATTAGCAGAAAGTGATATACAGGCCACTGTAAACATCCAGAACTTTTTACCCTTTTGTTTCTGTTCCTTTTTTGTATTTTTCTTTTGTTTCCTGACATCAAGCCTCAGACACACTGCCTACTTACGCAATCATTTGTGGTGCATTAATTAGCATTTATTTACCTTTTGTGCTTTTGCAATTATTTTCCCGTAAAATTCAGTAATGCCTTATAATAACTCCATAATTAATAAATGGCAAATTGAGTTAATTACACTTAAGTCAATAGTTTTGTGTTTTTTTTACTTTTTATCACTAATGTTCTCTAATAATTAGTAATGCTATGATTTATGGTATTTTAACAGCTTATTGTTAAAAAGATTATAATATTTTATATATTTCATAATTGTTTTGTAAATAATCTAAAATATTATTGGATGGACACTTTAATATATGCATTTCACAATATTTGTTAACCATTTAACAGTTTTTAATAGTTTTGTTATAAGTTTACAAACCAATTTTTAACAATTAACAAATACTTAATACATTATATAAATATGTGCAACAATACCATTAAAATAATATAAATTATTGCATTATAAGTATTTAGTACTTTTCATTAATTTAAAAAAAATACTTCATTTTATTGTTTGTTAACAGTAAAAATCCTTATTAACTAAAGCTTAATTAACTATTAATGTGCAATTTATTAATGCTGCTTATTAACAAGTGTTACCTAAAATTAATATATGTGGCTAAGAGAGTAGATTACACTTTTTTTTGACTGCGTTGTTTTGCGTAATATTTGTAGAGACACTGTCACAGCTTTGGCATTTGCTGGAGCCAACATCAGAGAGTTCGATTTTCTGGGATTTTATGATATACGTTCTTCAAAGCTTTGTCATCTCGTACATTTGACAATAAAATTTCACTGTCATCAGTTGAGGTTATTAAGGTCCAAATTATGCAGCTTTTTTTCCTGAATGAAGTGTTCTAGTCATCTTCTCTGAAAGCAATTTTGCTTTTCTATTTATTTGCACTTGTTGATGGAACATAAGACCGAAACGGCAGTTGCTGCTCCAGCCTGCAATACTCACAGCCTGAAGTAGCACTAAACAATCTGTTACCTGTAAGTACATGATGGGACTAAAATAGCTGTGAGCGCCGAATAAAACTTGAAATGAGTTTAGGATGTTTTTAGCCGATGAAAGTGCTCTTCACATGTGTAATTAGGTATATGAATCTCCACTGGTGTGCGGCAGCAGAATACCCTCTCTCTCTCTCTGCAAGTATCTCACGATTTCAAAAATTAAAGTGAGAGAAGTCTATTCTGGCAGGACACGCAGATTCACTGAGTCTTTTGCAGCTGTGCCTCTCCAATTAGATCACACATTTGTATCCAAAAAATCGCTGTTTGTCTGCTCCACATAAACAACTAGGAAGAACAAAAAAAGACAAAAATATCTTCACAGCGTGTCAAAGGCAGACATCAGGCCCAATTCAAGCTTGAGTCATCTCGCACAGCAGAGACTGCATGAATGCACCCATGATCTTACTGCTTCTGCTGTATCCCTAAATGTATCTGTCTTTGGTGGTACTGTCAGTTCCTCAGTATCTCCTTTCGTCTTTGATCTGGAAACGGTTTACAATATCAATTTACCTGCTGTCCCAGTTTTTGCAGGAGTTGTTAACAGCTGCTTAAAACACTCACCAAAGCTGTTTTTATTGATGGTGGCACAGGTGTGTGCTAGTCATTGGGTAGAAGGGAGGTGCTTTATAAGCAATAAAAGAGCTGAAAAAATGGGTTCCTCTGACAGTCTGACAAAAGCAATATTTGTCTCATCAAAACAGCTGCATCCTGCTCGATCTGATGTGTTTAATGTGGATTGGAGAAGCTGAGGTTAAAAGTATTAGCTTAAATATTCAAAATAGCTCAGTAAAACATATTTGACTGAAATATCTCAAAAACTATGGGATGGATTGCCATGAAATTAGTCACATATAGTCATGGTCCCAAGAGAATGAGTCCTAATTATTTTGGTGATTCCCTGACTTTTCCTCTAGTCCCATCATTGTGTCAAATGTTCAATGTTTATGACCAAAATACCTGCAAAACTAACCTTAACTAACTTTGTTTTTAGTGCTAATGAAAATATGCTATACTAAGATTGTGAGCAAAATATTACATCTTTGAAACATCATACTATCATCCATCTTTTACAGAAAGATTGCATACCTTGAATTAAAGGGAATGGAGCATTTTTTTTTTACCATAATGTACAGAGATAAAATTTAGAAAATATAGTTGAAGTTTGTTAAGTATATAAACAATTTAAGTTTTGCAATCTTTGTTTTAATGCATGTATAATCATAGATATTTACAAGCCTATTTTTGTTAAAACTTTACACTACGTCTCTTGACTTGTTTGGGTTATTATTTTAGTGAGTAATGGGCGAAAAGGAGTGTTGAACCAATGGGATGCAGACGTTATTGACCGGAAGAGACCACCACCACTCACCACAGCTGCTGTTCAGTCCAGAGTGTGATGATGAGTGATGCTGCTTTTTACCACCACTATGACCAACAGTCAGCCTCTGCTTACTTTGGTTTCACTCACTCTGCAACCATGGCGGGTTTCATAGTGCTTGCCTCTTATTTATTTATGTATTCCTACTATGCTCATCTACTACAGTGCACTCGACCATTTAGGAGCAGAGCTACCGCTACCGAGGCTAAATTGATTACTTTTTTATGCATTAAATGCACATCAGTGACCCCTATCTGATTATTGATTTATTGCCAGTGTGACCACGCTCTGCAGTATTTCCCCTTGTTATGCTCACAGGTGAGTTCTTGGGTGAATTATTAGGTGTGTAGCGGATGATGTCGTTGAGAAGATCTCATTGAAATTCATGGCTGTTCTGTTGGTTTGTTTATAGTGAAGTCCATCCCTCAGGCTGTGGCTACTTTGCTGACGCTGAAACATAAGTGATTACACAGAGCGCAGATATCAGATACTTTTTGATCTATACCTTGACCAAAGGCCCTTGACCTTAGAGAGAAAGTAAAATATGCTGAATAGATGGTTATTAATCAGTCCAAAATCGGAGTTTAAAAGGTCTGTCTAATTGGTGTTTTTGTTTGATATTAATTAAACATGAGGGGGAAATGGGTATGATGCACGAATTCCACTGGAAAAACAGCAATGACGCACTTAAAAACGCACACGTTAAGTGGTACAATCTCTGCTGGTAACGCAGCAATAACTCGCTAAAAACACACATGTTCAGTGGCAGAATCGTCACTGGAAACAGAGCGAAGACTTGCTAAAAAAAAAAACATGTTTGGTGGTACACCACTGAAAACGAAGTGATGACTCACTAAGAAAATACCAGTTGTGTTGTTTCTTGGTCTTGAACAGTGGTCTGCAGCTTGGCGGCCATCTTAGCAAGGTGTCACACTATCTACCATCTCCTTCACCTCCTGATGACAAAGTCAGCTCATGTAATTTTAAACAAAACTACTTCACTTTAGTAACATAGAGTCTGGTGACTGGACTGACATGTCTGACTTTTGTTTGCTCTTTACGGCTTGTTAGTTCAAGCTTCACTGTTGCTTGTGGATGTTGCAACTGAAAGTCTTTTCTTTGTGTAATTATTATTAGTGGGGCTAAATTAATCAGAATATTAAAAGTCCTAAGAAATAAACCTACATACTCTCCTGGGGAAAAGCACCCCTCAGAGGGAACTTTGACATGTGGACCAACAATGCTAATTACACAAAGCTGCACTGTAACAACAACCCCTAGAATTTCATCACTTTAGCGGTGGCAGTATGAGTCACTCTGATAATTGCTTTGCTGTCTAGTTAAAGTACATGTTAATATCATTTGGCAATGCAACCAGGTAAGCACATGTTGGCCACATTCTGGTATATTGCAGTCGCATTACCACCTAAATGATTGGCTGTTATTAAATATGTGTATTTGCACCAAAAAGAGTGGATCCTATTCATCACCTGGTACCGTTTACTGCCAGTATTTGTTTCTGATGTTATGTCCTATGAATTGTATGTAAAGAGCAACCTGTTGGGAAGATAATATCGATGCAGAGATGGAGGTTCCAATCAAAGTCACAAATCATTGTTGAAAGTTGCACAATCACTTTTGATTGGGTATTCCAGTGAGACATTTCAAAAGTGTTTGAACAACAACATTTGTAGTCGGTTTCAAAAAGTTACCCATTTTGAAGTCACTTTCTATTTGGGATTGATATTGATTGGTATCCTTCACTAAACAACTGCTCTAACCCTTCCAATCAGCTAGATGCGCAGTAATTGCTTAGTCATTTCTCTCCAGAATGTTTACACTCAGCAGGTTTCCTTCATTTCAATCAGGAGCGGCTGGCATGGTAATGCCTGCAAATCATCGTCCACCATTTTGATGGCTTCCCTCATTATATCAGATTCAGCAACAGAGTTGAAAAGCAACATGAACCACATTACTCACTTTTGGCATCGTTTTAGAAAAATTGCTTCAGAAGAGTTAACACAAAACGTGATATAAGAACAAAATGACACATTTAGTCACCAGTGTTAAGCCTGGGTCCTTGTTTGATGTCAGTCCAAATTGATTTCTTCTTCTTTATCCGTGTGTGAAACACTTAGAATTTTCATTTATTTTGTATGTTCCTTTTTGTTTACTGCATGCTTTTTGTCAGAACAGCTTAAAAGTGGGGCAATTAATGATCTCATGTCTTTTTTCATACTTGAATTACCTCTCCCTACATGGACAAAGATGGTAAAAGTCACCATGGGCTATCACTCTGCACATGTAATCATAACTTCATCATAAACTTACTGCTTCAAGTACCCAATGAGGAGTTTTATGGCTCTAAAATCTGCAGGTATATTTCTATGCCTGAAGCATTCCACTGGCCCGGTCTGAGGGTGTGAGCACAAACTGCACACTTAATTAGTCACACCTCATTCAACTGGCCGACTCAAGGTTATTTGACTAATTATGTGCAGGTAGGGATAGTTATGCAAATACAACTGTGTGAATGGTGTTTTTTTTCTCAGAGCTACAGAAAGGTCGACGTGCCTCGTCCTTGCCTTGCGATTTGCCAGCGGAAGTCGGTCCAAGGCGAAGGTGGTTGAATTATTGTGGCGTGGTGGCGTGGAGTCACATAGTAGACAGTTCTCATGCCTTGTTTCCAATGCAGAGGTCAGTGTCAGTTTGTGAGGGAAGATGAAAGTTAATGGACAATCACGCAGCAGTTTTATGACTGGTATCTTTCAACAGGACCACATTTTATATTTGATGTACCCATTCATTGGGATTTACTTTGTATTATAAATACAACAACAGCATTTACAGGCTTTATAACTTACAAGAGCTTTACGGTATTGGATATATTTCCTGTTGGAAAACTGCAAGTATCAAGAGATATGAGGTGAAGAATGTGTTCCCTCATATTATACCTTTAACAACACAACATGAATATCCATTGCTTAAGTATAATAAGTCAGTGTTGTTATGGTATCTCTTCACAGTGGTTTATCTCCTGCCAAAATTTTAAGCTTGGCATATAGTAAAGAAAGGGATAGATGAGTGACCCTAGAACAACCATATTGCACATCAATAGCAATTTCAATTTATGACTAAATCCATACCTTACTTTGCAGACATGATATGGTGGACGCTCAAGGCATTTAAGGGTACAGTAACCCAAAATGAAATCGACAAGTGGAATATTGTGCGAGAGAGGTGTAATAACACCTCTTGTTTGTCTTGCAGTTTGCTTTAGCAAGGAAAGCAGCTCACTTCACATTTACTGGGGGAGAAATGCAAAAGAAAATCATTTTTGAAAGCACCTGGTGTTTTGAAAATATACAAAATTGTTCTCTTGGCATATAGGTTTCAAGTAACAGTAACAGTCTTTTTTCCTAAGCGATCAAAACTGTACAACTGAAGTGTAGACTGTACAACTTTAGTCAGTAAACTATGGGAATAGCACAGTTACAGCCAAGAAATGTTCGATTGCTTTTTATTTTTTTTGCCTTTTCTCCATATGGAAATAATGAATATTTGTTTTGTGTACATTGTATTTAGACAGCTGCAACCTCACTGTATTTAACTATTTAAAGAATCTTTTTTTGTTCAAGTCCCTTATCAGAGAGAGCCTTTTTTTATATAGTTGCAAGGCAACCAACGATTAATCTGTCCTTAGCTAAACTACTATTTTGCTCTGAAGTAGACTCACATATGAAGGACAGGCGCAGAGTCACTTGGGGACTGGACAAAGGGATACAGAGGTCCGGTTGGGTACATGAGACCCTCAGAGAGACATGAATTTACAGGGAGTACCACCAGAAAGCTTGACGAGGTTATGGTTGGTTCAAGGCCTTTCAGGGACAGTTAGATAATCTGCTGTGAATCTTCAGGCCTAATTCAAACTTTAGAAACTTTAGGCTGCTATTGGTTCAGATATGTCTTGCAGCTTGTCTAGGGCGGCATTGAGATTGAGGTAAGGTTTACTCAACCCTGTACACTGCTACTTGTTGTCATCGCAACCACTAAAGGCCCATGTCTCAATTAATCTGATTGGACAATGGCAAAAAATCACATATAATGTGCTCTTTTTTGCACTGAGTTGAAGTTTTATCAACTCGAGGCATTCAGGGAGCTCCTGCAAAAATGCAAGGTGCTCAGTAATGCAAAAACAGTGAGCTTAGTAGTTAATCTCTTAGGGCTAACTAGTCAATTGTAAAAACACTGCCAGTCAGAAAGCTTCTTGCAGTTTTTCTACCAAGTAACTCACTATGGTGAGATCCTTATGCAGATGCACGTAGGAAAAATAATTAACAATAAAACAATAATTTAAAAAAAAGACAAAATTAGATTTTGGCCCAGATGTAACTTGTAGCACAGAAAGTACCAAAGTAAAGTCACATAGGACAGGAAATGCCTTGTTTTGTTTTTGTAGGAAGTGGACTGTGACTATGCTTCGTCTGTCATTTAATCACTCCACTCCTGTTGCAACTGTTTGTGCTCCTTGATTGGTAAAGTTTGATTGTATCTCCCATTGTCCTGTGTGACTTTGGTCTCCCTGGCACAGAGCTTCTGGATTAGCAGGTCCATAACCTCTTAATTAAAGACTAAAGCAGACAGAGGAAAAACTGTGGAACAAGAGCAGCTTTTCAATTATTTATTGACTTGTGACTCTGGAAGCCCACCTCACCCTCCCAACACCTACATATAATAGATTTCCCCTGTGCATACTGTAACTTAGTGCTGTTGTTGATATGGGTGTATTATTTCTTGTCACAAACAGTTCAAATTGCAAGGCCTGCTCTCAATCAGGTAGATTTGCAAAAACTTAATTCACATGCTGTTCCAAGTCTAAAACAGTGAGCAGTTATTGATGTATTATTAGCGTCTGTAGCAAAAACCTTCTGATTTGTGAAATGATTTTCATTTCTATAATCGAACCTGCGTGTTAAAAAAACAGGACAGAGTTGGCCTGAGGAGCTGTAGGCCGTCCCTCACAGGGAGAGCCTTATATAACGCAATCACACTTGACCTGGCGTTCTCTCCAAGGGACAGGATTCCACTGGGATGCCTGCGGGCACTGTCTTATTATTTTAAATTTTTTTCACTCAACTTTCTGTGGTAGGTTGTAACCAAAGTGAACTGGATAGCAATGTGGATGTGTCACGATAATGGAATTTTTAACTTTTAACTTTTTTAACTCTTTATCAAAAGATAAATATGACAAGGCTTTAAGATGACAGCGACTTTTCTTCTCTTGCTTAGTAGCAGAGAACAGACAGCAGGAAAGTGCAGCTGGTGCTGGTGTATCAAATTGTGAAGAATGCATGTTGAAACCATTTCAAATACTCTGAATTAATATGTGTCAATAAATCCATGTTTTTGACAACACTACAGCATTGCATGCGATCAAATACAGAATAATGTTGGAATATAGACTATCACTGAGCTATAAATAATTGCACATAGGAAGGTCAGTCAAGGTCATGAGCTAGCATCTTGATTTTAGCTTTAACTAACAATTTTAAACTTTTTTGCATGTGAAAGTGTAAAATTGGAACAACATAAATACAATTGGAACTATAATTAATAATTATAGTTCGTTTGTAGTCTTTAGCTTTAGTAATAAAATGGATCCTTAGCGGTAATGTTCTTAAAATAACAACAGATGACAAAGACAGTGTTGCACTATATGCATACAGTGCTTGATGATCTGCAGCTCAGTATTTAGGGAGGCTGATGTAACAATTTTTATTCAGCTGTAGTCACAATAATGTTAAAAACTGCTGATACAGGTATAACACAGAGATTTGTTTGTGGATTTAACTTATATTTTCTATGAAATGATATGTGTGGCAAGGTCATTATAAGGGTGACTACAGGATATACTGTACAGAAACGGCTTCTCAGCAATAATAAGAGAAATGTGTTAGGCAATCGGGTGGGTGATGCCGTATTGTAAAACTTGCAGTCACCGAGAACTTGTCCTCATCTTGATCTCTTTGCAGATTGTAATCAAACTCTCAAAACATGTGCGATAAGCCATGTGCAGCATCAGCACCCACTCAAAGATAACAGATGATCCCAAAATGCTGTCCATATTGTGTTAATATTCAAGGAGCGGCGAGCATCAAGTGCCTGCACAATTTATCGTA
This sequence comes from Plectropomus leopardus, assembly GCF_008729295.1. NCBI lineage: Eukaryota > Metazoa > Chordata > Actinopteri > Perciformes > Serranidae > Plectropomus > Plectropomus leopardus. Next base: position 12,918,871 of record NC_056473.1, on the reverse strand, counting down.
GGTTAACTTCAATCAGTGAAACCACTACAGTATTTTTAACATGGTGTCAAGATACATCCCTTTTTGTGCTGAATTTATGCAGTGTTATATTATATGCATTTCACACACCTACACGCACACACACACACGCAGATATGCACACAGACCACATACATATAAACCACAACAAGTATGAGTGCTAATGATATCTTAGTTGTGAGTACAGTTGACCACCTTAAGTAAGTGATAGGTGTTATGTTCAGTGTCATATTAGATTATACAAGATTTCAGGCATATATTTTTACAGCTTTTATGAATAACGCACATTAGCAGTCAATACGAGTTATTCATTTTTTTGGGCCGGTTATTTGTTTCTTTCTCTTTGTAAAAAATTACAGGACACAATCAGCCAACCTGAGGACTTGACGAGTCCTTGCACTCTGAGAAAATATAAATTCATTTCCTGTGTTCCCTTCCTCTCCTCTTGTTTCCATGGCAACGTGACATGGAATGAAGGACAGGCTATTGGCTCTGAAGTTTTTAACTGTGCTAATGAAAATGCTCCAGGAAGTGCACAGTCCTCCGTGTTGTAAATTATTATTAAGTATAGTTAGAGGAGTACATTGCCCAGAAAAGCAGTCATCCAAAGAATATCTGCCATGCGTTGTCTTTTGTAGTGCTTGATGGTATTTTTTTCTCCTGCATTAATGCAGAGTGGGACTGCTTTGAGGGTATTGCTATATTTGTGCTTTTATATCTGCATGTTATCTCCTCCTTTGCCCTAGCTTAGAACAATGCAGTGACATTGTTATTAATCTTAAGTGGTCATAGAGGTTTACTTGGCCATTTCAAAGCTGATAGCTCTATCCTCAATAATGCTCTTTGTATATTTAGAGTACCAATTCTATCCTCAGAGACATATTGAAATATTTGTACAAAATTGTAATGCCGTCTTCAAAAGTGTCTTCCTTGACAAGCTATTTTTTAATATTTAACTATTTTTACCTATTCCTGTATGCCAACTGTAAGTAATAATGGCTCCTGGTACAACAAACGTAACGGGACCGCTCATTACCGCCCAATTTATACTGCATTTTTATCGAAGAAGAAGGAATATCGTTATGCCACCATGCCGTTCTGTATGTAAGGTATGATTTCAGAATGGCAGGACATAGTTGTCTTGCCTTTAAGCCACAATGGGAGGTAGTAACAGCACCGAAACACTGTCTGTATTAACAAGACAGCCGGCAGGACAGGGCCATGGGCTGCACGGGTCTGACGTTTTGACGACATGTTATGTATGCGACCCACCGTGGGAGATTTAAAAGGAGATTTAAAATTGGGAAAACAATGAGATTCAGGAGCTACTTACCCTCCAAGCAGAGGACAAGATCAGCTGCCATATAACAGAGACGGCGAATTACTGTTATTGCCATGTTATGAAATTGTTATAGTTTGGAAAGTGCTTCTGACAGGTATGTTTTATGTCACATTAGAAATCAATGCTGTTGTGTTACATGTCATGCCGGTCATGCCTTTCTCGATTCAGTGATGCTGGCATGCTATCTATAATCACACACTGGAGCGGAACGATACTTTTGTGTAAAAAATGCAGGCATAAAGAAGGGGCTTTATAGCAGCCCAAAAGTGCGATATCTGTGTAAAAAAGGGTAAATGTTAGTTGTCATTGTCAATACTTGATAAAATAAAACCACTTCTTACCAGTGGGCCAAGTGCAGATGTTTGGGCCACCTGTGTCTGTGTGGAAACGATCTGTTTTATTGCTCTGTTTTGCTACAATCATCACAGGCAGTAGGAAGAAACCACAGAGGAGGATGTGTACCCATTTTAATGAATAATCTACCACAATGGTAATTAGGCTTTGTGCTTTAATACTGAATTTCCTCACAAAAATTCCTGCAGAGGCCCTGCAGTTATATTTTCTAACTTGGTAATTACCAAAGCTGACAGAAATTTCTCTCTCAAGTTGATTTGATGGATTATCTTCTTTCAAAGTCACAATCTGCCAAAAGCAATGCGTGTAAATGAAAACCAGCTGGACCGTCTTACCTATAAAGGCAAACATCTACATTTGTGAACATATTTATGGTAGCAGAGGAAATAGAAGGCCCAATTTAGATATCATGCGCAGTACTCTCAATGGAACAAGATTCTCATATCTGTGTTGATACAATTTCAGATACAAATGTTACTGTCCTGCAATTGAAAAAGCCTTAGCAGGCATTTTGCACAATAGGATATGCTGTGCTTTACATTTTTATTGCTGCATCACTCTTACAAATATCTAGCATGAGTTGTATTCAGTGACAACAAGAAGTATAAATGGGATTCTATATATATTTATAGCAGCATCAATTAATGTTTCAAGCTGTAAACACAACACTGATATATTTTCAGCGTATGAAGCTGTAAGGATGAACTCGTCGGCAGCCGACACAGAACAACAAGCATTCATTTGGAGTTGTGTTTCTGACCAGCTGTTGAAACTGAATTCAATACTGAAGGGTCATTTTGGTATTTTCCAACCTGGATGTTTTTGTGTCTAAGTGACAACAATTTCTGAAAATGGTCCAATATTGAGAGAGGCAAAACCTGCTGCAGTGTAACCACTTTGGGCAAATGAGCATTGTCAATGTACTTTCACTAAAAGAGCTTGTTTTTCTCACTGACGTGTCTGAAAACTTATGGAAAGGATTCCTATAGAAATCAGCCTTTAGGTTAAAGAGTATTATCAGTTTTGTTAAACCAGAAATAGCCCCCAAATCAATATTGCTGAACACACCAGACTCCCTTTAAATCAACAGTAATTCAAGCATGATTAGAGCTGGCATATATATATAACTTAATAAAGGGTTCAGTTTAACCAAACCCGACTTACTGTTGTTAAAACAGCAGAGGAACAAACCAAAACTGTTTCTGTGAGTTTTATTTAGTTTCTGTCAACTTTGTATGATGTCTGTTTTACAGTAATATTATTACTCCTTATTTAGATGGAGTCTAATGGGTTTAAAGAGATCAACCTTTGTAGAGAAGCTTTCCATGATGCTGTCAGACACTTATATTAACAATCTGAGCCTGCCAGTGGCAAAAACAAGCACCTTTAGTGGAAATGAAATGACAATGCTCATTTGCCCATAGTGATTACATTGCTGGCTGCGGTGGTCTTGTCGTTTCTATTAGACAAGTGGACACAAAAACATGTGAAAAAAGGATCCAGATTGAAAAATACCAAAGAAACCCTTTAACTACAGTATCCTATACCGTTTGTGTTGATACACATCAATTTATGAGGCAAAGGAACTGTTTTTTGGCTGCTAAAATGCTCCACAAGCTAGTTGCTGTGTCTGTCATCTGTCGCTAAGGAGATAGCTAACAGCAAGTTTAACAAAGCTTTTTTGTAAAGAGCAGCTGCCGACTGTGGCTGGAAATAATGTTTGTCTAGAGTGCTGAACCAAAACAAATAAGAAATTTCAAACGTTGTGGGCTGTACAACAAAAACAACAAGCTCAAAGGTGCAACAGAACTTAATTTAGTTCAGTGAAACTGCAGTGTCGGATGATAATTGTCACATAAAAATATTGACTAGTGCAGCTTTAAGATTGTTCTCAATAAATGTATCTGTTTATTGTATGCCCAGTGTTACAATGGACAGTTAAATGAATGTCTTCATCATCATAAAGAGTCTGCAATGAATGTCACAGATAGCCGTGACAAGGTCATTTTTCAGGTGTTAATGTGTTTAAAATGATTTTTTAAGGAACATAGAGTTGCAGTGCTGACCTTGCTGCAAGTTAAAGATCAGTACAGGCTATCTAAAATCAATAGCATTAATGTAAATGACACTAGTGTGCATGATGGTATTACTTCCATATGTCGCTACTTGACATTCCTTGACATTAATTTGAGATAACGACAGCTGTAAACTTCAGTTAATGTTACAAACCTGACCCAAGGACACTGTTGAGTCGTATCGGGTCAGAGAGGAGCGAAAATGTTGATACAGCACTTGTTACTCACGCGAATTGCAATCACACGCTGACATGCCATGAAATCAATATGAAGCCGGGTAATAAGAGCCAGCAATCAGCGGCCTTATGAAGAGCAGGTTGGGTGCCATCCTTATACATCACTCTATTGATGCCAGCAACACCCATAGCTAAAGGCCATGCTAGATTTAGCACAGCAATTTTATGCTGTGAGGAAGGCAATTTTGCAGAAGAGATGATTTTGGTGATGTGCAAAGTTTTCAGTGAGAAGCATGAGAGTGGAGCAGTATCTGTTCTAAAGACTTTGTACACAGAAACCTGCTGAAATGCATGAGTTCACACAAGTATTTGAATATGCAAAGAGAGAGAATATTTTTTCTTATTTATGAGGCATTGGAGAAAAAGGGGCACTCAGTTTAATGTGTGAGTCAGGTAAACAAATTCCAAATGTGCTACTGCATTAAAAGAGTAACACAGAAAAAAAAAAAAATATCAAAAAGATTTTAGTCTGAGAGAAATCCATTATCATACTGAAGCTGACAAATAAATCCAGCTATTAAGAAAGAGGAAATTCATAAATTAGAGGATATTAAATGCTTTAAAGTAAACCTGTGTCTTAAGAGATTTAAAGGGTGTTAACTGTTGGTGCTAATATGGGGTTTAACTAATGGATGGGGAGTCAAGTGAGGGCACCACACACACAAAAGCTTGTGGTTTGTTTGTGAAAATGAGTCATTCACTCCATTGTGTTGATACCAGCATCTGTAAAAGACTTCCCAACCTCAGCCTCACCTCCTTTCATTTCTCTGTTTGGGTGCATAACATTTCATGCTTTCAAAACACCTTCATTGTTTCTCAAATTGTTTTCTTCCATCAGTGAAAAAGGTGAGATATAATCCAGGGATTCAAGAACTGACTTTCAATTGAGTTTTAATGGCTTCTTTTGCTTTCTTCTTTATCAGCCTAATTGGAAATCAGTGTGAAGAGACACTGGATTGACTTGATTAAAAGCAAAAAACAAAAATAAAACAGTTAATTCACATTTTTTCAGTGAGTAGGGTGTGTAATTATTTATGGATTTAGTAACTGCTATCAAGAAACACAGCACGTGTAAATAGGGAACAGCAAAGATAGTTATTATTGTTATATAGAAACAGATGAAATTTAACCAGTTGTTGACACATTGCTGTTTGACATTGGAGCTCTCTCTCTGAAGAAAATACAAATTTGTCTGCTTGCTCATACATAATTCGAAGTCTGAACAATGCAGGAACACTGCAAAAGTAGGTGATAATCCACTATGTGTCACCCTGTCACATCGCATAATTTGACCCATTGTTAATTAAAAAAAAAAAGTAGATCATTGCAGCTTTAACTAGAGGGAAGTTAGATCACTGTATGCTCATTAGAATTGGTGGGGGTTCCTTGGCTCTCATTACTTTTGTTTACTGTTCAAACCACCTGGAATCATGAAGTAAACATTGGATATCCACCAAGTTCCAACTCAATTTGTGCTCATTTTTACTGAAGCATTACCTTTTCAACCTTTCCCCACATACTGATTGACAGATGTCTGTTTTCTGCCTGCGTGCGTCAGGAGTGAAGACATTCCTCTAACTGCGCCTCACATGCACAAAAATCTTGACAACAACAACAGCGACATCCTGTCTTGAGCCTGACACTTTGAGAGAAGCTGGCTAGAACACAGTGATAATGAGAAGGAGTGGGAGGGAAGGAGGGACAGTGAGAATTGCTTCTAGTCTTAGATGTTGTGCCATCTCTTTATCATCCTTTCTTTTTTTTCTCCCTCCCTCATGCACTTCACAACCAGTTTCTCCTGTCTTTCTCCCTCGTTCTTTTTTTTTCTAAACAGAGTATTTCTCATTTTTCATTTCACTTACACATCCGAGTCTCCCACTAGGTCTTTCATCCTGTTCCCACCTTGCATCCTTCACTAGGCCAATATTCAGCATTCTGTCTACCTTTCTTCCATTTTCTTTCTCTCTCCAGCTTACATAATGATTAATTTCTCTCTTTTTTTCAGATGCTGTCACATGTAGGCACAGTAAAATGTGTGGAACTCTGAGCATTGTTTTTTTGTTTGAGACTTTATCCCTGAATCACCCAACCTGAATTGTAAAAGACCTGTGTTCTTGGAGGGACCTTTGTTATTGCCATAGATCTCTCTTTGAGGGTTTAGTGTCAGCAGAATTATACCTGCTGTGGCTTTTTTGAAAGGTTTCACTAATAGCTCAGGCGCTGCTGGTGAAAAAAAACATCTAAAAGACGCTTGGATGTGTAAAAAGCCACAGCGTGTATAAGACTAAACCCTTGAAGTAATACTCCACCCAGAATCTATCTTTTGTGTATCAAAAGCTCACCCTCTGAAGGCTTAAAAGATGGCTGCAAAAAGTTTGTAGTTACTGCTTCAGAGAGCAGCAGCTAACAATACCCAACTCTGCGCTGATGGGTGAAAATAACACAGGCCTGTTCAGTTTTTAAGGTGGTGAAGCTGTTAGTACGATTTGAATCTTAATATGTATTTTAAAACTTTCAAAACCTAGCTGATAGTCCCAGTGGCACTTTTAAAAAGCAGACCTTACATTTTTATGATATTCATTTACTATGTATGGTAGGGATGTCACAAGAACCAATACCTTGGTACTGTGTCATTGCCAAAATTGTGAAAACTTGAGAGTACTGTTTTCTCTCCAGTAGCTTAGTTATCAGACATGCCATTCGGCCAGACTTCATGGGGCAGTTTACATGCCTACAGTATTTTCATATGCCATTAAAGGCCAGAGTATTTTGTAAATTATTTGCAACTGGAACACAGTCCCAGGGAATTTTAAAAAATGTTTAATCTTGGGTATGCTGCACTCATCACTCTCACTTTCTACCCAGCCGTCCAACCACAGTAGAGGAGGGGTGGGACAACTAGCAGACTGACCACCATGTCTTACAGTACAGCAAACTGCGAAGCTTGAATTGCCACTTGAGGCTGGCTCCAGAAGTGAGTGAGTCCCCACAGACGTCATGTTTAAATGCCTAACATAACAGTAGCTATAAAACAGCCTGGAGTAAAAAACAGTTTCAGTCTACAGCTAATTTTCCCCTTAATGACAAGTGTACGGAGGGTGAAATTTTATATAATTCACATTTTAATCAAGGCCTGATGTAATGCATATTTACAACACAGCTCCAACCTCTCATCCAAGTATGGTCACTTTTGGCTCAAAAAAAAAAAAAAAAAGATGGCGATAGCTTAAATGCAAACTCAAGGCTTTAAAACAACTAATTAAAAATAATGGAATTTCACCAGTGCCAACTATGACATTTTCTTGAATGGTGACATGCCTAATGTATAGACATCCCACACATAGTAAGTTGCATATAGAACTGGTATTCCTACACATCAACCTTGTGCATGTGTGAGGATAATTTCAAATTGTGATGCTACACAACCCTATAATTTCATGAAATATTCTAAAATGCTGCAGAAAAAGATGTGAAAAATCAATATCAATATTAACCATGTCTTTTTTTAATGAGTAGATTTTAACATAATATCAATCAATGTGAAAAAAAAGTAGATTTTATGAAGTACTGTATATAAGTACAAGTTAGCGATGTCCCTGTGCTTTAAGGTGTTTGATTGAAAAAAGTGATGCACATTCAAAACAAACTAGACTTAACTTTTTTTTCTGCATTTTATAAACTGTGATATTAATTAATTTGAGTTTTCCAAGATTCATCGAACACCAGGAAGCTAAAGCTAAGTGAAACAGACTATAAAATATCATTGTGGTACAGAATAGTGTGACCCAGCAGCAAATAGCATCAAAGCAGGTGCTTCTGCTTTGGATTAAATTCAGTCTTGCTGTAGATGAGTTTACGTTAATCTAAATGCCTTCACTGAGAAACTGGGACAATGTAGGGATTTATTTATTTTTTTAATTCAATTTAATTTTTTGTCATTACTGTCAATTTAAAAACAGACCTCTTCTAATTGTCTTACTTCTGGGCATAAATATACCATATTTAAAGTCAGACCTAAATTCAGTATTGACTGTAGTGTTTACAGCAAAAGGTTTGATATTACAATAAATATAATAGAATCAAATAAAAGCATATTATAGCTTTTTCCCAACAGTCATTTTGTTTGGCACAGACAGTATTGATCTTCAGAAGTCTAACTCTAAACTATTTTAGTGTGATCCTTTAATGTTGACTTTACTGACTAAATCCCAGGTGATGACAATGTTGCAGTATATCAAAAGCAATGACAGACAATCCATACTTGTGCTACATAAAAAGAGGGGAAACACATTTTGTGATGACTAAATAAGACGGGATTTTATGAACATCATTATAACAAAACTGTTTATGTTGTGAGTAATAATGCGCTGCTTGTTTTGATTCATCTCTGACTCTAAAGTCTCTAAGAGGCATATGTGCTGTACATCATCACAGTGTGTTGCCAGACACATCAATAGCTCAACAGAGTCATTAAATTACAGCTTTCTAATATGAATATAATGAATGCTGTATCAGTATATATACAAGCACCTGGGTTTGGAATAAATGAGGTGGTGCACAAATTTGGTGTGCGGGAGTCGTGTCAATTTATAAGATTTTATCTTTCAGTAAATAGAGATGAGGCAGCACTGTAGAAAAGTGTCATTGGTTGTTTAGACAGAGACCTCCTGTATTGCATACTGCATATACCACTTTGTAATGGTGGGGTAAACTAAAATCCCAGAAACAATCATTAATTCTTACAGAGATCCTCCACAAATTTACTATTAAATTGAGGCAAAAAAGTAAATCACAGCACTAAATCTGCATGGACCAAAGGAGGAAGATTTTTGACTTCCAAACATGTTGGGAAAACAAAAGATGCATGATGCATGTGTTTTAGCAGATCAAGGGAACCTGTTCATTTTCAGCATAGGCATCCTATATACTTGTATTAGGGGTTTCTAGAAAAATGTTTACATGCTCTAATGGGCATAAAACAATTTATTTGTGTCAAACTGTCTGTACAGGAACACCTGTATTCACCCTCTATCTGAAACGATCCATTTTAGTGCCTGTCTATTTAAACTCAGCATGCTGTGATTGATCAGCAAATCGGGTCATCTATATATTGGCTTCTCTGCGCCGTCATTGCAGCTAGAGCAATGACTGTAATGCAGAATAGCAGCACTTTCTACTATAAAAAATCCCTAACAAAGCTTCTTAACACAACCAAAATTTTACAGCAGGACTAAAATCTAAAATTGGGGAGGTATTAACAAAACTACAGACAAAGATTACATGCTTCCCTGATATTAGCACACAGCTACATGGAGCAATGTACTTACAGCCGAGGAAAAACTGTGTAGGGGCTTTTTCTTGTGTAACAAACTTCCCTCGTGATCTGACGTAAACTCATAACCAAAGTAGAAAAACACGATGAAAGCACAATATTCAGAACAGTCTGACGCCTGATGTTTTTGCTCATACAGATTACTTTTACATACATTTACCTTATTATTTAAAACTCTGGCCATATGTAATATAAACATCCAGCACTGCAACACTATGTATGACAGAAAATAAGGAAAGGCTATAATAGGTCCTTTTAGGAGGGGTGGGCACTGCATATGCACAGGGTTCAGTCAAATACCACGGCTTTTGCAGTGCATTTGACATACGATCCCAAGGCCAAAAGCCACCTTTCATGTCGGCATGAAACGTCCCTGGACGGCATCAGCCAAGAATGCGGCCAGACAGAACTGGTGGTGGTGTTATTATACACCAGCAGACAACCGAATGCCATGTGATATAAGGAGCACGAAGGTGCCTATAGGGTTGGCAGTAGATGTCATGGTTGGTACCAAATTTTTTATTTTTTTTTAATTTTAATCTCACCACATGCTTTCAGCAGACGCAGGAAGAGACTTAGAGTGTGATAAGTAGACGTGGAAGTCCACTGTAAAGAGGCAATATGTGATGAGTTTGGCTGAGAATGTGTTTGTCTTTCATGCTATGCTCCTGACATTTAGAAAAACGAAATGGTCAAATAAACAAATAACAAAGCAGTTTGGCAAAATATTTTTGACACAATATCTGCTTACTAGGATTTTACTGGATCTTTTAAGAGCATCTCATGGTCTTTATTAGCATTGGATAACAGGTGGTCCTCTATGTCATACATACATATAAACCCCTAACTCACAATGACTTGAAAGCAACTCAGCCAACTCCATTCACTGATTAATATTGTGAGATGCAGACAAACGCTGCAATGACAGAAAAAAACAGGACAAAACAAATAAAAAAAAAAAGATTACGCACAGTGTTAAGCATGTCAATAACCTATTACATGAACTACATGTTTTCAACAATGTCTTTTCTTTTACAAAATACCTCCATATGTCCTCATAAGAAACACGCTTCAAATGGTCAAGGCAGTGAATGAACACTCACTGTTCAACAACAGAGGTATCTACACTGTTCCACTGCATCTTCAGGTCATCCCAGCAGGCTTGCCATTTGCAAGTCGAAATGTGCCTTATCTCACTTTCTATTCTACCCTTGTGCAGCAAAACCCGAAAAAGGGAAAAGTATTGAAGTTTTGTGAAGGACCTTCTGCTGAGAGCACTGAGTGCTATTTGTTAAGGTGAATTTGTTGTTTGGCAGAAACACAAAGGCTCACACCAGTGCCTCAGGGGGCCCTATCAGCCAGGAGGCAAGAGGGCAGCCAATCAGCATGTTGTATGTGGAGTTCTTTTAGACAAATAATGGCTTTTCATTTACTTGTAATACAGTGGGACTGGTGCTCACCTGAACATCACATGGTTATCACAAACAAGGTTTCATAGACCCAGCAGGACAGCATATCTCACAAGGTCAAAGCGACCCTCCGTAAAAGGTATCAAAGACTTACACATGCCTTAAAATAGATACTGTTTGCTATGAGGATTGTATATGTTCAGCAGCTCAAAATGCATGAGGAGGATATTGAAAAAAACCCAAAGCTAATAAGAGTAATAGTTTAGCGTTAGCCCATAAAGTGAGTGACCTGACTTGTATCTGTGTTAAACCTCTAATCACCAACTCACTTTATGTTATGCTTGACTGTCCTCCTAAACTGTGTGATTTCAAGTGCTTTAATTTAATTAAATGTCCACATTAACCTTCAACCTGCAAGCCAAACTTCATCAAAGTGAAATTCGCTCAGGAAATTGAGAGAAAAAGAGGGCAAAGTGCATATTTTTATTTCTTTCTTTACAGTCTTACACTTTGGGAGACTAGCTGTGGGGTTGTGTGTCTGGCACCAAGTAGTGCTACATTCTATTTTATGCTCCGTTTGTTTCAATATAACTCCTAAATTGGACGACAGTTAAAAGTATACCTGCTCACTGATGTTGGCAGGGAGTGGCCATGATTTAGTAATTGAAACATTTAAAGGTCTAGTGTATAGGACTTGGTGACATCTGGTGGTGAGATTGAAGATTGCAACCGACTAAAATTTCTCCTCTGAGCCAAGCTTGTGGGACGACTACAGTAATCAACCGAAAATGAAAAAGGCAAAATGCAAAAATTCAAATAGCCCAATCTAAAACCAGCGTCTGTTTTTTCAATTCAATCCATTCCATTCTGTTCTGTATGTATATACAAACCTCTCATTCACCTCTCATTCTTAATTTCAGGTGAGTATACACTAAGGGAAAAATAGTTATGGATATTATATTGAATTTTGGCCAATGCATCCCTCTAAACCCTACACTCTGGACCTTTAAAAGGATACTTAACCAATTTCCAACCAGCTTTGTATCATGACAATGTGGGTTTGTTTAAATGAAGTGTGATAAACTTCCCTCCATCTTACTAGCTCATCTTTCTTGAACTACAAACTTAACTTCTGTATTTCCATATCCACGCCTTTACATACACAAAAAGAACATAAGCGCACCTCTTCTTTCTCTCAAACTCAACACAAACTAGACAGTGCGGATCAAATATAACCCAAGATTCTGTCACGAAACTGACTATTTCTTGACTAAAATGCTTTTAGAAACATATTTTGGAGCCCCTTTGGCTGTTATAACACAGTTTGTAAAAAGAAAGTGGTTCCCATGCTGTTTTCTATATTTTGAAAACTGAGTCTGACAAATCTCACCAGCTCACTGTTTAAGTGTAATACAAAATCGTTAGTTACTAGCCGGCTGCCATATTGTTTTCTGATGAATTCACATTACATCAACCACCAACAGTAGCTTTTATTGGTCCAGTAGGGTGCAGTGCATTCTGGTAGTTGTAGATTTTCTCTTCAGCGTGAATGTCACAGCCCTTTTTCTCTGTTTTCTGTGGCCATATAGCACCAGTTTCAAAAGTATTTGTGTCTTCCTGATGCATAGTGAGCCCAGTTGGATAAAGAGATTGTATTTTCAGCAGTGAAATACTTTTCGAACTCTTGGTTTGATAACAGTGTTCAGTCTTCCAATTATGTTGAAAGAGCTCAGTGGATTTTTTGTTTGTTTGTTTGTTTTGTTTATTTCATTAACAGATACATGATTGGTAAACCATTTGCAGCTTTTAACTTAATTTCCAGTGTGATGACACTATGCTCCACTCTTCTCTGCTTCATTAGGAAGTATGAAAATTAAGTAACGACAAAGGGATGAGATGTCACATATTGAGTTTGCGCTTGCATCACACCCTTCTATCCCAAAAAAATGTATTCATATAGTTATGTTATTAATCGGCAACATAACTGTAAATTTTGTGATATCCATTCACCCCTAAAACTGAACTGCACCAGCATCAAAACTAATCTTAGATTACATTAATCCGTCAGTACTGAGCATTGTTTTGTTCATTTTGCTAGAGTTGTATGAAAATTAAAAAAACAAACAGGAATCATTATAAACTGACAAAAGCAAAGAGTCCTTGCTACATTTTACACATATGAGATTTGTTTTGTGTTATGGGTAAATTTTAGTCAAACCCTCCACTGATTTCTTACAGTTTCTTGATAATAATTTTATATTAAATGTTGCTGAATTACTCAAATGAGATATACAATCAAATTCTTAGACACAATGTTTGCCTCCAAAGATTTTGTTGCAGTTACCTCACAGGAATGCCACAAGAATGTTTCTTTGTGTGCAGCAAAGATGGATTGTGTTGGGGCTTATAGAGCAAGGCTTTGATTTGAGGAGGTTTAGACAGACAGCTGAGAAAATTCTCTTGGACATGTATTTGGCAGCGGGTATTGAAAGTCAATGACTGATGTTACCCCTCTCATAATTGATCTGATCTAGCAGGTTCACGGTTGGTACATGTCACTAGAGGATTTGACATTGTTTGGCCAAATTAGGTTTCTTTTATGCAGGCCCAGAGGATATGTAAAAACCGATGCACTGCCTTATGCACAAAGAAATAAGGCAGGCTCTAGATAGAAAGAAATGAGGCAGCTATGCAGCAGTTACTGCTAAGGCAGTAAAGCTGAAAAAAAAGATGAAAGCCAGATAGTTAGCATCAGTGACATCACAGCAGAGGGGGAATTGCGTCAGCATCTTCAAACAGTCCTAATAAATTACGAAAGGAGGGCTGACTGCCTTTTCTCCTCAGAAAAGAGTAGGCCCCTGAGATTCTGTTGACAGTGTGTTTGTAATCACAGTTCTCCACTTTTTGGCCCTGAAAAGCCTTTCAGTTCAAGTTTGAGTAACTATAAAGCTTATCAGGGAGATGCAATGCTCAATTCTAAAAAAACATTTTTCTTCAGATTCAGAATCAGAAACTGTCACATTTCACATTTGTGCACAACTTCTGTTTGTTATGGCTCAATAAATATATTCTCAGATAAGTGAGTTAGATGAGAAGATTGATACTCCTCTCATGTATGTCCCTTAAATTTAAGACTGTATCCAGCAGCAGCTTGCTTTGTTAGCTTAACTTAATTTAGCACACAGACTGCAAACGGGGGCAGCTAGCTTGTCTCTTTCGGTAGGTAAGCTCACACATTTAGATGTTATATATTGCTGATTTAATTTGTACAAACCTGAAGTGTTAAAACAGGGCCAGCCCTAGACTTTTGGGGGCCCTAATTTGGTTTGTGGAGTGTACCGCATTGTAACGTGTTGCCACTTCAGATGGCACTGAACCAACTTGGTATTTCATTAGTTTCAGTACACATTGTGTACAAGCATGCCAAGAATAAATTGGGAGGAATCCTTTCTTTAAATAAACTACAGTAAATACAATATTTGTTCATTAACCCCTTAGATGGTCCCTCACAGTGCCTTTTGTTTGATCAGAAAAAAATGTGCATTGTGTAGTGTTATAGTCTAATTTGAATGGGCTGAATCTCACCTGTATTCATTTGTAAAAAGGATTTGGCACAACCAAAAAGATATGATGTGCAAGGCAACCAGATGGTGGCAATTTATATTATCGTGGAATGTGTGGTACAATGCGCAAATGAGCGTGAAAGACAAAATGTGCACTTTTTAGAAGAAATACTAACATGAAATTGGCAAAGATGTTTGAACCAATACATCTTATCAGTTGTTAGTTTGGATTAACTGTTTAGACCCATATAAAATCAAATATTTTTCGGTCACTGATTATTAGTGACCTTTCATACAAGGGACTTAAAAGTACATTTGCCCATTTCTTTATGATTTCTTATGAAAAATTTCTAAATCTAATCATTTATAGAGACCCAGTAAATTCCTAAATGTTTGTGACATCCTTCATGCAGGAATGTAAGGATATAACATATGGCTGTTGTAAGATGATGAGAGTTTTACCACTTTCTTAAATGGACCTCCAAATGAAGTTTCTGTAAATTAATTTATAGGCTGCAGCGCTGGCAAACTGTTGAAGCATAGCTTGTAAAGATTTTTATCCCAGTTTGTGTTGAATGTCATTACTGTTTGATGATTAATTTTGTTTAACTTATCATGTCTAATACAACCACAAAATGTGATTTTTATTAAATCTCAGAATCCTGGGGGTGCTTGTTTTGTGGAGGACAGTAAATTACTTTGCGTACCTAAATTGTCCAGTTCACCCAACTCTGAGGTAATTGCTTTGCCACTATTTGTTAGCAAAAATGGCATGAAATGTCAGTTTTTGTTAAGGAAGTTTTTATTTTGTTATTGCCTGGAGTTCATTAAAAAAAAAAAAAGATAAAGAAAAAAAAAAATCTTTTCTTAGGGGCCCCCAGAGACCAGGGGGGACCAAGCATCTGCTTGTATTGCTTAATGGTTAAGACCAGCTTTGTGTTGACACAACAGTTAACACATTTCGCCATGCTAGCTGTTTCCCCATATTTTCAGTCTTTTTGCTAAGCCAAGATAACCAGCTGCTGCCTCTATTCTTATATAATGGACAGATATGAGAGTGGTTTGGATCTTGTGTAACTTTCCACCAGAAAGTGAATGAGTGTATTTTCAAAAGGTTGAACTATTTCTTCAGTTTATAAAAGTTGGGTGAGTCGTTGAGCAGCTTGCGGAGTGGTATGAACTCTGAGGGAAAAATCTCCTCTGTACTTTCAAAGCAAAAACAAACGGTACAAACACAAAAGGACACCACTGTCCCAACCTAAATTGACCCTGTGTTATCATTATTAATGCGCAGCATTTTATATGTGTCCCTATGCAGTAGACAAGACGAGAGAACAGCAAACTTTCGTTGACCTTCTTGTTGGAGTTTCTTCTCTTTCATCCTTATTTAACCAGGCAAACTTGGCTAAGAGCATATTCTTGTTTACAGCAATGGCCCTGGGGGAGTAGTTGCAAGAATAGGGAGGGCTACACAGATAAACACTTACATTTGGGAACTGACCGGTACAACTGCAGTCGACTGTTGGCCACCAGGCACTTCCATTACAGCAGTTGGGGGTGTTAAAATAGCTATTTAATGCAATGGGTTGTCTCGCTCTTTATGTTCATTTTTACACATTTACCTCTAGTCAACAGTTCCCTAAGCAGATTGGGGAAATAGCTGCACTTTCTATTCCCATATTTCAAACCCATTTTTTTCATGCACGGGGCATTTAAAATGTGCTGGCTTATGCTCCCGCCTCCTTTTCCTTACTTCCACTGTTTCAATTGCACTATTGTGTGAGGTGAGTATCCTCTGTTGCTAATAACCAAGAGGCATGTGTAGATGTGATGTCTCCATCCAGGTTTGCTTTATTTTGACGTTTGACGCTTTGCACTCATCCAATCCGATGAGCTGGCAGCTTCAACGGCAACAAGGGTAATTATTTACAGGAGGGATTGTGGGACCTGCTAAAAATATCCATTTTCCCTCCCTACCAAAGCTCCCTTGAGCTTTGAGAACAAGACAGGAGGAAAGAGTAGGGGAGTATGGCGGTTTGACTTTCTCCATTATTTTACATCCTGTTCATCTTTTAACATCCAGAATTAACAAAGATTAACAGACATGAGGCTGTGTTAAAATTTGTAAGGTCTATTCAGGAGCAAGATAATGCTTATCAACCCAAATGCTTAAATGATAGCTGCATTATTTAAAAGAGGCTACAGATACTCTCTCACTCACTGTAGATAAGCTTTCTCTTTGTTTCACCTCGCAGGAAAGTCAAAGTATCAGGTTAGCTGCATAACAGCATCATGCCACTAATTGCGACATTGGTGTTTTGTTTAAAGACACTTGTGCAAGGTGTATATGTCCACTGGAATCCCATTCTGGTCTCCTATTCACAAAGCCAAGGTGGCAACACAGTTGTAAAGAAGGTGGATTTATTTTGGGCACCCCTGGGTACGAAAGTCCCATCAGTTTTCTAATAGGTTATATTTTGTGACTGCAAGCTCTTGGCTTTGATGATCATTGGACTTAATGTAACTTCAACAAGTCACCAAACCCATTCCAACACATAGGTCACATGTCCCTCCTTCTTAATTAGCGCTGCTACCACTAGATGGCAGAATAGCTCATATATGACTGTTTTGCCAGTCAGTTTCCACTGAGAAGTTGTTTAATTTATCATCATATCTGTCATAAAACCACAAGACTCTTGCTATTGTAGACGTGTTTCCCGTCTGTGTTTCAGGAACATAACTGTTGAGAACACAGCAAAAAACTTGCACTTACTTGAACTCTACTTGCACTCTGTCTAATTAATAGTTAATATTCACTCTTTATGTGTCCAGATTCATTTAAATGCCATTTTGGCCTGCAGCTTAAAGAGCTAAATCAAGTCCAGTTGCCATCACATATGTTACTCATCATCTTTTACATTCTGAAGATGCACAATAATGCATTTCAATTATTAGTCTTTTAAAGTTTGTAAGAGAGAATGATTACTTGCAAAATTTGAATTAATTAAGCGGCCCTTGACTCTGTCACATGAATGCATTTTATGTATATTCTGATTTGCACCACTCCTTCCGTTCAGTCTTTTTTAGACTCTGCAGATTTAAATAATCCAGAATGATCCTGACTGAGAGGACTACAAAAATGTTCTCATATCTTCCCTGCTACTTAGACTGAATTCATTTATGATGCTGGTGTGGAATTTTTCATTGGCCTGAAAAGGGAGTGACCCATGGGGTATTGTGCATACTGTCCAAAAACCCATTAGGAGAAATTGTTTAAGTATACCATGTTTTTCGCAAATGCAGGTTTTGCTTTGTGTCTCCCCCTGACAGGCCCCAATAATAGCTTTTACAAATAAAACATCTTCCCAAAATTGTGGAAAACTAACTGCTAATTAATTAAAACCGCAGAATGTTAGATTATCTCATCTTGGGAAAATTTACATTTTGATGCAGTGCTGTGAAAAGTCTGCTGCCATTAGTATGCATGATAATCCAACATAAGCATCTGGTGCAGTCTTTCGGCAGAGCAATTTGAGTGACAACTGTGTTTATGTTCTTGAAAGTGAAGCTGGATGTAAAGTGAAGATTAGGTTGATTGAGAGGGTTTTGCATTCGGGGGAAGAGTGAGATAATTAGGTATTTTCTTAAGTGTTGAGTAGTCGACACACTTTATTTTGTTCAAGGCCATACACTCAAGTTTTAGGACGTGAGGAATTTATTTTTCATTTGAACAAGTTTCCCAATCATACTGACGGCTATGCATCTTACAATTATCACCAGTTCATAAATGATTTTACTTATTAAGCGTCATGGTTGATGCCTTCATCTGTTATATGGATGGTACAATCAAAGTGCTCGACTTGGCTTTAAAGCTATATTAGAGACATTAAAGAATATCACATTAACTCAAAGAAGTCATGTCTAAGGCTTTTTATAAATTCACATTTACTGTTAACATTTAATAATAACTTAACTGTGCACTCCATATATCCGATTACTATTGCTATAACACAATTTAAGGGGAATCCCACTTATTTGTTTGTTTCTATTTCTATTGTAAATATATTTAAATCTTGGTAAAAAAAAAAAACAAAAAAAAAACACAAAAACTCATTCCAATGGTTTCAATATGTTAAACGTGTAACCCACTGCATGAAAGCCATGAGAGCAGTAACGATATCTGCACTGGGGGAGCTCCAGCCGAAACACCAGTCCAACCAATCGTGAGCAGCTGCATTAAATGCGAGCGCACGGATTGGTTGTCACAGCTGTCAATTGTGGTAGAAAAGCCCCATTATGTATAATTCAATAACTCATTAAAACTGAATTTATCATTAAAACAAACACTTGAACAAACATCATGGTGATGAGAACTCCCTTCAGTGACAGAAACCACCTTTAGGGAAAATTTCTTTGGCATGTACTTTGAGTTTCTGGTTCAGCCTAAGACAATTCACTAACATGGAGGGGCGGGTCTTAGGACCTGTACTGCAGTCAGACAACAGGGGGCGATCGAGATTGAATAACCTCATTTTGGGAGAGCTGTCATGTCGCCCATCTTTATATCCAGTCTAGGGTCAAGATACAATATCCCTGTCACTTGAATTAATCCACAGACCTTGTCTTCAGTTTCATTGAGAAAAATGGCAATGGTACTTTGGCAGAAAAGATTTCTCAATAGTTCTTGAAGTGACCTTTCCATGTGCTGTCTTTTGAAAATTATATGACTTTTGTAAAATGTCCCAGTTTATATGTGGAGATCTGTAGTCAGTAATCAGAAAATACTGTACATGATGCTGAAATAACATATCATTTTACGGTGCATCGTTATAATACTTACATAGTACAGTGACTGCAGTGTGGTACAGTTTTTAAGTGTTTCTGCTCTCTATCTGCCCTGTTCACAAGATGCACATCATGTGAAAGCTTGCGCCTTACATTTGGTTATTTTGGTAAAAAAAAAAACATGACTCCCAAGGTAATCATAATGTCTGACAGTTAGCATAAGAAGTAATTACCAACTGCACTTGATATATTACATAATGCTTTTAACAGAAAAGACAAAGAAACATCCATCTCAGTCACTTGGAACATTATTGATCCAGGTGGTTTGACTCAGCTGTGTGTGTTATTGGACTCTATTGGATTTGAGTGCGATCAATCAAATTTTCGACACCTCTGCTGTCACCTTGAAATCTGTCTTGACAATAAAAAAAAAAAATTAAAAAGTGCCTGCTTTTTTTCACTCAATCATGTCTCTTCCTGCATGCCAGTGGGGTGTCAGTCTGTGGATTTTAATGGTAATGGCTCACAGATGGCATATGCTGTATCAGTAAACAGGAAATAAGGGTAGACTTTCGACAGGAAGTAAGGGAGACAGAAAATTTAGGTCAGTGCTTCTAACTGGTAAACAAACTGGGGGAAAAAACACACTTTCTGTTTTAGTTCTGGCAAAACAAACTTGTTTTAACAGTTTTTGAGGTGAACTAAAATAACTAATATTCATGTTTTTCCTGTAAAAGACTATTTTAAACTCAGCTAATTAGGCAGAGGCTCATAAAAAAAACTGTATCACATAATTTTTGTGAGCTTTTTGCTTTTATACACTCTTGTCCAGTTGGTGGCATGTGCATATGTATTAGCTATTGTTTATTTTTGCCTTTAATCTCACATACATGACCTCATTGTCTAACTCTCAGCTTTAACCAATACCTCTTTGCTTTAGTCATCTCACTGGTAGGCTTTATTGCTGGAAACTGCAAAATCTCATGGTACCTGAGTACAACTCAATGACTGAGCTTTCTAAATCTATTAATTACTGTCAGGTAACTTTAGCCGTGTTTTAATAACAGTTAGCCCTGTCCGTGTATGCAGGTAGAGTCTCACAAACTGTCTGTGGAATGGAGCTCACACTCCTGCAGCAGTCTCGTAATAAACAGCAGCAAGAAAAGAACAGGCCAAGCAAATCAATATGTTGAGCGCAGCTTTACAGTAAAATATGATTGGACTTCCTATATAGCATAACATTTGAGAGGAAATTTTCACTAAACTGTGAATTACTTATGTTACTGAAGCTCTCGAGCCCAAAATATAGAAAAAAGAGGAAGTGTGGTGGTGGAGGATGAAGGACAAGCAGGTCATGGTTAATGATAATGTTTATCAGCCAGTGGCACCTAACTTTAAAATTTAATATCAGGTGATGACGGAATATTTACGACCCTCTCCGTCACAGTAATGGACAACAAGAAAGTCTAATGCAAAATCTGGTTTCCAGACTACCGACAGCATATATGACTACTATACTCCATTTCCCCGAAGTTTCCCTAAACCCTCCAAACTGCTCCTTTGAATCAAACAGAATTTAAAAAAAAAAACATATTTTTGATTACATTGACAGGCATTAGTCAAACCTTTAAATGGAAACAGTGTTGTAATTACCAGCAGTGGCGTAGCTCTTGATTTAACAAGCAATCATTGCAGTGCAGATCATATTTAATTAGATTTTTTTAGATTAGATTCCTTTATATCCGTGTTTTTACATGCATAATGCCAGAAAGAAAGACCTAAATTGCTGTCACCGCTAACAAAGACTCCCTGAATAATAAGACATGGATCCAAACATGAAGCTTGGCAGGTGAAAAACAGTATTTAAAAATAATATTAATTGAAAGGAAGCATGGGGTAACATAGTACATGCACAGATAAAGAGGTTAGGATAGAGAGAAAAAAAACTGATAAACTAAACTGGGGTTTCAAGTTTATTGCCTGTCAAGTTTTTTGTACTGTACTGGACTGCTGTTAGAGTTGCATCAATTAGTCAATTAATCGGCAAATTAGCCCCGATATCTCCAACTACACTGCCCGTGTGTAACAACTGGATTAATTAGAAGAGGAGGGGTAACCTGATCAAGTCACAAAACCAAATCAAATGTATAAATATCTGGGGCAGGGCCTGAATGGGCCCCAAAATTGTCAGAACTGTCAGAAATGCGCAATAAAGTATCTAGAGGAGTACTGATTTAGTAGAAAGTGGGGTAAAACCCTGGGCAGCTTGTCACTCCATCACAGGGAACTACAGGCACTCACATCCATAACTTTGGCCATTTTATGTCCCCACACTTCCTGCCTTGCCTGTCTGCTGACAAACTCTAACACAGATAAAGAGAGTGAGGATGTGCAAACAGAAACAGCTGTTTTTTTCTGTTTCTGAGTTTCAGTTTATTTATGGAAGATAATGACTCAATTATATGTATATATATATAATATATATATATATATATATATATATTATATATATATATATATATATATATATATATATATAAAGACATTTACTAAACAGCCATGCATATTTACTGTTCTTGCTTGTCTTTTTTTAATTGTTTTTTTTTTTTTTTTTTGCTTATTGTCTTTTTTTAATTTCTTTTTATGTACTTTGTACTGTCTTTTTCTTTTATTTCCTTATCTATCTTCATTTCCATGTAAAGCACACTGAATTGCCCTGTGCAAAGTTATAGATTTGATTTCATCATTGGGTGGCATATGAAACAAACCCAGGGGGTTTTAGAGTCCTCTGCCAGAACATTTGGAGCATCAAATACTTAATTTTCTGCATTCTTGCAAATGTTACTGCATTTATATGCAGTGTTAATGTCAAAATTTGCGAAACTTTATCAAATTGAAAGCCCACTGCTACTTTCACAATTTTATTCAGGGGTACAAAAGCACATGTTCTAAATATCGAGGGGGACGTGTCCCCTACGTCTGCCCCGTGAAATTAATGGCCCTGTGGATTTGGCCCTGTGTTTGAATTGTGCTACAGGAATAAATTTGCTATTGCTGTTGCTATTCTGTTCCAAGAAATCAGATAATACCCACTGTAGCATCTGCTGAATAAAAGCAACGACTGACCAAACACGAAAACGCTTTGCTTGCCATGCTGCATCACAAGACTCATCTGTAACAAACCACTTGAGAAAAAACTATCAAAAGTAGTTGGGTAAAATGCTACTGTACCTATCACTGTCTGATGAATGGTAGCAGTAGCTCCTTGTGTGGGGCTGAATTTCCAATTACTTTTCTGTGGCTTCTCCGGTCGGGCAGGTAGCTGTACAGCTTTTGAAGGACGGAGAGGTGAATGCAAAACAGCCTCTGTGATTTTTCGGCAGCCTTTCCCCCCAGCCTTTGATGTATGAAGCCCCCGTGTGAGCCCATGGCTGCAATATGTTCGGGTTGTTTTCCTCACACCTTTTTGTTGTGCTTGTTGTAATGCTATGTATTGTCAAACAGGAACAAACCAAGAAGTTAATGCAGGATTTGAAACACTTCAGTCAGGCAAACTCCTTGGCAAGCAGTGTGGTGTGAATGTGCTGAATGTGAAGACCTGCAGCTGCTCAATTTTTTGGAAATGCATCAGATGTTTAGAAGTCCATGGAAAGCTCAGAGAAATGCATCACAGAGTCCTGTTAGCTGTAAAATGTGCACAAGGTCTTCTTATGATTCCTCGCTGGTCTCTGGCTAAATAATTGAAGCCTCATTTGAGCAGTGGTGAATTGAGGATAAGGGTGTTTTGGCGAACTGCCTGCTGCTGTATCAAAGGAGAGAGCTGCTGCACAGCTTTCACTGTGAAACACTCTTGCTCTGCCTCACTGCATGAAGGTTGCCCTCTAGGTCAGTATTTACAGTCTTTTATTTACTTGTGATGCCTTGAAGTCAACAAGCCTCTGCAGATAAACATTTTTCCCAAATGATGCCTTAGATTAATACTGATAACTCAAGAGCTCCTTCAAAGCTTTATACTCTACTTATTTGTTTAGTTGGTAAAGCAGCAGTCGGTGGCTGCTACATCTCTCAATGCCACTTTTTAAAAATTTTCCTTGAGTGTGAAAAATAACAAGCAATGCCAATGGGTTTTACAATAAAAACTTAATAAAGTTTACTGAAATTTAAAATCAAACAATAAACTGGATCATATTTTTTGATCCAGCTGGAGGCATTATGTTTTCAGGTTATCTGTCTGTTTGTCTGTCACATTGTGGTGAATGTGATATCTCAGGAACACCACTCGAGAATTTCTTTAAATTTGACACAAA
Source organism: Plectropomus leopardus (assembly GCF_008729295.1). NCBI lineage: Eukaryota > Metazoa > Chordata > Actinopteri > Perciformes > Serranidae > Plectropomus > Plectropomus leopardus. The sequence continues at coordinate 12,895,450 of NC_056473.1, read as the reverse complement.
TGTCCATTCGGACTTAATGATGAATTGATTACATTTGGGTGGTCAAAGGTCAACGTAACATTGTCTGTTTTATTCTCCTGAATGCTATATCTTAAGGACACATTGAGGGAATTTCTTCAAATTTGGCCCAGACTTCCAACTTTAAGTCACGAATGAACTGGTTAGAATTTGTTGGACACCACTGAAAGGTTAAAAGGTCATTGTGATTTGGCTCGTCTCATTCTTGTGAACAATATTACATCTTGAACCTTGACTTTTTTATATTTTGCCACTCTGACTCAAGGATGTACTGATTCGAATTTGATGGTCAAAGGTCACTGTGACCTCATGAAACCTCTTTTTGGTCATAACTCAAGAAATTATATGTTAATTATGATTAATTTCACACATATACAATTGGATACAATAATGACGTGATGACATTTAATATCCAGAAGTTCAAAAGTCAACTTCATTTTAAACCTCATGTGTAAACCGACATGGATGTAAACTGTAATTGCAATTTGATTGGTGCACTGAGGCGTTCAACCATGAGGCAGTAATTCTAGTTTTCTGTAAACCCACACACTGCATATGCCTGCACTCCAATCAGTAATTCCAGACATGTATCCTGGATCCTGAATTCACTGTTGTTGTCCATTCTCAAGCCTCACTGTCCCCCCTCCTGCTTTTGCTGAAGTCGGCTTTTCAATTCTCAGGTCTTATTGTACTAAAAATCCTGCAGCATCATAATACCTCTTTATGGCCGCAAACAAAGCAGCCATGTCTGTCTGGCTGGCCTATTTATACTAGAAACTAGACCGGCAAATGGCTGAGAAAGCCCATCTAGAAGTCAAGTCGCCCCACAATGGCAGAAGCTGCCCTTCTTTGATACGTCAATCAAGATGACAGACAGCGCTTATCTCCCAGTGAGAGAGAAATGGACCAAGCCCCCCATCCCTCTGTCAGTTGATCCATACGGACGAAACCAAGGGAGTCTTTCAGGAGTTCATCAGTTGCACATCACAGATAAGGCTATTGAGATGGTTGTTGGGGGGGGGGTCTCAGGGGGGCTTCACATACAATCCACACATATTTTAGGACCTCACCTCGTCTGAGATGTGACCACATTTTATTTATTATTGATTTAAGAAATGTAAATGCAATGTGTGATATGGTTTAACTTTAAACAGCGTTTTCGAGACTGAAGACTGATGAACTGTATTGTCGGCAAGAGGAAACAGATCGGCAGGGTGAAAAAAAAAAACAGAGGTCAGAAGCATCTGGAGACACAGTGATAGTCTACAGCAGTTGCAACTAAGGACATTTACTGAGGTATTGTTCTTACTTCACTAATTTTTATTGTATTTTATTTTTCATTTAATACATCTACTCTACTAATGTTCAGATGTAACTATGGTACTTTTTATTCCACAGTATTCATTTGAAAGTTATGGTTTTCATAATAAGCATCAACATTAAAAGCATATGCTAAAATATAATGCCATGGTTCCCAAACTTTTTGACTTGTAACACTTTACAAAAAGCTAAGTAGCTGGGGTCGCAGCCCAGTCACCAGATTAGCATTGCACACCTCTTGCAACCAGGGATATGTTATATTTTTACGTTTCATATTAACGTTTCTAAAGTGACTTTTCAGGAGGATGAGGTGATAGTGGATGTCATCAGACCTAGGCAAGATGGCTGCTACGTGGGAAGCAGCAGACCACTGTTCAAGACAGTGGCCCCGAATTATCAAATCAAATACTGGCTCAATACAGGGCCATTTGCATTTTCAGGTCCACCACAGTGTTTCTCCTCCATGCTTGGCACACTGGAGAAGTTTCAGTTAGTTGCAATCTGCAGCATCAACACTGCCACCAAAATCAACAAACTAGACCTTTAATAACTAAACATTTTTAAGGCAATATTGGCACAATTCCAGCAGTGATTATCATAATGTTTTGGCATGAAATTACAAGTACTTAAAGCCAAAACATAAGGCTAACCATAACCAAGTATTTTTTACTTCCTAGACATAACCATATGTTAACCACAGCATTGACACAACATAACATTGAAAACTGAAACGTAATAAAAGGCAGTCTTTTCACATAACTGATGTATATGAAATGTACAAATGTCACATATTCGTGTTTTGCAGAAATGTACAATATCAACATATATTATGGCGTTTAGGTTGGGGGTTCGTTGTGATTATGAATTTGTTTTCTCACGAAACACGGAACAACCCGCTAAAATTGGCGATACCCATTGCCAGTAGACCAGAGCCGTGTAGTCGACTCTGAAGCAGATGACTGTGTATTCAGCTTTGGGGTTTTTTTTGTGTGTCACTTATGGGACGGAAAACAAGTTAGTAACATTAGAAAACAACATGCGGGCCAGTGAAAATGTCAAGGGTGGTTACTCTTCAGATTTCCCTTGTGAGCCTTTGGAGGGGGTCTGGTTTGTAACTCCACCTACACCAGCTTCAACTTTAAAGTTAAGCTTACACATCAATTAAACATTAATGCATGGTATAATAGCCATAGAATATACAGTAGTTACTGCAAACCTATGATTAAAATGCTCTCCTTACATTCTTTAGCATTTTGCCCCAGAATGTGCCATTACTTTTGGCCTAACATAAGGTTCTCCTCATTCATCACAAATTAAAACACAAAACTAAATCCATAATCAGGATTCCAGCTGCTGTGAGAGGCTGCCTGTATGACATTTTGTCAGCATCTTATTATCTCAATATCCAAATTATTCAGACTGTTTGTACTTCTGAGCCCCAGCCAGTCAGGAGTTGGACGTCTTACAGAATCACAAATTTACATTCGCCATTAATCTCAAGACCCTAAAATGCAACTCCATTGCACTTTATCTCATTTATGCTTATGAAATAAGCTCAAGTGCTTTTGGCAGCATTTTTTGTTAGTCATGCACTAAATCTCAAGTTGTTTCACACCAAAATCTCAAGTCATTTCACACCATCTGCTTCTCTAGAATTTGCCTCTTTTTTTCCTTTCTTTTCTTTGGACCACTCCTCAATCCATTTGTGACTTCAGCGTCTGGGTATAAATTTGACTGTTTTGCCTCTAGTGTCATGCAGTGAATACGGTATCAGGTTGCAGCGCTGATACAAATCATTTCCTAAGCATCAGTGAGGGAATACTAACAGTAAGTGTGTCTGGGGACTTGGTGTCACCATAAAATCATTATTAAAGGAGAAGGGAGGGCTTAATGTGCCGCTGCATTATTAGTGATTGTTTACACAAAGGAGGGAGATGGTGCTGCTGATTTCTTTTACAACATAATGGACTGGTAATCTGTCTGGAGGGAGAGAAACAGAGGCTAAGACACCAATGGAATTGGTGATGGAGTGATGGCTGCTGTGATACTGAGTCAGCACATATAAGTGTATGTTGCTGACCTCTTTGATGAGGATGGTTCAAGGTGAGGACCTGTGTATATTCTGAGACTGTGTAACGTCACTGCAACATCTGGCCATCAGATATACTGCAGCATCCTTCATGGTGATATTTTTCTGCCGCAGTCAGGGCATGGAATGGAGTCAGAAGCAGCTGTTGTGATGCTGGAAATGGATCATGCGACAGTTTTGTACATGTCTGCGAAGACGCACGCCCAAGATAAAGTACATTTGTTGATAGTGATTGCTGTTTTGTTTACTATTTAATGTCTGCCTGCAACTGAATCAGATTAAATACAGTTTTATCCTGTATCCTGGAGATTAAATACAGTTTTGTTTGTATGTCTGATTTGCTGTACTGTTATGTGTGACAGATTTTAGATATTCAAGGTTGTGTATGTATGTACATAAATGTGAATGCATGTGAATGTTATCATGAAGTTAACGCCATGGCATTTTGATTCCACTTACTCTTAATTTGGCTGTTTTAGGTAAGCTTTTACATAATCTAAAGAGGTCAAATTCAGGATCATGCAACCTAGCCACAACAAAAAAAAAAAAAATGTTGACATTGCATGTTTCTGCATACCACTGCACATTTGCACATAACAATGTGGTGGACAAGTTAAAACTTTTTGTTGCAGTGATACTGTGATAATGTTGTTAACACTCGGTTTGGAAAAGATCTATTTGTCTTAAAATACATAGTTTTTGGGGCCTAATCGTGGTAGGAAAAGCAGCAATGTCTCAGTTAATAACAGCTTTTCTGGCCACAATCCCTGCAGGAAAAGCAGCGTTTTTGGTAAAAAAACAAACAGCTGCTTTTGGACCACTTTCCTGGAAAAAAAAAGCAGCAATGTATCAGTAAAAATCAACCACTTTTCAAACCTATAAAGCCATTGGAAAACCACTGATGGATCTCTCCAAATACCATATCTGGTGTCTAAAAAATGCCGGGAATACAGCCATGACCTGCTAAATCACAACTAGTTTTGTTGTTTGTTGGTCCCGAAACGGTGGTCTGCAACTCAGCAGGCATCTCACCTAGGCGTCACACCATCTGCCGTTCCTTCCACCTTGAGATGATTAAATCAGTTCATATATGATGGCATGTATAAAATAATGGTGTGATATGTATGAAACATGCAAATGTATTGCCTCTGTGGTTTGCAGAAAATTACAATGTAAATATTTTCTTATGGCAACTGGGCTGGCAAGAAAGCTTGCGAAAGGTGAAGTACATTTTTTGATAGTGTTTTCTGTTTGCTATTTAAATTATATCTCTGACTGAAACCGATTTAATGTAATACAGCATTTTTGTGTTTGCATTAGTTTTGTCAGGCTGTCATGCGTCAATCAGTCTTGAGATGATCAATGTTATAATGCTTAATGTTATCATGAAATTAACACTGTTAAATCCAATTCTAGGTATTCGGACTTTGGCTGTTGTATGTGAGCCTGCTTGTAGTACAAAGTTCTTAAGGTTAGTATCATGACAATTATTTATTTGATCTTGAGACTGAAAATCCACCAGCTCTCTAAGTCAGGGGGACTCAGGGTTACAGCTTCACTTCCAACTGCAGGTCTGTAATGACGACCCAGCCTTATAATGAGTGTCCTTGGTTTCATAGAATTGTCACTATTATTCATGTCTGGCCTGAAGGCCCATAGTTAGACATGATCTATGCATTGGTCTTCTGTGAAGACAGTCATCAGACTAAAGCATTCGAAGCATAAGCGTACATCCTGGATATGCATTTATATAATAAGTATATATATCATGCACTTAATATGTGCAGTCATGTTCTTCTAAGTTCTTTTTCTGATTCTGGTTGTTCCTCTTAGCTCGTTTCCTCTGCATCCTTGTGGATTAATCTAATAAATAACAGCCAAAGTCAATCACAGAGAATATAGCCCACTGCATGTGATGTGTTTATCTGCTGTGTCTCCTCTGGAGAAGTTAGAATCCTCTGATTCTTTTTATTCATCTCATTCATCTTGATGTGAAAGCTGAGACTGACCCAGTATCAGTGCTTTCCTAAAATGCAAGGTGAATACCAAACTTTGCCCAGTGTTGTCATTCAGCTGCTGACTCGACCCTAAAGCGGACACGGAGTCTGTAAACTGTTTACCTTATTAAAGTTAAGTCACTGTCATAATAGTCCCTTGCTCCTCTATCAGACGTACCCTCCCCTCATGGAGTAAAATGACTCGGTCTTCAAAGAGATGCCGGTGCTTTTATACAGCCACTGAAAGGATAATATGCCCTTAGAAATATGCTTAGGTGGTAAAAAAGTTCAGCAACTTGATCCCGCTTGTAAACTTTCTTAATATTGTAATTGCATCTCAACAGAAATAAGTCACCCAAGACTGCAATTACAGTAAGTGAGAGCAATATTTCAGAATTTTATTATGAGACAGACACCCATTAGGAAAATTAAAAATTAAAAAAGAAAAAGTTGTATCTGCTAAAGAACTAACTACTCATATGTCTGGCTGAAGTCCTAAAGTTATGAGACTGTCTAAAATAGTCAGTCATTCTATGTGTATTAAATATGAACTTACAAAAGGGATTATTATTTGACAAGTTTGTCATATTTGGAGAGTGAGGGTGACTCATTGAATTCCGGCTAACTGACAGAGGGTACATTTGGCTGTTTCACTGGTCTTGACAGTTTGAGTACTTTATTAGACTTAGGATAAAGGCAAACCAGGGTGAAGGATTTTTCTTTTCTTCACTGCTAAAAAGTACATTAAAATAAGAATAAATTATGAATGCCAGTCAGAATAAACTTCAAAAAACATGATGTGTATAATTCATGATCGTTCAATTTAAAGGCGATTTTGTTGTTTTATGAAAACCCATTGGGCAGTGGTGTAGTAGAAAGTATATGGATGTATTCAGGGTTTACACACCTGGTTTTCTGGCTTTTTACAGAATACCTACCTATCAGTCAATAACCCATTGGAATATATAGGAGAGTATATCCACCTCCTCCTATGTAACCCACTAACTCATTTATTTAACTATTAGTACACCAGCTACTACTACACCAGTAGTATTAAAGGAACTTTGTTACTGTTGATGGGTTGTGGTGGAAAGTAATAATGTACATTTACTGTACCTAAATAAAATGTTGAGTTACTTGTACTTTACTCGATAATTTCCATTTTAAGCTACCTTATACCTGCACTTATCTCAGCAGCAAATATTGTACTTTTTACACCACAACATTAATTTGATCAATTTAATTACTTTACAGACTGGCATCATTCAGACATATGTTATCAACAAATACAATATGATATTGACATAGTCTTTTCTACCCAGCAATATGTAAAGAGATTAAAATTGACCTCACATTTACCAGCTGCAACATTTAATTGATATGTGCATACATCTATCAATAATTATAATTCAATAATATAATATACATTGTTCTGAAAATGGGCAACTCTGCATAATTAGTACTTTTACTTTTGGTACATTAAGTACATTCTGATGCTACTACTTTGAACGTTTACAAAAGTATCTTACTACACTGTGGTGCTGCTATTTTTACTTAAGCTAGGGATCTGAATACTCCTTCCACCACTGCTGATGGGTTTTGTGTCCAATGTGATTGCATTTATTTTCTGTTTAATTAATCAAATGGAAAATAATTTCTTGAGTTAATTGATTATGATGGCTCATGACCCCCAAAATGTGTGTGCTAATGTGTTTTGTGACAAAACTAACAAAGCAGAACTTTTCTTTGGTGAGAGATGCAGTGGATTCTGTATTTTAGCTTTTTTTTTTTTTTTTGGTAACACCTTGGACGGAATGATTCATGAAATAATTTAGGCACCACTTTCAGGGATACACATCCTCTTAATGATATTATAATTATACATTGAAGATTAATTTGCTCGTGTGAAGCAAATCATTTGATGGATTACTTGGAAATTGGCATGGAGCAGTGCAAATGGTGAATCATGACAGTGCTCAGACTTCTCATGCTGCACTGAAATGACCTAAACGTATGGTAATATATTTAAACACCACTGGACCTGAACCACAGTTGGTGCAGGGTGACACCTGGAAAGGCACAGTGCACACTTAAAGCAAATAACACCATAATTAAGATGAGATTTACCATTTTTTTTCTTAATTGTGACTCACCAAATGAGTAATTGATTAATTGCTTATCCGTTAATTAAAGTGGACCTGCAGAGCTCTCTGGACACCTCTTTCATCTGCCCCAGTTAAACTGCTGCCCTTGCTCCAATTAGAGCCACGATGGCCGATGCTTGAAGCATCCTTCCCCTCGATGACAGAGACTTAAAACCTGACAGTCACCCAAACTTTGCTAAGTTCCCCTAATTACCTTGATTGTGTTGTACTTTCAAACTAAGTCATTAAAAATGAATTCAGATTCCTTTTGGAGGCAAGGTACCATGAGAGGTTGAATGTGGTTATTTGGATTGTGTTTTTGGGCTTGACTAGAGCTACATAAACGGCCAATTTCCTTAAGTTGTTATACTGAGAATAAAGTGGGGATGGATAGGTAGTGAAATGTTAAAGTAAAATAAAGAAGACCTCTTGGTCACTGTTTTTTAAATATACCTAGAAGACCATAAGAATATTACTCTTACATACATACCTCGACCTGTTTCTTTCACACCTGCAGTTCATGTCATTTACTTTTTTGTGGAGAGTTTTGTGTTCATACTAGCCTCAAACTGTAAACATTAAGTCATATGGACTGATAAGTAACACAATGATTAGACAGTTTTGGTACCTGTCATTCTGTATCAACAGCACTACATGTACCTTTATGGGGAAATGGGTTTCTTTGCCTGGCCCCTCAGAGTCCACAATCATAATCATAATATTAGGTAAGCTATATACCACACGTTCTCATTCCAAGTCATCACACATTGTGGCTTTGGAGTGGATTTCCATGTCTACATATTATGCTCTAGGTATGCTTCTGTGGCTGCTTTTGACATTATGGGATGCTGTTACCGAGATGTTAACAAATGCACATTGTGGGATAATGCTGCATGTGGTTGTGTTTCGGCAACAAAAGCAGATGGCAACCAACACCAGAACATCAACAAAAGCACATGCTGGCATCAATGGTTAGGACTAGGCAACAAGGGTGGACAAACAACCAGAAAATATAGAGCTATCCAAGGTCGGATATGTTTGTATGTGTCAGAGATGCGGACAATATCTACAAGAATACACACTGCAACTTTGACCGATCCTATCTTGACATATCTCTATAAACAGACAAAATTGGACCCTGAAAATCCCAAATCAGGATACCCATCTATGAAATATACATAAAATCTCCTACAATGTAATTTGCTTTAGATCTATGTGTCGGATCTTTTCATATATTACCAGCATCTTGGACGCAACCTGTTTCAGGTAGCATATATAAATGTACCTGATACCCAACAGATATGATTCCATATATTAAATGCATCTCTGATATCCTTAAACATGCATATAATTTCCTAGATTCAAATCTGGTACATATCTTTGTCGCATTTTTCATATATTAACTGGCTCTTCGACGTATCCTCATTAAGATATCTGATATAAATGGACCTTAAACCTGACGGTTATGATTTAATATTTAATGCATCTCTGATATCTTGAAATATACATATATCTTGAATTTAAATCTGCTTTAGATCACTGTCGCTTTTGGCATATTAACTGCATCTCTGACGTATCCTCTTACAGATATAAATGGACCTGATACCCGACAGATGTTATTTCAGATGTAAAATCAATCTCTGATATCATGAAATACATGTAATATTCTGCAATTTAATCTGGTAATGAACTTTATATATGCATCTTTGACGTAACCTGTTTAATATATCAGACATACGAAATACGGAGCTATCCAAGGACGGATATGTTTGTATTTGTCGCCGATGCAGACAATATCCAAAAGAATACAAACTGCATCTTTGACAGATTATATCTTTACATTGTCAGAAATAATGTGTAAAATTCGTACTATTAGGGGTCCAACAGCTTTTCCTGGTAGTATGGGTATTGGAATGCACAGACAGCTTATGGTGAAAACCAGAAAGAACCGAAGCCCTAATTGCTTGAAGCGCACACTATGTAGCAGCTCCATCTCACTGACATCACTCAACAATTATCAACATGCCTACAGGTTCTGTGTGTCAATGTGTGCATATTTGATGTATCGGTGTATGTAAGGATTACAAGAGTGAAAAAAAAATTAATTTCTCCATTGAGGGATTAATAATTAAAAATATGTTATTGTATCAATATTGATTCAAGCTAAAAAATATAGAAGCATAACAGACAGTCAAGCCATGGTGGCCATACAAGATCATTCCAAGGGATAAGTCTGCACGGCGGCCAACCAAAAACACAATACAGATTTTAAGATAACAAAAACAGTATATATCTTATGTAAGAGGCAAGAGCGATAAGCCAGAAATAGAGATAAATAGAGATTTAGTTGGAAAGATGAAGGAAAGACACTGTAGGGTGATATATTGAGGGACAGTCATGGCACAGCGGCCATTAAAGATAACCAAACAGACATGTCAGCACAGCGGCCATGATAGATAATCAAACAGATTGGTTGGCACGGCGACCATGACGGATAATCAGACAGATCGGTGGGCACAGCAGCCATGACAGATGATCAAACAGATCAGTTGGCACCGCGGCCAACCAAACACACATCACAGACTTAAATAAAATAAAAATGGCCCTTACTATTAGTTGATCTAGTTTAGCGATGGTAGCTCAGGATGGTGTGGTAACCAGAGGGTGCTGGGTTGGACTCCAGAAGTCCAGCATGGACCATGTTAAGGACTGTGGACTGGTAGAAAGACAAAAAATAAGGAGGTGTAGAGGGATAGTCATGGCACAGCGGCCAAAAACATAACACAGACATAAGGCCCATTCGCATGGGACTATGCTTACCTAGGGACCTCATGTTATGTCAAAATAACCCCCCCACATCTGTGTTTCATGTAGCACATTCACACAGGATAAGCAATGGCTGTATTTTTTATTTGTAACACAGTAAATGTATAATCATAAATTCATGGTTGATAATGATGTTGATTTTTTTTCTCTCAAAATGGGAGCACTGATGAAGTACTTATAAAACATTTATTTATATAACAAACAAAATGTCGGTCCAGAAAGTGCCACCAAGTTAACAGTCCACCGAGTTAATGTTCCAGAAAGTTCAAGAAAGTTAACTGTCCACTTAGCTAACATCCAGAAAGTTAAGGGTCCACAGAGCTGAGGGTCCAGAAAATTCCAGAAAGTTAATGGTCAGAATGTTCAAAATCTGGCGGTCCATAGCATGGGCTCTCACTGACATGCGCAACAGGCGGGGTCAGTCTGAGTTACTGGACAGTTTATATTTGTCCCATAAAAAAAAAAAATACACACACATCTGGATATAAATGTATAACATTGGAACTGACCTAAAAGAAGGTATAGTGGTCATCCAAAGAATGTCCATAAGCAGTGCATATATTTATAATGTATATTTAAGTATTTAAACAGCAATCAAAATGTTCAGGAAACTTCCACATCTGCTGTATGAGACCTTATTTTCATTGCTGTATTTAAATTAGGGCAAAAATAGAAAGTCTAAACACATCCCAATTTTTTACGTCTATTTTTGGGCTACACAAGGACCTACTTAGATTGTGGGCTGAATTAGGACAAAAACAGACAGTCTACACATAGATTAATTTTCAATGGCTTTTTTAAATTAGGACCAAGTATCAAAGTATTGTAATTTATTGTATTACCGATTCAATTCCCTCCTGTTAGGTATTTCTGTAAGCCCAGTTGAGTTTCTAACTTTTGTGAATAAATAAATGAAATAGAAAATAAAATAAAAGTCAGATGGTCTAAACACAGCCCAATTGTCAATGTCGTTTTTGGAGCTAAATTAGGACCAAGTCAGAACAGTTTTTTAAGTATTTTTGGAGCTAAATTAAGCTGACCAGCCAAAAAAACCCATCTAATTTACATCTGGTGCTCGATGGGTAGTACCATGCAAATAGGGCTTTAGAGAAAACAAAAACAACACTTACTCTTTGTAGACCTCGCTGGACAGCAGTAGTTCAGCTGTCTGGTCGGGGAATCCGCCAGCTCACTTTTTAGCCATCTGTAGGTTATAGATGAAAATAACTTTTTTAATTTAAGATGAGCATTTTTAAATGTATAAACAACAATTAATTTTAACTGAAAAAACAGGCAATTAAATTTGAACTTTTGTGAATGCAACAACTTAAACTGTTTGGTTGTAGGTCGTACCAAACTGTGAACTAAACAGTTAAGTGTTTATGCTCAAATATTAGCTTCCATTTAACTTAGTCATGTTTTGCTCATGTAGTAAACCAACATATTATACTTGCTGTCACAGAGTAAAAGTTGGAGAAAATATTTAATTTCTATCCAGCACATACACATGCACACACATCCGTTACCAGGATTGGACCGTAAAAAATCCATAATCATGACATCTATCCGTGCAATATTAATGAAATATATATATATATACATTATTGTATGACTGGAATCTTACAGGATATGTATATGGACAAAATGCAGAAGCATATGCGACAGATGAGTTGTTTTCCAGGTATCTATGGATATGTGAAAGATAAAATTGTATGCCACTGGATCTTTTAGGCTAGCTGTAAGCTCCTTTGTCTTTGTAAGATTTTTAACTTATATTTCTAACAGATTATACTTTTGACAAATTAGGTTAATGTTAAACATGTAATACCTAACATGCTAGTGTAAAGATCTGTACTCGACCATAGATAATCTGATTTTTTGGCCAGCTGAGACAGTATTGCAGATCCGTATATATATGTCAATCAGATTTCTTTGTATCTGCAGTTGTCTGAAAATCTTTTGATGTTATTTTTCCAGATCTGTGATGTTTGTGATATACAAATCTGGTATCCTAACAGATATGTCCCCGATATCATATGCAGAAGACGTCATATTTATGGATCTGCTATGGATCAGATCTTCCAGGATACTCTTCGAAAATGTTATGGATATGTAACAGATCCAAAAACTTGCATGAACTTGTTGGATCTTTCCAAATACAGGTCCTTTTTGGTCCACTGATGGTAAGGATTAGGTAAAAGAGGCATATGGTCAGGTGTAGAAAAAAACATCAGCAAACATCAGGCTCATGTATGAAAGTTCGGGGTTTGTTTGAACCACTGCCCACTCTTTAGGGAACTTCACATTCATCCTGTTCTTTCTGTTACAAATGAAAAAATAAACTCAAACATGTGCTGCAACAGCTTCACATGGTCAGGTGTGATCAGTAGGTAAGGTAAGTAAATGCTCTCAAATGTTTGCTAACTTAATGTCTTTATGTCATAACCCTTAATTCCTTTACTGCCGCTTGCAGCCAAAGCATATGCTGTTTGATACACAGGCTCACTTTTACTGTGTGTTCTAGTTGAAGCTTCAACATATAGTTTCATTTGAATGTTTACCATTAAAAGAAAAGTAGGGGAAATGATTAGCCAGGTCTGCACTGCAGCAATCTTCACTTCTTGCTTGTTTTGAATCTGATCTTCAGCAGGTGAAATAGACACACACTAAAAACAGCTAAAACAATCCAGTGTTTGGTCATTAAAAACATCTTGGTTGCCTTATCTGTATGTGTTGCAGTGAAGGACCATGTACAATTTTACATTGTTCAACTTCAAAGCCAAAAGAGACTTCATTAGTCACAGTTTCATTTCTAATCTTACGTGCTGGAGTCAAGAGCTGAAATGATTAACTTTCTGCTGTCCTAACATTCTGACAGGACACAAAAAAAGAAAGAAAAAAAGTACACAATCCTACCACTAAATTTGTCACCGCTGACAACTCTGAGGTCATGCTTGTTCCAATCTTGACAGATATTCTCCTTCAGTTGATCAAACTGCAGTGCAATTAAATTGTTTTGCTCTTCTGTACGTACATTATAACATGCAGCTTAGACTGCTTATTTTAATTATTCATAGGTTTCAAAAGTATAGCTGACAATGTTATTTTCAGTGAACAGTAATGGCACTCCAGAAACTTCCACTGCACTTTGACAGAGCTGGCTGAATAACAGGCCAAAATACAGCATGTCAGGGTTGAAGATATTCCTTTAATGATCAGAGCTATTGGACCTGTCTGAGGGGTTCATGTGACCCTGTAGCCTTCAGCTTTTTTCTCCTTCCTTTTGTGCTTTTAGGAAAAAGTCTGGACACGGAAGCGCAATGAAATGGCAGAAACAGAAACTATATTTAATCACATCAAATTACAAGTATTTCCTTTGAGTAATGTTATTGGAGTGTAAACTGAAGCAGTGTATTGGGTATTTGCTTTGTTTGCTGCCATGACCTCCAGGACACAAGGACTGCTTGGGATTTGAGGTTTTTTTTTTTTTTTTTTGTGTGTGTGTGTGTGTGTGTGTGTGTGTGTGTGTGTGTGTGTGCATTTTTGTGAGGAGGAAGTAAGCAGAGCATGTAATATTCAAGAGACACTCTGCTTCCTCCTAGCTATTGTGGAACAGAGGAAAGGCAGTTGGCTTTAAAATTATAGTACACTGAAAAAGATTTGTCATTCTCATTTGTGTTGATGCAATGACCATGAATGTGTTTTATGTCTGTTTATATTTAATGTTGTGTTGTTTACTAGAGAAAATAACTAACCACATGGGAAGAAGATGAGACAATCAGTCCCATTCTCATATCTGTTTGAAGGTACAGACAGAGAAAGTTGGCTCACCTTAGCAAAAAAAATGGGAAATGGGAAAACAGCTGGCCTGTCTCTGACAAAGGGTTGAAAAAAAAAAAAAACACCAAACCTATTATGTCATCACTGTGAGGAATTTATGCCAGTGTTGATGCTGTTTCTAGCTCTTGTACAGTGATCAAAAAGCAAGAAAAGTGAAATTTACTTAATGAATACTGGCAAATTTAATTTCTGGGCAATTTTTAATTTGATAACATTTGGAGAAAAAGTTGTCCACAACAAAATGAATTAATAAATGTGGAACAGTTTGTTTTTGTACATATCACATCAGTGGTGTGGAAGGTTGGTGGAAACACCAATCTTTAGATTTTTAGGGCTTTTCATCAGGTGTTTTTTTTTTGTTTGTTTTGTTTGTTTGTTTTGTTTGTTTGTTTCTCAGCAGAAGTCTGTGAGTCACAGGGTAGATACTTAATCTGTTGATCAGTTTTCAAGTTAATAAACTCAGGTTAATGGATGAGAAAAGCAGCTGCTGGGAGTGCCTAAAAAAAAAATCAGACCCAGCAGAATTAACGTTTAAGTTTCACCTGACATTCTGCTGCTCCATCTGTGCCCAGAGTACACTCTGCGCTCTGAAAGAGTGATGCAATGAGTAACTAAACGGTATATATACACTTCAGCTAACGTTGTAATGAACAGTCCAGCTTCAAAAATGGAAAATCTGCTGGCAACTGATGTTTTAATATGAGTGTGTGGGAAACTCTGCACATGGTACTTCAGGTGTTAGCATATTTTCCAGCCACTATTGATTCTTCTCTTGCACTTTCCCTTTATCATTGTAAAGGGAAAGGTATAGGGTTTATCATTAAAACACAAACCTACTCATCAGTGACATCACTTTCTGCCTTGCAGCTCATAAGTGTAAAAGCAGTTTCCTCCTCCACATCAGTGAACAGTCCCAACAGTGCAGTTGGGGTTAAGCGTCTTGCTCAGAGGCACCTCAAAGCTGCTGTTAAAGCTGTTGATTGTTGTGAAAAAGGTGAATCATACGTTTCCCTACCCCTGCTCTGACTTTCCCAACTGGGAGAGATAATCTGTGCTTGAAAATTAATCTGATACTTGTTGCAATGTTAATCAGTCTATATTTCAAAATATAGAAATATTTCTCGAAGTCTTATTTTTTGTATCATCACTCGTTTGAGGATTTTTTGGTGAAGGATTAAAGGGGCCAGATTAGGAAAAAGTATTGGTTTAATACAGAACACACTGACAGGAAGTTTATCCCCAAATGGCGATAAGAGGAACTGGAACGGGAATTACTAGTGAAATAACGAACAACACAATAACCGTGTTTTTCTTGCAAAGTGATGTACCAAATACTTTGGCAAGCACTAATGGCTGTCAACTTAACTGCTTTTTTATTTGTTTGTTTATTTCTTTATTTTGTATGCTCTAGGATATGTCTGCAGTTTTATAACACTGGATATTGAACCAATCCATCCCTTTAAATTAATGACAAATATGTTGTTTGTTAACTCCACTGAGGAACTGTGAACTTTTCTTTTACAGTCCACGCACAGATATATTTACTGTTTGAAAGACAGGTCTGGAAACTCCTGCATGTTTGATGATGCAATGTTTGAGACAGGGGTGGTTGAAAGACGTCTCACAGAGGTTGGAACTGCGTTTACCAGTGTGCACGCCACTGTAACGCAAACTCCCCAGGATCCCTGTTAGTCACTGAGGCATTGATATGTTCTGCTGGGTGCCTGGGGGGCTGTGTGCCATGCAGGTGATGGTTTTGCCTGTCAGGTGGCTTGTGGTGAGAGTTAATCCTGTTGAAAATAGAAATGTTTGCTGCCTTGGGATGGAGGGATGGGGTGCGAGAGAGATGCGACCAGCCCCAAGGAGTCAGTCATCCATGTGCACAAGGAGAGATAGTCTAATCTTGTCATAGACACGGAGGAGAAAAAAAGGAAAGTCCCAAGCTATCAGTGGCAAAGACTTCTGCTCACGGAGATGATTTGTAAAATCATGCTATCACATGATAGAAACTGAGAAAAGTTTCTATTTTTTTTTGCTTCCCAGAGGGTTTGCTGCTGTAGATTTGTAATTAACTTATGCATACATTTATGTTATTGATGATATAATCTTACCCTTGAAATTACTTTTCTGTCAAGCTCACTGGTAGGACATTTACACAAGACCCCATCGCCTATCACGCTCTTGTTTTCCATTTCTTTTGGTTCCCTGTTCTCCATTTTAAATGTTTAAATGTTAAATGCTTCGCAGATGGTGTTTATCACTGACTCATCTTCCCTCTCCCCCAGTTTCCTATATGGCGTTCCCTCTCTATTTAGACTAAATGCGTGTGCTTCTGTCTTTTAGCTGCGATTATCCCAAGGTTGTCAAAGGAGAAGCTGCTTGTGTTATCTGCTGAATCCTGTTATTCCCTCTGACTCTGTCTTTACAATATGTCAGTGAAGCATCCTTGCTGCCTTTGAGTCTCAGCTATACTTCAAACAGTAACATGTAGTAGCTGCTTGCTGCTCTGCATGCTGCAGCAGTGGTAGGGCAGCGACAGTAAGAGTGATATTCTCGGAGGTCGCGTCAATTTGACGGAGTGGCAGCAATGATTTTTGCGTGCCCAAGCTGACGGCTTTCAAGATGGGAAACAATGAGCCAATTCCCTTATCAGGCTACGCTTCACTCTTAGAATACCCAGCAGCATTTGTATTGGCAAGCCGACTTCCAGGTCTCCCTAAAACAGCTCCTTGTGCATTATCAGAGGGAAGCCAAGCATAATACGTTTGCTGTTAATTATGCCACGAATGCTTATATGCAGCTGTGTGGACACTATAGGGAGAATAACACCAATACTTCACATCATATCAAGTCGTTTGCAATCACACATGGTCTGGTGTGAGGGGAATTAAGGATCAGACATCATCTGTACACAAAACATTTTCCCTGATTTTTCCCTGACCTCAAGATTTGACCTCGTGAATTGTCCTCCATTGTTGATTCAGCCCACTTCTGCTCAATACAGCTACGGGTTATAAATAAGCAGAACCTTGTTTGAAGGTTTTTATTCATGCATTCGCTGCTTTTTGAGAGCTAACTGAAACAAATCAAAATGTCAACCAAGAGCTTTTCCTAGTATTCCTCATCTGGTTTATGTCTCACAAGTATTAACCAGACGACCAACCAAATAAGCAATTTAGTTATTAAAGCATCCCTTACATCTGGAGCATATGACAAAGAGTCGTTCAAGTAATTGCACTCCCTGTAATGCTCTTCCTGGAAAAGTGGAGATTGTCAAGGTGTATTCATAGAGCAGGTTACACTATTGTTGTTAATGCTTTTATCATTCATACTTTAACCTATGTCAGATACATGCCATCATTACTCTTTAGTGGTAATGTTTTGTTTGCTTCCCACTGTGTTTAAATTTTACTGGTACACCTTAAGTTCCACTGTATGGTTACTGCTTCATACTCCTTATTAGCATTTGACATAGACCAGGGTCCTCATTACATAACAAAATGTCTTAACTGCTTGTTGTACATTAACATAAAATGCAAGAAAAATCCTATCTTCTTATTAAAGAAGCAATTCCTAACCTCATGCCTATCTTATCTCAGACCTCATATGTTATAATCCTAATGTAAGAAATCCTAACTATAACTGTTAGTTCGACTCTTCAAACTGCACTCGTACTGGCATTTCTGTATCTGTGTTTGGAATTTAGACAGTTGTATCTTTGATCAGATTGTTCTGGTAGGCTGCTAAAGATGCAAAGGTCACAATACCAATGCCTTTCAGTTGTCACTGGCTAGTTATTTTGAGTTTAGAACATCCTAATTTAGGATTCTTGTCTTGAGAAATCCCTGTTGTGATGGCATTGTAACAGCTAAATTTGTATTAGATGGATGGAAATTTGTATGAGATGAATTTTTCCCAAAAATACAGTTAGGAAACGTGTTTCTTTGATACCAAAAATCCTTTTATCCTAAACTAGGATAAAATAGGATTTCAGACATCAGAAGATTTTGTAACGAGGCCCAGGTCACATTTTTAAATGTTTTTAAATGCACTGGTTACAAAAGAAAATGACAGTGTCATGCTTTATAAACCAGGATCCACTAGGTCAGTATTCAATTAATGACTGTTGCTGCCTGAGGTTGTTTTTTCCTAAATGGCACCTGCCACAAATACCAAATGTTTAGTTTTTCTTTAACACGCCATGACTAAAGTTAATGTGCTGGACATGAGTACAGTTATATGTAAACTGAGAACTCGCAGCTGTATAATTTCAATACTATTTCACTAAATATGTGACTAATAAACTGTAAAACAAATGCTTGTAAATAATCTGGATACAAATACCATGTATTGAAATTAATTGTTTTGCCAGTAATGAGGCAGATGAGAAGTAGAACATCTTGCAGAGGAAGAACAAGGTGTCTCTATTACTGCCAACAACTCTGCAGACAAGTTACACCAGAACAGATGCTCCAACATTTTGCTTTGGTTCCAAGGTCTTACTTTCCCCAGCCAGGAAATCAAAGGGGAGTTCATCCCTTCTGATATAAATGCATCAGCTAGTTCTCTGTGTACGAAACAAAATGTAGAAGATCAAATGTTTGCAAAGCCATTCGATGATCATTGCCTTTTGCACTGTTTGCTGATGAATGTAGCTTAGCTGGTATAATGATATTACAGCAATGTGCAGCAGCTTAAGTCATTACAAAGGGTTGCGGCATCTGAGTTTTGGGTCCAAATGTCTAATTCTTTCATAACATGGACAAAACTTGCCATTGGGTGGCCCTAGCAGCCTTTAGAGTAAGTAATACAAAATCAATTATTGGAAATGTGAATATTAATAATTCCATCAGAGCTGCTTTTGTTATGTATTTTCTGTAATGAAAGAACAAATTAACTGTGGCATCCACAACCTCTGAACGCTGAAGATCTCTTTGGCGTTTCCAAAGTCTGATCGTATCTCACCCACAGTGAGGGAAATGGAGCATGTGGTTATTACTGGCAGCGGGTAGAAATGTGAAATCCAAAAGCTGAAATATGGCTGGGCTCTTTTGCAAAGCGCTTCTTAAGTATGAAGTTTCTGTGCATGTAAATATACTCTGAATGTGAACGGTAAGCGATGGTAAATGTCAGATGTTTGTTTTTTTTTTATGCTCAATTTATTTATTTATTTATCTATCTGAGGCAATTTTATGCAAACCCCACTGTTTAATATGTATTGTTTTATCCATGAAATAGTGAAAAATTGTTATCCTTGCAGGTAGTTTGAAAGCTGTTAATTTGCATTGATGTTAATCATTAAAGCCATGAATGACTTAAACCATCATAAACTGTTTAACTGAAGACCTTCCATCATGCATCAGCCTCCTTTCTGGCATATCAACCACGTCTTCTTAAATATGCTTCTATCAATGTTTTTATAAAGACAATGAATTAAATGACTGTGTATGTGAAAGTAGTTGTTTGTAGGGAGGAGGCAAATGTCTTGTACTACTACATGGCTTGTCCCACTCCATTCCTATGGAACATTTCAACATCTTTCAGCTCCTTGTTTTGGTCCACTCCAACACCCCCATCAATATCGTTTTCGCCCACAAAAGGAAGCTGTTTTCAGTGAAGAGCACTCCTAAACCCACAGTACCTTGCTAAGCATCCAACAGCAGACAGACACATTAAGCGAGTAGCTGGAGAATACATGAATATGCAACATGTTCTCATCCCAAGTCCTCACATGTTGGCACTTTGCTGTGAACTTCCACATCTACAGATTATGTTTAAGGTATCCTTCTGCATATGCTTTTTACATTCCAGGATGCCACTACCAAACACAAGCACATGGTGGGATTATGCTGTACATGGTTATGTTTAGAAAATGCAAGCACATGGCAAGCAACGCCGTCAACAAACCCACACGCCGGCATGGATGGTTAGGATAAGGGGAAGGAAGTACATGGTAAGGTATAGAAAACGCAGCAGGTTTCGTCCAGCTGCATTCTCAAGTGACACCGCAAGCCGTTCTGTCCGGCCACATTCTCAGCTGATGCTGTCGAGGGGCGTATGATGCAGAAAAGAAAGGTGGTTTTTTGACAAAAGTCAAAGACTGTGTCGTATTAAATTGCTATGAGCTTTAAATTACCGACTTCTACACACAGCTGCCTCCGTCTAATTTAGACTCACACTGGGTCTCGAGCTAGCTCCACCAAAGAGGAGCGAGGAGTGCTCACTCTGCAGCAAAATCTGGGGACCCAAATGTCCCTAGAATTACAATGCGCACTGAGTGTCAAAAAGGAAAGAGACTGCTCCACCTGAAGAAATCCCAGTCCAAGTCCAAGTCTGATGATTCGCATCTCCAATATTCAGAATCAGCCTAATTAAAAAACAATTTACTCAAGCAAATAAGGTCTATTTTACCTTATGAATTACATTAACACACAACAAAATAATAAAATAGTGAAAATGTGTCTCTTTTATAGAGCAAATAGATTGTTGCTAATTGAACAATAAGATTCTCTACATGCTGTTAAACTTTTTTAAATGCAGCACTTCCAGAAAGGAAAGCTCAGTTAAATGTTGAGAAAAGTATTGTGTAAATTATCTAACAATCTGATTTATTTGCTTGGGGGTAAGGTTTCTACTGTTGCTTGGTTCTTGCAGGTGGCTGATCAAGTGAAGAGAGAATGCTGCGAGGGTATGTGGATTAAGGGGAGACGTTGCCCACCTCACACCTCCAGCCTCCCGTCTTCTGCACAGTAAGCAGCTCCAGCAGCTCTTTGGAACCAGCAGGACAGCAATTACTGCCAGTGAGTATTATTGCACTGCCCAAATTATGAGACGTTCCTGCTGATCAGCACGCCGCACACAGAATTTGAGTTTGGTTGGAACATCACCTCTAACTTTAGTGCATTGTAATGTTCTGGGTTTTCCAGCACCATTTGAAACCAGTTAACAATTAGCACAGTTAACGGAAGTAATGAGAAAACAACACGACACCATCCGCAATGTTATAATGTGAAGATGCTGTCAGCAGAGACTTAACGATGCTGACTGAACAGAACAGACATTTCAAAGGTTGAAACATCTGGTTTAGTCATCTCATCTGTGGTAATTAGCATCAATCAACATCAATGCACCAGACATGTCAACTAAAGCATCCATCAGAATGCATGAACTTCTAAATGGACAAACCGATGGTTGAGGCAATTCAAAACGGTACTTAGTGAGTATTTTTCTGAGTTTGCATCCTGAGTCCTGGGTGTGATTAGGTTTGTTTGGGTTTTTTTTGCAACATAAGTTTTTTGAGTTAAATGAAAATTTAGAGATCATGTAAAAATCAATTTTGTCAGGTTCTACATAATGCCTTTTGTATGACTAATCTGCGAGAAGCTGCAGCTACAGGCGTGGTTTAGGTGTGTGTGATACAACAGAGAGGCAACTCAAGGTTCAAAACCTCAATCACGGCTCCCAAAGAGGTGAACGGAGATGCTGCAGTATCATAAATTATCAGAAATGAAGTGTGATTCTATATTTAAGAGAGTAAAGAACGGCACTGAAGGCTTTTCTTGATGGAAAAATTGTTTTCACTCTCCCCTCGGCTGGCTTCAGCAAAAGTTTGATTTGCTTACTGGCACTGCTGGTAGGTTTGTTGATCTAATTGGCTGAAAATAAGCTTGTGATAGATGGTTAAGGACAGATGGTTCATCAAGTCACCTGCCAAATATATTTTGAAGGTGCCTGCCCTTTTCCAAACAGTTTCAAATGATGACCTCTTAGATGTCTATGTGCAACAAACCATCTGACATCTCAGGGTAGGAAAAAAAATGCTGTTTCGGCTAAATGTTACTACAGTAAATCTTGACCACAATCTTTCCTGAAATTTAAAAGGACAATTTACCCAAAAATGAAAAATACAATTAATTTTTTCCTCTTATCTTTCTATTATCAGTCTAGACTGTTTTGGTATGAGTTGCTGAGTGTTGAGATGTCTGTCTTCTCTCAAATATAAATGTTCTAGGTGGCCAGCTTGTGGTGCTCAAAGCACCAAAAGATATATATAAGGGAAATTCAACAGCGATGACTCCTCCCAGAAATCACAACCTGCTTACTCAAGATCATCCACAGACCTTGTTGTTAGCAGTATTATGTAGGAACTATTTTCTTTCTTCTGAATCACACCTGCTTATCACATCACCGCAAAGAAGGAAGCGTGCATCTAATCATGGACGAGAAGCCCCTGCTCATTGACAGTGCCAGATGCCCAACACTGATGGCATTTTTCTCAGCTGAACTGTAACATTGGCTAGCTCAGTGGTGCTCGGTAAGCTTGCAGTAAACACATGCTTGCTTCTGCGCAGTGATATGGTTGGTAGGTGTACATTGGTAGCAAGAAAATACATCGTGCATGAAACTGCTCACAACAAGGTCTGTGGATTATCTAGAGTAACTGGGTCATGATGTCTGCAAAGAGACATTGCTCTTAAGATTTTCAAATGTCATTTTTGTTTTTGGCGCTTTGAGCACCACAAGCCGAGGGCAGACTTGTTCCATTAAATTGAAAAGAAGGCAGAATCACTACTGCTGATATCTCCAGCACTCTGCAGCTCACCCCAAAATGATCTTGATTGATAAACAGCTCTATCAGTTAAAGGAAAAATACTTTTTTTTAATTTGGGGGTGAACTGTTCTTTTAAGAGTACTTCAAATGTTTAAACCTAACCACAACAGAGTTTAATAATTCTTGAGTTGCTTTAAGCAGATAGTGTGTTTAGAGAGAGAAGAGTGGAAATTGATGTTAAAAAACTTTTAATTATCAGCAGTTTTGCTACAGCCAAATACATTTTTCTTTACATTAAATTACATTAAAAACATTACAATAAAAAACAGTTCCCTCCCTGCATTTCCTTTTTGAAAGATATGTGTGGTAAAAGTAAACTGTATGTAAACATAATTTCTGATGTGACCACAGTGCTCGACCACTGTAGCTAGTGCTGAATGTGTGTTATGTTAAAAGCTTCCAGAGTGTTCAAATTTATCTCTGCATTGCAAGTGCACGCTTTATTTGGCTTTATTTGATTTATTAAACGTGCTAAACATGACATAAATTAACATGTTTTCACTCTGATTGCTGTAGTGCCACAAATTCTCCTCCACTTGTGCCTTTTAAGTTGCTTTGCCTAATCATCAGCAGAAAATTGTATTTATGGTTGGTCAATAAGAAAACCATCCCCTGCAATGCAATCATCTGGTCTCAAAGGTAATACAATTTGATGAGCATTAGACCAATAACACTTTCTGACAATACACAGATGAATTATTAATCAGCACTGAAGTGATTTTCACACCCGCTTGTGTACAGACTGCTGGCTTAAACTAGGAGAGAGTGAAATGTTAGCATGCAATCATAGTTTATGTCAGTGATAAAAACATCTGTTGGAGGTCCAGTACAGACGTGTGTGCTGATGAATAAATAGTATTTCTGATTGCCATTATTTATGTCAGATATAGAGATAGTATGTAATTCTTTGATTGCACTCGGACGGGTTAATGGTCTGGCCTCTATACTGTGGTTATGACCCTGGAAGAGCAGCTGTGGCATTATCATCATAATCAACTCAATTCACTATTTCATCTGTGGTGCACAGAATCAGAGAAATAAAGGATAAGAAGAAAAGACTGAGTATAAATAGAGATATGTACAAATTCAGATATGATCGTCATAAATGATAATAATAAAATAAAATGAAGACTCTGAAGTACATTTGAGTCACCTCATATTTCAAATGCCCGCCTGCCTCTTTCGATATTCCACTCGCCATTAAGCCCCAGCGATCCATTGTCATACGTATTCACTTTTCATCATTGCCCTACTTTTACCAGGCCATTGTTTAATTCCTCTTCTGATGGCTCTGCCTCGTATTAGCTCACCATTTCCTAACTTGTTTCAACTGATTCTTTTTCCTGCAGACAGTGGTGGAAATTAACTAAGTATTTTTAATTAAGTACTGTACTGGAGTATGAATTTGAGGTATTTTGAGTCTGTTTCATGTCACTTTATACTTCTACCCTCCTACATACCAGAGGGAAATATTATACCTTTAACTGTACTACATTTATCTAAAAGCTACATTTATCTGAAAGCTGGTTACTTTAAAAAATAAGATTTTTGCAAAACACAAAACAAAAAACCCCCAGAAAAGTTTATAAAATAAGAATATGGTAACGAATTTTGATAAAGGTTTATGTCGTTTTCTAATTTGTGTTTTTTTGTTTACTCCATTGGGTACTCTTATTTATCATGAACACATACAGCTTTACAGTATACTATACAAACAATGTAATAAATGAAAGCTATTAATGTCAACAAAAATTGACATTGTCCTGCTAGAGCACAGCGACACCATTTCGACAAACCACACACAGTAACACAGTACGCCGTAATACTAGAACAGGTTGTAATAATGGCAATTTGTTTAGTTTAATTATGATTACAATTATGATTACATTTGCTAATGATTATTTCAGAGAGCAGTTCTGCGTTACCTGTTTCAATGTAGAAATTTCACTTGTATCAGAATATTTTTACAGTACAGAATTAGTAATTTACTGAAGTAAAGGACCTGAATATTTCCTCCAGTACTGGCTACAGATGTCTAGCAATTGACTGAAGCTTTGACCTTGACACCTGATATTAAGTTTGACTCCATGACAGCTAAAATAGGAGAAAAAGCTATGGAGAAAAAAAAAATTGAGATTTCTCAGGTTAGTTCTCCTCAGTAATATGTCCAAAGGACTGTAGCTATCTCCCAGTGGACAACCAGACATTACAATTTTCAAGACATGAGTATTACAGGAAGTGCCATCACTTTAGCCCCTCTGTGTCAATTGCTCCAAAATGGCCAATTTCCTGTCTAGAATGTGTGTTTTCACATTTTTATCATCCCCTGCCGTAGTTATCTAGTTGCACTTAGGGCCATCAGTCATCGATGCTGCGTTGAGAGGAAGCCGATGTGCAGTAAAACTGACGGACGGCCTTCCGCATGACTGAAGATGTATGAGACATGCAGGCGAGCTAGTGGGGCTTTACTTTATTGTATTTTCAGCACCGCCATAAGGTGCCAACAGGGGAAAAGGTGACACTTACCATGCTTCTGACTGAACAGAGCATTTTGGATGTGGCATCTCAATCTTTGGAGGATACAGTGAGTAAAAAGCTCCCTGATGTTTGTTAATTTGTCTGTATAAGGCCGAAACACACTGTGACGTTATAGTTATTATACAGCCAGAAAAATTCCTGTTATTTTTCGCAACAGGCTTAAATGATTACAGGCATTTGCATGTATGCATTTGGCAGACACTCTTGTCGAAAGTGGTGTACAGATAAGGTACAGAAGATGACTTTATCCTGCTTCTGATGGAAGAGTTTTGACAGATCAACACCTCTGAGAACGAAATGTAACTGAGTAAAGCTGCATGTCTGAAGCACGCTCAGCTCATCAAATACGACACTCTTTTTTTGGCATATCTGCAGTGTCACTGGCTTCTCTGTGCTTTTTTTTTTCAAGGTAAATATACACATTTTTAAAGTGCAGCTATTTTGGGGTGTGCCATTAGTCCATCTTGTATGAACTACTTGTATAGAGTCAACTTATACTGCTATTATATTTTAAATACTATCTATTTAATCAACCTCTGGACGAATAAAACATTGATGGTTGAGAGGAAAAGAGGAGGTTTTTACATTCTGTGAAAATTGGTCCACACATCAGTCCCACTCATCTTCATGTGTCCTCCATCTGTGTTTGGCCAATCCTCCATCATTTATGACACGGTCACACATGCCCAGAATTTACATTGGCGAATACATGTCTTCCGTTTACTTCCATTCAGTGTAAATGAAGGGGCGAATAAAAAATTTGCTTCCAGTGGCAGAGCTGGTTTCACTTCGGTGAACTCTGAATGGTAGTGTCGCTGCCTCAACCAATTCCAAAGAAGCATGTGTGGATAAGACTTTGATTACAGCCAATATTATATGATAATAGCCATGAAAAATACAAACGTACCCCATATGAGAGATGCTGCCTAGTTTGCAGTTAGTTGGGAGAAAGGCTTGGAATATAAGACAATGGAAAATGTAACAATAACGTCAAAATTTGCAGCATCTATTAGCAAGTTGCCTAAAATTAGCAAGAAAGTTAGCTTTCCCTTTACATCACAACAGTTGCTGCACAAAAATATAAAAATATAGCCTCGGCAGGCGATGGTCACCCACCTGCACTTGCGTGTGTGCAACCGTGCCCATACAGTAAGTTTCTTAGATGTTAGCAGCATAACTCCTCAATGTATCAATGTATTCCCCAAAGGGAAATAATTCTGATATTGTCACCAATGTGCATTTGGCATCTAGAACACAATCAAATTATAAAATAGAATGATTACAAAAAAATGTATAAGTGCAGAAAACCCACTACACCTGTGTATTCACTGTGATATTTCCTAAGTGTTTTGGACTGGAGGTTCCTCTTGACTTATCTTACCAAACTGTTCTGTATAATATCCATGACAATAAATTAGAAGTTGTAATTAGCTTTGAGTTCACAAGGCCAATTAGAATTGTGTCTTGGAATCACTACAAAAATCTTGGAGCACCAGAAACTCTTTCAAATTCTGCTGCACAGGATAACTGCCATGTACAGCATTAGGAAATCATTCATCATTTGCATAAGAACAATAAAGGGACACCTCTCAGCGAGCTCTAATGAGGAGCGTTCTTGTTCGATGGCTTGCACTCCACCTTGCATACAAACCCCCGCGACTTGACCTTTGAATTATGAACATTCTCCACTGCGTGAAACTGCATCCATGTCGACAAGATGGGAGAAATGGAAAGTAAAACATTGTGAGATGCACTGAAATGTCATTAACGGCTGTGAGTCATGGTGCTCTTATTTTTTTTTTCTGCCCAGGGCTGAAAAAACTACCCCAGATTTCACTTTACTTTATGAAATCTGTGTGTGAGACTCTTGACAGAAAAGCTAATGTCCACATCTCAGGCTGTGCTAGTAAAGTTAGCTTCAGCCTTGTTTTAATCTCAGTGGCTGCATTTCAAACATGCTGCCCTGTCAATTCCTAATGCAAGATTTATCTGTACACATCATTAGACACGCTGCTGTATTTGATTGATCTGGAATTCATGAATTTCTCCTCAAAGAGTGGTTGACTGAAGCTGCCTGTTTATTTTCAGCACCTGCAGCATAATTGGTTCCTCGTGCTTTGGGGCAGCGAGTGGTTCTTTGTCCAATTAGAGACAATTTCCCTCCAGTTGGACCCTTTAGATTTCAATACAAGTTGTCAAAAGTAGATAATTATATTCTGATTTCACCAAAGGATTTCTTCACGCCAGCCGTTTAAAATCAAATAAGCTACACTGGAATCTCGGATGGTATTTTTGGAGAATCCATGTAAGCTCTGTCTGAGCTCTCTGAACAAAATACTTTACAAGATATTCCTGCCTGGACTGACATTCAAAGCTGTTTTGACAAATAGCAATTTTGACAGCAATACTTTCAAAATGTTCTTGCACAGTGGATTTTGAAGCACTTTGATGAGGAAACAAAGACAGAGGCGGAAGTGTTGTAGCTTTTATCCAGCATTGTTTCCTAATCTGATCAGAAATGTGCATTGGTTAAAACTAAGGATTAAAGCAAATTGCCATTGCAACACATTCAGCATTATTAAAACAGCTTTGGGTGATCTAACATGCATACCATTGGCCTATTTTGTTTTTGGGGGGGGTCTATTTTTAGACTAGTCTTCTTGACATCATGTCAAGGTACTGCATTTCCGAAGGGCTCTGATGACACAAACTTATTTCTTATACTAAGTCAACGTCAGCCCTTTCTTTCGAGGTTTCTTTCTTGACTCACCACTTTGCCCTGATATAAAGTACAACTATCAGTTGATATACAAATATAATGGAATAGAATGCAAGGCTAGCAGATATTTTGTATTGCTTTCAAATATTTATTTTCCAATAAATCAACTCTATTACATTTAATGTGTATATGTCCCTGCTAAGTCAACACACGTTTGAGTGATTTATTCTTCTGTCATCTTTGTGTCTCTTGTTTAAGGCAGTTTAATTGTTCATGTGGCACTTGCATCAATGATAAATTATTTTAAAAATGTTATAAACTCACACACTTCAATCGCTCGAAAGTCTTTCTTTGCGCACATTCAAAACTTATTCCACATTCTGTATTTTCTGACATTTCGAGTCCTAATATTTTGAGAAAAATCATAATATTGCAAGAAAAAATCTACCTGGCCTATAGTCAGCAGAGCATTATATTGTTCCACCATCTGGCAGATACAGAAGCCAGTTTGGAACGTCCTGGATGAGACAAAGCTTAGGGATGGAAAATGGGAAAATAACACTTCTGATCAGGCATAAATCTCACTATTGTGTAGTTTATTGTCTGTGCAAATGTTGACTTTCCCACCTCCAATAAAGTGCAACTGTCTACTGTTTGTGTACCACATACATTGATAGACAACTGTGATTAAATTTATATCTTTAAATCAAAGTTTTTGCAACAACTCAGTAATTGCTTTTGCAATTGGTAGAAACATGTACCTATCATCAATTCAAAATTCTACACCCTTGCATTTTGGGTTTAAAAGTAGCCAACAAAAAAGCCAATGAACATATGACAACAAAGGCCTGCAAAATCATGGCAGTAAACTGGCAATAGAGGTTGATAAGGAGCAACAACCCCATGACTGTGTGTGCTCTCCTGTTTGCATTTGCCAAAACTGCCAAGTCAGGCGTGTGGATTCTGATGTTGGTGCACTCTGAATATTTTTCCTACTCTCGTCCCTCCTGGAGAATTTCATAACAGGATGCACAGACTAACAGCTTCTATAGTATTAATCCATAAGTGATATAATACACTACCAAAGCATATCATTCAAGAAAAGTATGATTAATTCACTGTTAAGTAGCTACAACAGAGAAAACTACGATTTATCAGCAGAGTGTTGCTGAATCTTAGTGGTAAAATAATGATAAAATGTTGTGAAATCCATGGTATCAGCTGCTGCGATGGTAAAAAGACAGACCCTGCAGTTCATTGTTTTTAATCAGCACCACCTTTTTTCATTCCTGCAGGCTTTGTAGATATCGCTACTGTTTTCTTTCACATGCCCCCAACCAGTACTGCTGCGAAACAGGTTAGTAATATAGTGAAAGAGCATTTCCTGTTTGTTGACTAAAAACAACACTTGATTAAACAGCAACAGAAACAAGTATCATAAAAAACTGAGCAGTTTTCTCCACATAGCAGTGGGTCGATGTATTTGTTTCAACGCCCAAATCACTATTTTATGCATTGACATTGCCCTTTATTTTTCACTTAAGTTACAAAGTCATAGCATTAGTTATGTTTTAAAACGAAAGTAATCTCCATACATACAAGCATTTTAGCACCAAAATAATGTCCTTCCACACTAACACACCTGAAAACACAAATCACACGACCAATCATGTACACTGGGCATGTACATACTGGTGTAAACAGGAAGCTGATTGTCCGCTTTGTGGTTGCTTAAGTACAGAAAACATGACGGTAGAAGAGTGAAATCAAAGATTTCTTCCCTTGGCAACAACAGCAACAATGAGATAAAGCAATTACTGACAGTAACACATGAGAAAAAGGCAGGCAAGGCAGTGGAAAAAAGATTTGGAATCAATGCGAGGCAAAAATGGCCACATATCAGAGCCGTAACAGGAACATTTTTCAATGCTGGAGGAAGTAATGGCGATGGAAAAGGGGTATTGTTACCCATACAAGGAGGATGAAATCACAAAAGGTATGAAAGCTTCGTCGCAATGGTTTGGCTTGAAACATCATGACTGATTACACCCAGTTGAGAAGTGAACATGAGTGTCTGCATCATCATTTACAAAAGTGTCCATTTCCACATGTCACCATCAAAACCCAGTCCTAGAGTTTTTAATCTAAAACCGGTGTGGCAGCATTTTAAGAGGTATTTGTTTTAAGGCCCGAACACACCAAACCAACATCAAAGAACTAGCAGCAACAAAAGCCAACTGTAGTATCCCCTCACGTTGCACATGAATAAAAGTTGCACTTGAACACACCCAACCGACGGCCAACTACCATAATTATTATGCGCCTGTGTGAGATACTCCTCCATACTGGCAGACAGCAGACAGCAGTAATCAGTAGTCATCATTTGTCTTGATGCTAGTTAGCCAGTTAACACATTAACAACACAATTTGATGTTGAAAGAACAAAGCATATTTGCAGTGCACCATTGAACTAACAAACTGTCAGGAAATGTTTCCATTAAAAAGGTCGCTGACTCAAGAAAAAAAAAATCAATCTTACTTCACATAACAAGTTTGTTTCCATTTCACTCACTCTTGACTTTAGACCTTTGTTTACTTTACTCACTTCTGTCTCCTCATGCGCTGAGTTGATTGGCCATTCAGAGTGATTTCATTCAGACATACAGACTCCGGCATCACCAACACCAGTCCAACTGAATCAATGGAAAAAAGTCAATGAGGGTGGACAAGTGTCAACAGTGCAGGGCACAGCACAGGGACTAGGGTGACAGACTCTGACCAATACTCCAACACTGACCTATGACCGAACATTGGCTTGGTGTGTTAGGCCCTTTAGGGGTTCCAAAATGTTTTATAAGAAAAACGTATTAGTGTACATTTAGCCACAGCATCAGGGCAAACAGTCAACAAAAAGTCTGAAGACATACATTTCACCATCAGCAAATGTCCATTTTTGTAGAATCATTTTATGATCCAGAACATGCAATGTTTTTTTTTCTCCAACCACCCTTGAAGGGTATGGAATAGCATACATGTTTTAACATTATTTGTTAGACAATATGTAATTTGCCCCTGGCTGCAGTTTAAGCTGTGCTTCCACTACAACTACTGTTTTATGGTAAAATAACTTCTATCATTGAATCTGTAACCATCTTTACTTTTCCAGATTCTAACTTTATCCCCAGTTGTGGTCAGTTTGGGCAGTTATCTAAAAAAGCAGATAACTAGATGCACCTTTGTTTTTGTCTGTCGTCACATTATCACTTTCAAAGAAATCGCTGTCTTACATCATGTAATTCTCCACATATGTTGCTTCCTCCTCCCACCCACCACTTGTGCTCTGTGCCCACTGCTGTATTCAGTTTACTTGACAGATGGAAGAGGCATGTTTGTTTGTCTTAAAACTCCGCTCTCAAGTGTTTGGGTTTTATCAAAGGTTGTCAACACACGATATGTAACCGTGTTACCACAGGCCCTGCGTCCTTGTCCTTCAACATACAAAAGAAAAAAATCTCACCTTCATAACAAATGAAAATATTTAAGTCATGTCCTTGCTTGAGGCAGTAAATATGCCAGGGCCACCACTGTTTACTCCTGTTCCTGTATTCTAGCTGTAGAGCTTTAGCATCATGCAAAAGCTTTCATTGAATGTATACTGTCTGTTATCAAGGGCCATCACTGTCCTTTTTTTCCTCTTTGGGTTGTTGGGGGGCATAGTAATATCTTACAAGAGACAAGAACCAGCAGATTTAGAAGAAATCTTGCAGTTTTTAAACTCAGAAACATTAAATACAACATGAAATATGTTCACCAGCATCTCTACTTGACATTAACTTTAAGGTGTCTCTGTAAACCCGACAAATGTTCCTCGAGCAATTCACTAGCTTTTCAAGCGTGATCTCTGAAAATAACTGCCTAACTAACTAATTTAGAGCTGTTCAACCAGCTCACCAATGTATGCAAAGGTAATCAAAGCAGTTTCTCATTCCTCTCAGTGTTAAGCGTGTTCAGTGATTATGAGATGTTCCAATGCTTATTCGTGCAGTGCACTAATGGTCTAACAAGGAAGTGCCATAACACTTCTCCCACTAGACTGAAATGAAATATCTTTTTGCCAGGGTAGACCATTGGTGTGAACATCTGTTTTTTATATATATAACTAAAATAGATCAAACCTAACTTACTAGTTGAGAAGCCACGATCCACTGATTGTGAAAATCTGGGCTGATACAGACAACAGTGTTTTGGCCAAATGTCAATACCATTGTTTTTGTTGTTTATTTATTTGTCATTTATTCCCCCGTATATGCCAGGGAAAAGAAATCTTCATCATTAAAAACCTATTTTAAGTCCTTGAGCCCTTTATTACACTACCTTTGAATGAGCACAAATTCAGTCATACAAATGAATGGAGAAAAAATTAATATAAGAGCATTTCACATAAACATCTTTAAAAAAATAACTGCATGAAAAGCCTTTAAAATGTTATATATCATAAATCCCCCTCTCCTGTTGCTGTAATCATTACTTTTTGTGCACTTTTCACCATATCTAAACTGAGATCGAATACCATTAAATTCACACAGTTAATGTCCATTATACAAAATTTAATTAATTGGATTTTTTATGACAGTATGTTAGAAATCTGGACTGCATCTCTCTAACTCTATTATGTTGTTAATGATAAATTAATAGATGTTTACCCTGTTCCAACCCAAATGTCACCCAGCTAACCAGAGCACATCTGGAGTTCAGCCGTTCTTGGCATAAATAGGCAGCTATGGCAGCATCAGAGAGCTTCATTAATTTATGGGGAGGTCACGTTGCCCGAGAGTTTAGCTTGACTTTTGGAAAGTCTTTTCTTCTCACAGAACTGAATATCAGTAAGTTTCTTTGCCTTTCAGCTCGACCTACTTTTGACACGAAAAGAAAATGATAAGAGAAAAATCAGCCTCTTGCACAGTATTTTCCCTTTTCTGTCAATAGCCACAGATTGCAGTTCAAAAGTAGCCTTGTTTTGCGTTTTTGCTGAGGCAAAATAGGCCCAGATCTCTTCGAGCAAAATGTGTGTTTGTGGAAGATTTCCTCTAATCCTTGCTGCTAAGCGCAAAACAAGAATCCAAGGTCAGCTTTCCAAAGGATGCAAGGGCCATATTTCTATCATGTGAAGGGATTTACAGGGTGCAGCTTTGTGGTACATAAGTGCTCTACCACCATTGTCTCATAGAATACACAACAACTGTGCATATTTACGTGAGCACACACGCAACTAGCATAGCACACAAAGCGAAGGCACAGGCTTGAAAAGGTGCCACCAGGACAACTCTTTAAAATGTCTTTGTTTGGGCTGCACAGTGGTGGCAGTAGTGCATTAAAAGTTCAGACACACATGCTTCAGAATGCAGTAAAATAAATATTTCTGTTATTTTATTAAGTCATACACAAGTTATAATAGTGTATTGCAGTAGAATCGAGGGCTGAAATATGAAATAAAAGAATAAAGAACTAAGACGGCTGATAAAGAGAGGGCCGATAAAAGAGTCCTGTAATGCACCTTCAGTACTGATGCTTGTCCTGTAATGTATGTCTATTAACACTGTGTTTGCTGTTGGTTTCGTTGGAAACTGTTGCCATGGCAACACGTGGTGTATTCCTGTATACAGGACTGTTTGACAATGACATATAGAAATGCACAAAAGCTTGTCGCTTATAAGAGCATAACTGGAGTATTATCTGTGTGAATATCAGCACACTTATCAACACTTGGTGGGACACAGAGAAAGATTTTTTTTCATGTATGTGTTTGTTACATTTACCTCATTAATGGAAGAAAAATATATTAAAATGAATCTCTATTGTGGGAATTAATCTCTATTGTTTATGATGTAGGTTTTAATGGTCCTCTAAATGGAAATACAATAGTCATCAATCTTATATATATATATATATATATATATATATATATATCTATATAATATATTTATTATTGCTACAAGGATCTTGCTCAAAGGGCTGACAGTAGGATGTCAGTGTCATTGCTAAATTAATGAACAGTTGCAGTAGGCAATGGGACATTTTTGTTCTGTTTTTGTTTTTCCTTTCTACTTAATTTCTTTATGTCACTAGTTCAAAATACAGATCACGAAAGTGCAGCAGGGTTGAATTAAGTTAAATATTTTGGGTTGTAGCATTTTGTTGGATTCATGTTCCGAGTTTGCAAACAGATTTTGGGCTCAATGGTGAGCAGCAGCTTCCTCTTGTTAAGGTTTAGTCTTATCTCATGTGCGCTGTTGTGGCGAGATTCTGCTTTTAAGATGATTGCGAAGCATCAGTGCATGAAGGTCATCACCTCTCATATTGGTGGGTGCTCTACGCTACCAAAGATTATACTACTGAGCTCCATCCAAGGTTGGCCATAAGGGTTTAGAGCTGATTGTACATCAAATATTGATGCGTTTAACTGACGAGAAATGGCTTACAGTGGATGGAGTACAGTTACAGAGTCATGGGGGAGAATTTAATGTACAGCTATGGATTACAGTTACAATAAAGTGAGTTGAATAGCAGAAAAACAATAATAATGACAAAGAATATTGAGAGGTCTGGCTGTGTGTTGAAACCAAATTAAAAAGCTGATTCTACATCCTGTTTGTTGTGAGCATGCTCGGCTTTGTTCATCAAGACTGATAAAAGCTTTTTTTTTCTTTGAGATTTGTTGATAAGGCCTTCTTGGCACATGGTTTTCATTATGCTCATTTTGTTTCTGACATTTGGCTGATGTTCTTATCAGGTCTGATTTATGATCATTGATCCTGTTGGATTTTAGTGTCTTGCTGAAGGTCAAGGACACTTTCACTGGGAATGGCTGTCGATGGACATGTGGACTGTTGTCAATTTGATCTAGCTCATCCTTTGGATAGGTTGTTATGTTTGTCTTCTAGGTCACCATGTTGCCCATGCTTGTGAAGTTAGATATAATCATTATTGTACCTTATGGATTAAATATATATATATATAGAGAAATATATATATATATATAGTTCACTCAGTTCAAAATACTCCACATAGGCTCACATCACATTTGTATTTAAGGGTAAGCTATGGTAGAAGAATGCATGCAACTTGTCTTCAGTGTTCACTTTTGTTACTGGTTTTGTCGATTTGTTCCATGAAAGAATCATCACTATCAGTAAGAGATGTAGTGCAATCGACATCAAGCAGCAACCTCTGTGACTAAAAGCTAAGGCCAGCACCCAAGTGCCAAAAAAAAAGCAGTTTATTAAATGGCCATTTGAGGCTGGCTCCAAAAGTAAGTCAATCAATCCCAAGCAGATTAAAAAAAAAACAGGTGTACAGACTAGTACAAAAAAACAAAACAAAAACATTTTGGTCATTATGAGAAATGTATGTGATGACTGAGCCAACATGAAGCTGACTTAGTCAGTGGCTAGCAGCTAATGGCGCTAACTCCATAAACAGCACTAAACAATGGCAACAGTGCTGACAGAGTTAGTGTGTTAACCAGGGAAATGAAACATGGGCGTGACACAGTCGTGTTGTAGCAGCCAATGAGGTGGGTGTACTACTGGGTAGATGGGTGGGTTATAGAGGTGGAAATGGGTAGGTGGGTATACTGTGAGATAAATAGGTGGATATATTCCATTTACCTGTGTTTACCCTCCACTGCACCAGTGGCGCTACATTCAAGTGGCATTTTCCAGGGCTGGAAAATGAAGCCAACATGGAAAAGCCAAATACCACTTGAGACTGGCTATCCTCATAGGCTCTCATGTTAAAATGCCCAACTTTACAGCAGAAAAAAACATTTCTACAGCCTGGCACAAAGCATGGCCACTTTGATGACATGCAGGTTCTGTCACTTTACAAGTCGCTACCACTGCGACGTCAGTTGGGTAACATAACCGTGGCCTAACCCCAGATTTACAGAGTACAGGCGTAGTCGCAGCTGTCACTTTTTCAGCTTTTGGTTCTCTTTAAAACATCCTGTTCAATGTTTGGTTGTACTAAAAGACTGTCTAAGGATTTGGCCGTTCAGTGTCTTTCAGTGAGAGCATTTTGTTTTAATGATTTAAAGCCAGTTTTCATCAGCAAAAAATAGCATTATGACATTTAACCTTATCTGTGAATGCATGGTGCTAACCAAGATAGCAGCTAGCATCCAGATATGGTCATTACTGGTTTTAAAAATTCCAGGAGGGCGACAGCCATAATGATCAACTCATTGTTTCCAAATGGTGTCCACTAACCACTGGGTTACGTCACTGTGGCTACATCAGTCACTTTTATACAGTGTATTTATAGGAAGCTGCCGCGTAGTCTACTGATGATTTGTTTCTCAGTCTGCTTTTATCGGGGACATGAAGGAAGGGAAGAAGAAACTTATTTCCATTAGTACCAACCTGCTTTCACTAACTGCATGATTTTTTGTTCCACAGGAGCCAACTCTTTTATTTCCGTAACCTGATGAATGTACCCCCACACCTCACAACCACCTCTGCACACACACAAAAACATAATAAATTCAGTCTTGTCTGCTGTGACCTCATAGCATTCTTCATACTGTGATGTTTGGCTGTCCTGCCTGACAGGGAAAGACACCTCAAAAACTATGACGCACTTCATGAGGCATTTGTATTGCTGTTTGGGGTGATGTACTTTCCTCTTTTGTTGAGCTCATTCAACTAAACTGCACTATTCCCCTGACTCCCCAGCTACTGGCCTATACTTTCTGCCATGTTACAAAAGAAGACAGCAGTTTTATACTGCAATTTTGTGAGGCCTTTACTTTATTAATAATACTTTTCATCATTTGTGAGAAATATTTTATTGCATCAAGAGTTTCACCTCACTGACCTTCCGCTTAAGATTGTACTTACTTTTTATGTATTTTAGCCACGCAGATACCATATTTTGCCTTTCCATTTCAAATGTTGTAACTACTTTTACCCTTTAACCCCCTGAAGAGACACTTTCAGAAATGTAGCTTATAGACGACCATCATCTGCTCTCCAGCAACCATTCATACAAACAAGAGGACTATCTAAACGCTCACTTCCATAAATCTATAAACCGGTTATTTACCAGCCACCTAACAGTGGAATACACCACCACTCCAGCCTGGCATCCGATGCTACTTATCAGTTAACCTTATCACATGCGGTGCAGTTTGTGTGTTACACCATAAATGTGTCAATGTCAATGTCAAGTTGTGTTGGCCTTGATTTCCATTTTACCTCACAGGAGAGCTGTGGTTGTTTCTGCTCTGTCATTAAGGCTTTCTGATTGGGCAGGGAAGTTGCTTTGAAGCTATCATGCCAAGGTCGTCAATATTTGCCACAGTAGGAGGCTATGTGAAAATGTTTCTGCCTGAATCATTAGTGCTTAATCACAATCTAGATATGATGTTAAATGAATAACTCCATGGGAATGAGGCAATGGCACTTGGGTTTTTTTTTTTAATTAAAATGTGTTTCTGCTAAAAACAGCATTACTTGGCTGATAATTTCCCTACGACTACCCTATCATCTGGAAATACCCTTAAAGCATCAACTGTTTTTTTGTTGCTGTTTTTTTAATACACTGGCAAATTTTGAGATTTTGGGTAGTTTACTTACTGTCTCCTGTCAGACAAGTGCAAAAATACACATTTAGGTGTTTATATAAGTTCAGTGTTCTGCTTGTACTGTATAGTTTTCTAGAAATTCCAGAAAACTATACAGTACAAAACAATAATTGTCTTAATGTATGTCATTAACTGTGAACGTTTCATGGTGATATCTGTTTGTTAGTATTTTAACCGTAGTGTCTTATCTGTGGAATTTTACAATACATATTTTAATATTGCCCATTTTCCCAAAATTAAGGGTTTTTTCTGATTCTCTTATCTCGAAATTTCCCCTTCAGTACAACTAGTAGCACAATAATTCTCCAGGTGTAGTCCTACCTATATTCTGAAGGTTTTATGTTAAGGGTTTGTTCATATGTCAGTCATAGCCTGATTTATATAAGATTTTATTTTTTAAAAAACATGGCGAAAGTGTTTTTGATTCTGATTTATGGAGTGATAAAAAAAGAGATAACCACAACTGCCACTGTAAAAACCTTTGACTCTTAATATGACAATAAAATGAAACAATTGAAAGTTCATCCAATGCTCAGATTTTTGCTCGGGAAATGTGTGTAATTTAGTGCATATTTCATTTGATACTGCCTCATTTGCATGTTTAACCAGAACATTTCAGAAGACCTGTAAGCTTAAAAGTAATTGTCTTTAAGTCGTCAAATTGGGAACTTTAAAGGTGAAATCTATTAGTTAAAAGTTTAACCCTATTTACGTGAGCTGTCTCCCCTTAAAGTAGCTTTTCCATGCGAGGAGTTATTTTCTGGGACAAGCATTGCCACATTTTGGAGAATGCTGAGAACTGGACTGTTTTGCTGGGTTACCATAACAGCAGAAAGGTAAACATAATTGCTTTGAAGCGCATTACCAATGCGGAAAACACAATCAGCTGGGCAGCCCTGTGTATCATAAAACTTCACGACACATTTTGATAAATAAGCATGTCCTAATTAGACGCCGGGTCTGGGCGTCAAGGTGTTTGACATTAAAAAGCTCTTAAAGCCCACTGCTTCGTTGTCTAGCCCGTTAGAGCGAGTTATTAGTGATATTGAGCATGCAAAAATTTACACTTTTTTTCAATATGGCCATTGTTTGCTCGGTCAGGTTCTCCCCAGTTCAGTCGCTAGTTCGTTTTATGGAAACCATGAACACCAAAGTATAATTTATTAAGATTTACCAACAAACAAGAGACAAAAAAGTGGTGACTCTACCTTTGCAGCGGCCAAAGTCCGAATAGGAATCCCTTCCGCGATTATTTATATTCCTTTAGTCCACAGGGGTCCACCGGTCAAAAGTATCAGAAGGGGTTTCCATGAAAAAATAAAATTAAAAAGAATCCACTTTGTAAGTATTGTCATGAAGTCCGCTGCTCACTGCCTGCAAACTGCCAGGACGGCACGGCAACTGCTGGCATGCTAAATGCGTTAGCTTACTGGCTACAATAAAAGAGCCCCGTCCTTTCTCTGTGTAGTTTGCACCTCTTTTCATTTCGATATGCCAAATACGCTCTTCGCTGTCAGACATGTAGACTTTAATACGATAAAGTGAGCGGAGTTGTAGATTTGTTTGTTAATACGCAAGGAGTCGTAAATCCTCGGGTGCCGTAAAACGGGGCGCATTCACTATCGCGAGAGTGACGTTCACGTTCACTGCCGTCATGGCGACACAGAAAAAAAGTGAAAGTATACAAGCCGAACACAACTGTGGTGAAGCAGCAGCTTCTCCGTCCATCCCAGAAGAGTGAGAGAATGGCGACAAAACAGTCTGTCTATCTATCTATCTATCTATCTAAATAATCCATAAATAAATGCATGGATAATTACAAAAATAAATAAATACATTTAAAAATTTGTAAATAAATATGTAAAATGGAAATATGGGAAATTAAATAGATGGGGGATTTAAATCATAAATATGAAAATGAATACATTTATAAATAAAATGGAAAATTAAATGTGAAATTAAATAAATATTGTAATTTTTGGCATTTATTTTTGATTTGTCAGTTTCAGTCCTCTATATACTTAGGACTATAGAGTGCTCAATATGTACATTCCACAGTTTGGAATTGTAGATTGACATAATGACATATTTTATGATTAACCAGACCGACCTAGCTCGGCTTGAAGAAGGATCAATGCCACTTATTATCACTGGGCTTGAACAGGTTTCCTAGATTCTTTCATTTGTGTTTTGTTGGGGGGTTTTTTCAAAGAAAATACACAATTCTGATTTATAAACACATTATTAGCACAGGCACATATTTGGCAAAACAGTTTTGAATACAATCTAATTGGTTAACCGGTCTACATAATATGTAATGAATAAATGGAGTCTGTTCATACACAGAAAAATAGTCTCAAAGTGTAGATGTCTTATTAAAAATAAATGATAATAATAAATTATGCCTTAAAATCACATGTGATGTACTGAGCAAACCCCCTCACCCCCAACCTCCTCTGTCTCTCTCTTTCTCTCTCTCACTCACTCACATGCACAGAGAAAGACAAACAAAGCCAATATACAGCCAGGAAAGCTTTGATTATTGCTTCGTCAAGCAGTAGCCCACTTTCTCAAGCCAGCGTAGACGGGAGGGAATAAAAGAGACAATGATCACGGAGGTATTCCTCTTCAAGGTCAAGAGTAGAAGTGTAAGAGAGACACGGAGAAGTCAAGAAATTGCTTTTTTATCCCCAGTGGCAAACATAAATCTCCCATGGAAAGTTTGAAAAAAAAAAGTTTATGTTTTCATTCTTCACATATTTCTTTCACTTTCTGTACACAAAAGCTGAATCGAAAAAGACAGTTGCTATAAAAAAAAGCACACCTTTTGAATAGGTACAATAGATTATTTCAGGAGGCTGCAGATTCATGGGAAAAACAATGCAGCAATAATGAAAACGTATACCAGATATCATATTAAGTCGTAAATATACCTCTTATTAGGGTTTATTCAGAGTAAGAACAACTCTTAATGAACACATAATTTGCTCTAAAATTACTGGTTGTAGCTCGACTCAGGTGGAGCTGGACGTCCTTTGTTCTTTTCCACCCTGGAGAGCAGTGAAGTGTGCCAGTGTGATGCTAAGATAGTAAAAAGACCTTAATTGATACAGCCAATTATTCTGTCTGCTGGCAACTAAGCGTGGCAAGTAACAGCGAGCAGCACATCGGTTTAATGAGACTAGGTGTCCCAGTACTGGTTTCAGAGAGTTTGATGAGGACAACCAACAGGGAGAATACTGCGGTAGCCTGCGATGATATAAGACACAGATCAGAGGAAGAATCAATTAAACCTGTTAGTCAGTAACTTGCAGTGCTGGAATGCTTGTGTGGTCGTCCAGCACTCTTATCAAATTGACACCATCTGAGGCACTTGCATGCAGAAGATTTATATCTTTCCATGAGGTTTAAGGGTGTTTAATAGCACATGTAATGTTAGATTCTTCATCATGCCTGCTTTAATGTTGAAATGAGCCTTCATTCTTTTCCCCTTTTCTGGGAAACCAATCTCTCTGAAAGCATACATGAACCAGCTGTTTGACAAATAACCTGCTGTGGTGCCAAGTGGCAGAAACTAATGTGTCACATCTGAGGGAAATAGCATTGATTGTGAAAGAGTCATTTACTCCCTATGGAGAAGCGATTTGTAGGCTGTTGTTTTTCGCAGAAGGTGAGGGATGGCTTCTCGATACTAGAGGTGCGGGTCAGTGGGTGGGGGGTATGTGCTATGGATGATGTGTCTCACACCAAAGTTCAAACCAAAGGTGCTTCAATGATCTGGAAAGGCGGATCATTGAAAAAAAAAGAGAAGGGCAATGAATCATTGGAAAAAGAGATGCATCAAGGTGATCGCGGAGCAGAACCCTCAGAGTGCTGCTTCTAATCTTCTCCTCTGCCCATGATTACTTGCAGCTCTGAGCATATCACGGTAGGAAGGTGAAAGCAATGTTAGATAATGGCACTATCATGGGAATTACATTAGAACCCTTGAGACTTCAAAAAGGGGTTCCTTACAAAAGCAATTATACAGCCTGTTTGTCTCAAAGCCTTTTTATGCCACAACATTGTGTCAATAGCCTTAAAAGTAAAGTGCTAAGTAGGACTCAAGGGGCTGTGCAAAATATCACTGCAAGGTCACTTTTAGACCTTCCTGTGGTGCAAAGGCTAGTTTACAAAGGTGGTAGTGGAAGTGAATGTGTTCCACTCTATCTGGGAAGCAGAGATTAATTACAGGGTCACACTTAAGATTGACACGGCCATTAAAAGCTTCTGTAGACGTGCAGTTTGAAGCCGCAGTACTCTGGAATAAATATCTGCTATACACAGTGGCAGAGCCTCGGTGAAAATGTCCTGTTCTGATTCTTGAAAGCCAACAATTTAAAAAACTTTTATTCCCCTATCATGTACTGCAGACAATCACTAATTAAATTTAGCACAACTATTACTGAGGCCCACCTATCAAAATCAGTCATCATGGTTAATAATTATTTCTCTGGTCTATGTATGTATACACTTTGTCCCAGACCCTCTGCCTGCAATGTGTACACTGTTCTAACACACTACTTGAAATTGAAGAGGGCACTGTCTCTTACTCACATGCCCTTTTTCAGTGGCATTGAGGCATGTCACGACAACTGAAGCGAGGCATTGTCAATTAGTGCTTAATACAGTTACAAATAAAGACACAAGGTCTTCCTTTGATTCTGTTGCAGCAATCCTTTCAAACTAATCCATGCAAAAACGTATTTTGGGGGGGAAAAAAAAAAAAAAAATACATGCCGCAAACCCCTTTGAATCACACAACATTTTTTAGAATGAACACGTTTATGAGACCCTGCCAGCACAGAAGAGACAAACACACACACACACACACACACACACAGGAATGCTTTTTGGAAACATGCAAGCCAGAGTCATTTTTGGAAACAATTCGATCCATAAACAATATTGATTCTGCTGTTTTTTTCACACTGATAAATTAAACTAAGAGCCCCCAATACTGCTGCGTCTGAAGCCACTTCACTACATAAATACTTCAGGCCTACAATGTGTACAGAAAAGAAGAAGAATTTCAGTGAAATTGGAAGGGACAGAATAGATTTACAAAGCTTTTGTTTGAGCTCACAGCTAGTTAAACAGTGGCATGAGCATTGAAAGTGAAACTGTAGTTAAGAGTTTTCTTCAAGCAGTTGGCATTAAGCTTGTTTTGGACTCCCACTTAATGCAGAATGATGCACCCATAGATACATTCTGAAATTTGGATTAAATCTAAAACAAATACAGTTTTTACGGCCAAAAACTAAACTATAGTGTACATTTTCTCAGTCTGCTTTAATGCCTGCATGCTTATGTGTTGAAGGCATAATATTTGATCCAGTATGGAGCAAAAAAGTCTTGCTAACACCGGTACTCCTATATTTTAGGGATATTAGGGTTAGGGTTTACGCCATGAAATAGTGACAATATGCCACACCTCTTGGCATGTGATGTTGACAGCACCCTTACGTTTTTTATTAGACACACCTAGATTTTTACAAACTTAAATGCAAACCCAGATGCAGCAATAATTGGGGCTGAGAGCAACTGATGTAGCATAAAGAGTGACAAAGTGAAGGGAGGGGAGGTGAGGTGGTCAACACAAAACTAGACTTTCAGTCAGAAGACTACAATTCATATACCATGTGAAACCAAAGGTCAGTGTTGTTTTTATATAATAGTATGCACTTTACACACAGCTGCTGGGTACTGATGTCACTTGTTAAGCAGCAAATTCACTTATTTTTACCCAAAACATGATCTTTTTTCTAAACCTATCAGAGTAGTTTTGCTGCCTAAACCTAAATGCAACCATTTCAGAACTTCAATCACATGTTTTTTTTGTTTCCCCTGTGCCTCACATTGTGATGCTAAGGGGCGTGACATAGTGTTTGATGACCTGGGAATGAGAGTGGGTTTGATAGTCAGCAGTAAAGAGTTAAAAAGAATAAGGGAAAAAAAGATGGGGAATGACGTGCAATCAAGGTCCCCGCCACAAACCAGGGACACTGAGGTGTTCAGCGCCTTTATCCACATGCCACAAGGACACACACCATTCAATTTGTATAAATGGAGTAACACTAAATTTATGCCATTGGTGTATATGATCTTTTCAAAGGTCTGTTTAAAATAGCAGTAGTAGGAGTAAAACAGTAAAGAATTAAAATGTGTATTCTCCTTTTGTTGGGAAAACTCTTGAACTATATATATAAAGTGTAAAGTCACAAAACTACCGGTGTGGTCCTTAAACTAACAGCATATAGCAAAGCTGCCTTTGTCCTCTACACAGTCAGGTGGCATTTTTAATTACCAGCAACAATAACGTGTAGCTTCTGAGGGGTTTGAAGGATGAAAAACTTGTTTTTCCAGTGCATTTTGCTGAAGCCATAGAATCACACAGCAATAATAATGGTGTTTACAGCTGAAAAACATTACACACCACTGTTAATACATGGCGGCACAGCTTGTCTCATTGGACACACTTTGCTGAGACCACCTTGCCCTATCAATCGTTCAGGAGACCTTTTAATCCTGCTGCTTCCCTGTGGCATTGGCAGGTCTCCAGCTGGGAGCAGCAAGTGTTTATTGGCTTTAGTATCAGTAGGATACTTGTGGTGGCCCGCCTCACCTTTAATTCTGAGATCCCTGCCAAGGCTGCGTCAAGTCTCTCTTTGACTTCAGCCATCAGCTAGAAACTCTGATCCAGTGTGAGGCACCTCAACAGAAGCAGAGTCATATCTACAGAATTGTTGCAGAGAACTGCAATATTTGTCTCCCGTGAAACAGAAGTGGAGACTATCGATTGGCCTGTGTCGCTTAATTTTTTTTCACCAGATTTCAACAAAACACAGAGGTATGATGCATCCTCAAATTGTGCTCCAGGGTTCCAAAATACAGCGACTGTCCAAACTGCAGTGTTAGAATGAAAGTTTTTAATCAATACACAATGTCAAAGAAACTGCCTTTTTTAACGAGTCATGCTGGCCGATATATATTGGCACACTGTTTTGATATTTACACTAATTGGTCTGATGAGGCAGTGTAATTAAAGGTCAAGACTTTTGAAATTGAAAGGCCCTAGCTGCCTTAGTCAATCATGTTTCCCAGATTGGGCAAATGAGGCTGAGTTATGGCATGTCTGCATCATTTTGGAGGATGACAGTTGTAAATATTTGTTTCC
This sequence comes from Plectropomus leopardus, assembly GCF_008729295.1. Taxonomy (NCBI): domain Eukaryota; kingdom Metazoa; phylum Chordata; class Actinopteri; order Perciformes; family Serranidae; genus Plectropomus; species Plectropomus leopardus. Next base: position 12,850,489 of record NC_056473.1, on the reverse strand, counting down.
TCCCTGTGTGAGAAAGAAGGGGAATTTGTTGCCAGCAGATTAGTGCTGAGTCAAGACTCCAGTGAAAGTCTGAGGCGAGGGAGTACTGTGAGAAAACCCATTAAGGAAAAGTGATTATGGTATTTTGTTTGTTGGGAGACCTGGTTTTACATTGTATATACAGGAGTTGGATGATTTGAATATAAATCGATGGAGAGGAGGCCCTGACATGATTTTCTGCCTGGTGCATGATGCAGTGAGGTTGGTTATCTTCCGTAAGTGAGTCAGGGTTTGGCAGAAGATTTTGAGGTAATTTTTTTTTTTTTGTATTGTAGCATGGCCTTCTGAGTCATGCAGCTTCTCCTCGGTTCCCCCGTAACTGTTAGGAATTACTGACCAGCTCTGGAGTGATTAGACTAACTGAACTAAACATAGATTTAGTAATATTACCCTTTCATTTCATTCCCGTTGATCAAATAATCTTTCTCTGCGAATTTCAGCACTGAACGCTGATATAAGTCCTGCTGTACAATATGTAATACTTTCAACGTTTAATTGAAGTCTTAGTCTGAAGTCTTTAATATCTTTTTTTTTTGTTGCAACATCATGACATCAAATAGAAATAATGTAGATGTCATCTGACAGTAATCCTGACATATTTTGGCATCATTTGAAATTTAAGAAACACAACTGGGATTCTAAAAGTTATGTAAGATAAACAGACAAGCAAGGAGATTAAGTTCTTAAGTGCTGCTCATACTTAAATGTCTGTTAATCAAAGAGTAAAATGATTCACAACTGTCAGTGGGAGCTTATCTATGTACCCATGGTCCTTTGTTCCCATGGTCCTATTCAAGGTCCTATGCACCAAAGTTCAATATTGTACTTGCAAACATTGATTCTCCTGTTGGTTTCAGGTCAAATTATACTTGTTTCAAGTAAAAATATTTCAAAAATAAATTCACCTGACCCTGGACTTCTTTCCTTAATTTTACCTGTTTGGAAATGGCAGCAGTCAACTACAATTGATTTCCTAACCCTAAAATGATCAATAATTATTTTGTCCTTTTTTCATCTTCAGTTTTTCTTCCTCCCTTTCCTTGGCAAATTCTTACTATTTTGGATTTAGGGCTGAAATATGTTTTTCTCCACACAAAAAGAGTAATTCCTGGGGTGCCCTGGTTAATCACCAGGAAGAGCACGTACCATTAGGGCAGAGTCTTGTGCAATATTTATTACTCTTACTGGTATATTGGTAAGACAGGATCCTGAGAGCATAAACTGGGAAGCTGGGGACCCTTTGCCATATTCCCATGATGCACCATATGAATGAAAACATAGTGCCCTCAGAGCATAGGAATGACCCCATGTTGGTTGTCTTCCACGTCAAAACCAGGGAAAACATCTGACATCATGTACAAAATCTGGGACATAATTGACTGGATTTTGACACATCTACAGATTTTGAATATTAACAAAGTGTTGTAACATTTCTTTCTTTCTGTCATTAATTTAACTCTGGGGAAATCATGTATGCCATTGCACGTTTTTGCTTCGGTCAAATGTAGACCTACGTGCCACTACCAATTCCCCAAAGGCAGAGTCCATCCTGTGTGATGTATGAAGTGTTTTTCTTTTCTTTGATTGACTTAACTTGGTTTAGCAGAGAGACTGAGCCTCAAGTACGACCAGCACCATTGTTGGAGCAGAAATGGTTGACTAGTTACATAGCTTTTCCCCTTCAGTCTTGGCATGTAATTAACCTTCAATCATCGTTTCACTCATCAGTATCATCTATAATTCTATAAATGAAATGTAGCGCCGCAGGGGTCTCCTTGTGTGGGAGAGGTCACCTGCTATTTTATTAATAACTCTTCTGAGGCAGGAAACAGTTAATACGTGCTAGGTCCTCCCACGATGAAAGGATTTAATATTTGACAGAGTGCACTTCTTGAGCTATTACTTTAGAATACTTCAACTCACAGAACAGAACACTGAACTTTTTATTATATACCCTGTACTCACAGGAAAATGATGCACTTAATGTCAGTCACTGAGTCATGCATCAACAACCAAGTGAACAAGTAGCACTTGTACACTCAAGCCAAATTTACAAAATGCATGTGCTGTTTAACTTATTCCAAATGCATCTTACATCATTTCTCTCTGGGGGTTGGAAATGTTTATAGCCCATGTTATCATCCACATGCAATGGTATATGCATGGATTCGTTTGTAATGTAATACAGAGCAAGATCTAAGCAAGAATAAGAAATACAAGATACAGGCAACTGCTCTCTCCTTCCTCCTCTACCTCTACTCCCTTCTCTCTCAATAAACCAGCTTAGTTTTACTTTTGTTCCTGATGCTTTGCTGATAATTTCTTGTTGTGTGCCAGTCATTCCTGATTCTCGTTAGCTTTTCCAACTATATAACTGAGCACAGAGGGATGTGTTCAGTAGTGGTTTCCCGTTGCCTCTTGTTCCTTCACCTTGATCTAAAGTCTGCAATTGGGCCTGTCAGACGTATCAGATGCAAGTCACGTGACTTGGACTTGAGTCAGACTCAACTCACAAGTTTGATGATTTAAGACTTGACTTGACAAAATCAAAATAGGACATTCACTTGAACATGGGCCTTTTGACTTGAAAAACATGATATCTGACCCCAAACCTGAAGATTAAAAAGTATTTTAATTACAAAGCCACCCATAAATTAATTCATTTCCCTTCATTTCATGAAAACATTAATAGCATAGTTAACATTGCTTTATTTTCTGTGTATGGAAGAACAATTTATAAATTCAGTAACAGTGCTGTTTTGAACAAATCACTATTACAGACTATAACATACCTGAAGTGGATGGGGTAACAGGAGATGAACTATAAGCTAGGCGGTGCATTTCTCAGTTCCTGTATGTGATACACAAATCTTTTGAAAGATTGCTTGTATTTTTGCCCTTATGTGTGATTATACTGCACAAGTTGTTTGTAAATGGATGTTTTGCTTTTAATCACAGTCCCCAATCAATCAATAAAGCAATATGTTCGCTGATATCCATGGAGGCATTCAAGGACATAACTAATTGATGAATTGCCATTTTGTAGGTGAAGTATTCCTTTAAATTTTAGTGATACTCTCATACCCACTTAAGCTCTGCAAGGGAAATCTGTCTTCTTTTCTGACATTGGACTGTATTGGGCCCTCTGAGTGGCAATCAGGAAAAGACGGGGGTTAGACGGAAGCTCCTGGTATTGTTTATGGCTAAGCTCTACTCAGCATGGTTTATTTCAGCTCCCTCTAATTACCAGATGAAAGAAAAGCAGAGTCCTCTTTGACATTTGACCCATAAGTCACTTTCTGTAACTCCCAGCAGCCATTTCAGCGCTGGCTTTCCGTCACTGAAAAGGCTGATAATTATCCAAGCTCACTCCCTAACCTCCAAACATTCACACACACAAACACCAAATACACACACCACAGGGGGACGGCGCATGTTGCTGGGAGCCACACATTGAGAAATGGCCATAACCCTGGAACAAATAGAGCCAACCAATAGAGAGCTAGCATTTCCAAGCCCAATAATTGCCTCAGAAACTGCATGGAAATAATGAGATTCTGCTGACACAATGCAGCAGCCTGAGCGAATGCAATATATGTTGTATCCAACCTCTCCACAGTTTGCTTGCTTGGCTTTGTGTGTGAGCAGTAGCGTGTATATGCCCAAACATTTATGTATTTGCCATTTGGCTCTGCAGGGTAGACAGGCTGAAGAGGTTAAATGGTTTTATTTGCTATCCCCTGTTTGCGCTGTGGAAACTCCTAGCGCCATGCCCCTGTGAAATTGCTGTTGTATCGTGGCTCTATCTATCCTCTAACCTGAAAAAAGGTAGGACAAAATGACAATGTTATGATAACACACTTCAGCCTACTGCTTTTTGCAGAGCACTGTGACAGAACCAAGCCACTATAACTGAGTAGTGTTTTTGATGGGAGAGGGAACTCCTTCTAAATATCATATGTGTTTACTATTTAATTTCTCTATTGTTGTCTACTATAGAAATCATTTGGCTGGAAAACTAGACAAATCTGTCAACTTATGTTTAACTATTTGAAACTGCAGCAAACAGGCTTGATTTCTTTCAAAAACATAGGAAGAAGGCAATGAGCAATAAAAGAAGCAAAGACCTAAAAATTGGCAAGAAATAAGTAAAAAGTAGAGGAAAAATACCTGAATATAAGTAAAATTAAATTAAAAAAAAAAAATAATAAAATGCAATTATGATATTATAAATATAGTTTTTTCCCTGGCTTTTTTCTTTTTTCCCCGATACATTTTTCCCTAGTTTTTTAGAACTTGTTTTCTGAATCTGATAATTTCTTGAAAATGAGAAGTATGTTTTTAAGGTCTAGTGTGTAGGATTTAGTGGCATCTAGGAGTGAGGTTGCAGATTGCAACCAAGTGAAACTGTGTGCCGAGCATGTAGAAGTACTATGGTGGATGGCCTGATCTACCTATAGAAACAACATGGCTTATTCAGTGGAAGAGAGCCCACTGTGTAGATAAAAAAGGCTCATTTGAAGGTAATACAAGCACAACTTAAAATACTGGATAATCTGTCCCCCTAAATCCCAAATAAATGACATGCAAGAACTGCTTATCGACATAAATAACCCACAGCAGGGACTAATGTTTAGCATTTTTATTTAGATTTAACATCAGTCAAACTATTTAAAAATGCTAAACATTAACCCCAGCTGTGGATAATTTATGTCTATAAGCAGTTCTTGCATGTCAATTATTTGCTTATCCAGTCCAGCATTTCTCAACAGTTACTAGACATAATTTTATGAATCTTTGTTTCTGCCTTTTAGTTGGCATATCAGGGTTAAGCTTAAAGACAAATGGTGAGTGTCAGCAAGTGACTGACATGATTTTCTGCTCATCATGACCCCTAACCTGCTTGTGGATATGGATTATTAAGATGAAAATGGTTCTACATAGATAAGTAAAGCATCAAACTTATTATTTATTTGTTGAGGAGTCAATCCAACATTACAGCCAATAAAAGTGCCATTTTGACACGTGTGATTCTTCTGTTGACCCCAAATTGTAAACAAAAATCTCTCAGGGTGATTAAAGTAAAAATTCTTGTTTTTGTTGAGTAAATTCGACTCGTTTGTGCTCTGAACATCTCCAACAAATGTTGACAGATGCAGCTCTGTTTGACTGCGCTCCTGACAGACTTTGGATCACAGTGGGTTGTCCGTGCTGGAATGAGTACTGTTGTAAATCAAACAAGGCAGAACTGTGGATTTTGTTTTCATTTGATTCATTGTGATTAATAAGCCATACACCATGTGTGTTTTTGCCGAACTCAGATAGCAGCTGGTAGACTTCTAGCAAGGTCAGGGAAAAACACTCAGGGACTTTAAATAATTTCCTCGAATAAAGATGAAGATGCGACCCAGATGAGTAAAACCCTAATTTAATTGCACAATCTTAGTTGGGCACATTGCACTAATCACCAATATAGTCAAATGCCCATAACAGCACCCTGAGGGGTCCAGTATACTCCAAACAATATTGAATTTGGCTGGTTGCTGATTATGCAACAGATCAGTCACTGTGACTGGATGCATGTATGTCCAAGACAAAAGGCTGAACTTGTGAATCATGGTAAAGATGCTACAGAAATACACTTACAAAAGGAGATTTAGTGTAGTTGAACAAAGATTAGATGAGTAATGACTTCCTGATAATAATACAGGAGACAAGGATAAATTAAAGCACAGCAAGGTGAGTTTAACAGATTCTGTCAACGCAGAGAAAATGTGTTACCATCCACAATGCTTTAAAGAGAAACTCCACCGATTTTAAAGAGTTGTCTTGGGGGAGCTACACGTCAAAAAAGTTGTAATAAATGTGTTAGGTTGCCTCAAGTTATGTCAGTAAACAGACTTCTGTAGCCTGCTCCTAATGATTTCAAGGAATTTTCAAGGACTTTCCAAGCCCAATTCTCTCAAACTCAAGAATCCAACACAGCACACACATTAAGACACAGATCAAGGTCAATTACTGTTGCAACACTGAATTTTTTACTAAAAAGTACTGAGTACTAAACAATATCAAAAGGCCTTCAATTTGTGTTCTTGTACAAAATATAATATAAGCACTTTTATTGGCCTGTGTCTATTCATGACTATTTGCAAAAACTTTTAAGGCATTTATTTTTTCCTCAAATTTACAAAATTTCACAGATTACAAGACCCCTGGGAACCCCGTTGCATGTTGGAGGCTAGCAGTTTACAATTGACGCTAAGATAAACAAATTTCTGTCTGAACTGTTAGCGATCAAGCTGCACTATGGATAATGTGGGTGCCAGAATTTGACAGGGAAGCAGAACGCATGAAATATAAAAAACAGTATCTCTGGTTCAACTGTATTGTATTTTTCCCCTTATTTTCTGAATACCGTTTTAAATGAAAATGTCACTATCAGTGTGTGTAGTTAGCTTTTCTGCTGTTAAGAGTAAGTGGCAGAACAAGGCTGTGCAATTAATGGAAATATAATGGAAATCATGATATGGCAAAATCCAAATTGCAGGGAGCTGCAGTTTTTTGAGGTAAATGTGTCTCAACATACCATTGTAGGTGAAAGCATTGTGATGATACAGAGATGCCAAACCTATAAATCAAATTTGCAGACATAAGGGAACCAGCTTGTTTGGTGTAGACTCTGGCAAAAAAAAAAAAAAAAAAAAGTTTAATGTTTGGTTTTTTTTCATTAGAAATTAAAAAGAAAAATAATAATTTCCACTAAAATTCTGACATAAATCCCATCATAATATCTGTCAAAATAATTGCAATGTAGGTTTTTTTTTTGTTTGTGTCTTAATTTTGCATATTGTGCAGCTCTACCATGGAAGGTGGTTGCTGTTTAGGGGGATTAAAAGGTGTTTTTACTGGGAGGACTTCATAACACTGCTGACCCAGAAAGTACAGAAGAATAAAAAAAATCTGGCTTTGTGGTCAACAGCCCAAGCCACACACACAAGCCAAAAAGTTTAGGGTTGAAGGGGGGAAAAATGGGAGGTTGCAATATTAAAGGCCTGTAACATCAGCATTTGTCAGTACATTCGGGTTAATGGTGCTAGCCTTCAGAGATGAAATGACAGAGTGGGAAAATTCTTGGTCCAGGCCGCTACCTTGCTCAAATGAGGTGTCAGATGCAAGCCATTAGCTTTGTGCAAGTTAAGACATTTTCACTGTGAAATGTCTGAGGGGTTAAAAAGTGAGCTGTCTGTCAGTTGCTTAGTATGAAAATGTTATGCTAAAAAAAACAAATGATGTTCAAAAAATAATGGATTTTTGATGCCCCAGTGGAGCTCTAATGTACAGCAGATGACAAACAATTCGAGTATGTTGAAGACATTTTGTCATGTTGCAAAGCAGTGTTCAAGAGGGGAGGGTGAAACTTGTAATGTGGATAAACTGATTATATTTCTACATTGGTCCAGCAATATGTCTTTTTATTATACTATATAGTAGGAAAATAAAGATTAACTGATAAATACTGGATGAATAGGCTGACTGAATTTGAATTACCAAAAACAGAGCAAACAGGGAATTACAACTGGCAACGCCTCCCAGCAATATATGAAAATGTGGCCAAATAGGCAGTCATTAGAAAACAGTTACTAGAGGATTTCAGGTGAACTCATATCCTAAAATTAATCATCACAAGCTATCTGAGAATAGATTCTGGTTTCACGTTTTCCATTATTTTTGCTAAAGCTGCTTGTGCTCAAATTCAGTTCAAAGGACACAATAAACAGGAGAGTGTTTTTAGGCAGGTGTCACTGTGATCAGCAATGTTATATAGTTGTTAACCTTGTTCACTGGGATTTACTTGTTTGGTTTTTGTAAGGAATAGTCTTTTTTAAAATTCTGTTTAGGAAATGCATATAATTTTTCCATGACTCATGCCTTTAAGTGACAATATTAGATGCATGAAAAGCATTAAGAGTGCAGGCTTTGAAAATAAGCCTGAGGCACTGGGCTTCTATAAGCATTTTCATGTGTGTGGCATCAGCAAAATTGATGAACGCTGACCATCCACGTCTTTGCGAAGCCTCTGTGAAGTCTTTGTGAAGTGTAAAATGATTAAATCATGTCGTGTTCATGCTGTAAAGCCACTCTTTCAGACATCAGTTCAAGGGTGTTTTCACAATGGGCAGTTTTAACACACCATGAGCTACACTTAACTCTGTATTAAAAGGGCACTTCTGTGGCTTTGAGAATGATTCATGACTTTCCATACTGCTCTTAAGTAAATTTCAATTCATAAAATGCCTTTTCTGTATGATGCAACATTGCACTGTATAGAGGAAAATACACTGGAGACTTAAACGTGTGTTCATTTACAGGTAGTCAGAAGCTGAAGAGAAAATGAGATTAGACCTTTCCCTGCATGCAATCACTCAACGGATCGACAAGGATTTGGCTGTCAACAATTTAGTAAAGCCATGGTGGCAGCTATAAAGTGATTGAAATCTCTCTAGTCTTCAGAACGGTGTAGTGTTGGTGAGGAGTGGGGGGTGACCCCAAAACCGAATAGTGATTACTTTACCAGTGTACACTACTCCAAATACCACTCCCTCACCCTCCTTTACTGCCTGAAAAACAAAAGGATGGGATTTGATTCAGGGGCAGATTAGATTTGTGTGTGTGTGTGTGTGTGTGTGTGTGTGTGTGTGTGTGTGTGTGTATTAGTGTGTTCATGCACCCACATGTTTGTGGTTACTGTGTGATTGTCTGTGCACATACTTTTATGCGTGTGCCTGTATTGCACAGAGATCGAGGGGTGGCAACATCTTTTACAAGGAGCTCTCATGTCAGGAAGCCATTGTCTGTGCGCCGAGTTGACAGGCGAGTAGCCTAGGCAATGGATGGTGCCCTGCAGATGAAAAAAAATAAATAAAAGTGGAGCCATTGTTTCTGAGGCCATCTGCAGAATGTCTGCAGGGGTCTGGGCCAAAGCGCTGCTTGTAATAGCTTGTCTATAGTGAAACACATTTGTCATATTTGTCTTTCTGGCAAAATGAAAACCCAAATGGCTAGATGAAACAAAAAAGATAAAACAGCATCCACAGTTATTGACCCATAAGTGTATGTTCATAGTTTAATATGATCAGCATCAAGAGGTGAGTGTAAATGTGACAATGTGAGTTATGGGTTAGGCTTGGGCGGTATCACGGTATAACAGTTGAACAGGGTTTTTAGAAATCCCATAGGTAAGTTTTTAAATAACGTCATAAACACAAGCACTCCTCTTCTGTTTTAACTTATTGTATGTAGCTCACAACATGCACCACCAGAGCTCAGTTTCCCGTCTCTACTGGTGAAACACGTAATTAAGCTGAGAGTCACCCCAACACCTCGTGTTGGAGAGATAAGTTATAGGACTGTAAAAAGTCTAAAAAGTCTGCCAGCAACAGCAGAGAGAGATCACAGGAAAAAACTGCGTATTTTCACATCTTACTCTGTGAATTAAGGATTTATTTCGACCAAACCGAAGCTGGTGTTTGTTGGAACAGTAGACTTACCATTTACATTTTTAGCAAGAGTAAGCCAGAGGGTTTGGGTGAGTTTTATTTTGTTGAATTCAAAAAGTGTGCAGTTGTGTTTCTGTGTTTAATAAGGAAAATAGGTGGGGAGTTAGCGTGGCACACTTATACTGTTATATACAATATACCCCAGTGAAATGTTAAGGTAGTATGATACTAAATATTACAGACCACCCAAGTCTAGTATGTGCCCTCCTGAAGTTTATGCAATAGGAATGCATTTCCTTAAATTTTGAATGGGATTTCTGAATTGCTTCTGTAGTAACAGTATCTGCTGTACACCACTGAAATGATTGGAGTCCTGAAACCTGAGCTGAATGTGGTTGGATTTCCAAACAGACAAAGATAGCTTAAATATGATCACAAAAACCCTAATGAATCAATTTCAAAAAACACATAATACATTTTCTAATATAACAGAAAAGAACTTGGTTGGCTGTTGTCAATGAGTCTTACACTTTTCACCTGAAGACCCTGTCAGAAATGAACATGCTGACTTATTCACAGTACATTGACAGGTAAATAATGCTTTCACAAGTCTTTATTCCAAATTATACTCCTTTCACTCTCAAGGTGATAGCACAAAAATAATGTCATTCCTCAACTCCCTTTAACGTCCATCATTGTCTGCCATCCAGACTAATAGTCTGGATGTTCTTTCTACTCTACAAGAGCTAAAACAACCTAAGCACTCAATGCCAAAAGCAAAAGACCCTGCTTTTGAAGGCATCCCCTAGGAACTGTCAGCCCCCATAGATGTAATTGGACCTATTTTCCCAAATTGCTATGTCAAGGCTGACAATTCTTATAGGAATTGAAAAGTTGCTTTGAACTTTGTCTCAAAGGAATGGAAAGGATCTTTTTGAAACATCTAGTTTTCACACAATATCAGAATTAACACAATATCACACAATATCGGAATTAAACACTGTTATTTGTAAAAGTCTTATCATCAAGGTTTGCAAAGTATTATTTCCCAGGAAGAACCAGTCTCATAATGCATCACGCCAGTCAAACAGGCTCAAAATAGAGCAATTGCAAGCAGTTTTGTGTCTGAACACAGAGAAAGCATTTGGCTGTGACTGAGTGGGAGTATTAATGAACACTTTAAATTGTTTGATTTTACATATTATGTATAAGTCAGAGCAAAACACCATCCTAACTACACAATGTGATAATAAAATCATCATCCTGACTAGTATTTCCCTTTAAATAATTGGTAGGCCCATCTTAATCACTCAAGTGATTATCAAAGGAACAAAACACCACGTCTTTCTATGCAGATGATATTTTGCTTTGTATATCAAAGATTTTGAACGTTACTATATGTTCTATTCACACTTGATGAGTTTGATCCTTTACACTGTATAAAAATAAATCTGCAGGGTCCATCATTATGCTTCTGCATGTCATGGTTGAGCAAGTGGCCCTGTTGTAGTAGACTTCTAAGTGTAGACATAAATCTGTTATGTATCTGGTATTCTTTTAAAGATGTATCCTGCATGACACGTTTATGTAAAGACAAAATGATAAACTCCTTTTACTGGGCATTTCAGATACTCCATTCGAGAAAAACTAATCGTAAATGATAACTAAAGTTTTATCTTCTGTTGGGTCAATAGGTTGGGCTTTTTTGAAAAATCAGTTCTCAGTCAATGCACCCAAATATAACTATTAGCAATTTTGTTATCAAGCGGGTCCCTGTAACATAAGCCATTCTAGCTAAAAAAAAACAAAAAAAAAAACACCAAACATACAAACAAACAAACAAACAAAAAAACACTGCTTTGTGAGACTAATAAGAGGTTACTTGCAGCTGTCAGGTGATTTGCCAAGCTTGTTGTAGATATGTGATATGCCAGTTTCGTTTGGCATATCTCACACCTGACATTTGATTTCTTTATTTTTTTATTTTTCACCTCTCAATTCATGTATGGTCAAACTGCCCCAGTTTTAGTACTGCTGGACTACTGTAGACTGATATTAGTTGAGAGCAAGTCGGAATCACAAAACTATCACACAATTTAAATGTCCTTGTAGAAGAATAAGTAATTAATATTAATGCATGATGAATGATGTTAATACTGATTTAGATGTCAATTACCAGGTCAACAATCAGAGTTTCAAAGCATTCAGGTCAGTCCTAATATTACCAAAAATCTTAAGCTTGAATATTTTCTTAAACATGTTAGTATAACTCTACCAAAAGAGCAAACACACATTTGTAAGTGTGGTGTATACAGAGGCAGGGAGGAGAGGGCTGTAGTGAGAAGACTCTCATCTTGTATTAGGTTCTAAATGCAATGTTTTTGGTTGTTGGAGCAGAAAGATGAAGACAATATAAACAATTAAATCAGGCCTGTTTGTGAAGTTGAAGGACAGCATCATTCTCCCCAAAAAGAGAAATTTGTGTACGAAAAAACACAGTAGAAATCAGCGATAATATAGAAAACAAGAAGGCAAATTGCAGAGGATTATGCAGTCTCATTTGGGCCTCAGTGATAGATTAAGCCCCGGCATTCAAAGACATTGTGTTTTGTTCAAGGGTGGAAGTGACTTTGCCAAGACATTGCGAGATAAGAAGCTAACTGTTATTAGTTTAATGGGAATGATAGTGTGCCCACAGCAGTGTGTGCAAGTAGCATGGGAGCATCATTTGTCTTTGCAGTACTTCTTACACAGCACTGAGGCTGAGTAGCAGTGAGAGAGCAGCAGCCGGCCAATTGTTTAGTGGAAAATCTAAACCACTGAAGACAGAGTGTTGCTCATATGACCACTGGCCTAACAGAGCTGGGTCCAATTTACTGCAATTGGTGTGAATAATCCCCTCCTTATCCCTCTGAAATTGAGGATAGATTTGTTAATGTCACTTGGAGAGAAAGTCTAGAGACTATTTTTTCTTCATTACACAATAGGAAATTTACACCAAACAATCTGATATTGGTGGATTATTTACGTGCAACAAAAGCCTAAGAGGTAATAACCAAGAAGCTAGTTAGCCCTCTTCCATAGATGTTCCCAATCATGTGCAAGAAGCATTGTGTAAAACAGCTACTTGAGGGGGTTCTTTTACCAAGATTATATGGTACTTGGAAGCTGTGCAGTTGGTTGCTCTTTGTTCATATTTCTTCATCTTTGTAACAATCACAAAGATTGTCCTCTGGTGTGCTGCCATGGTCTCAAAATGGTTTTCATGATCTTGATGACTGTCATTAGCGTGTTGGTTCAACACCTTTGCAACATTAAAGCTCTGAACTGTCTGTCACTAAAATTAGCTTCCATTCAAGAATGTCACACTGCAAAGCCAAAATGACCACCCCTAAATCCCAAGCAGTCCCTTGATAATATCCTGGCAGGATGTTATTAGTGCTGGATTTTGAATCTTCATTGTAGGTTATGCATTTGCAAGCACAAAACCAGATGTCAGTAATGCCAAATCCAATTCCTTGCATATTTGGTTGCAGCCTGCAAGCCCATATTACAATGCTTATTCATGATCTTTGCAATTCAAAGCCCATTGAGGGTAGTTTTCCCCTTCAGCCTCGCCAAATACACTGCTTTCCATTTTCACTGCACCAGGCATTTTACACAGCAGCATAATAATACAAGTCAGGGCAAATGAGTGACTGTGAGGGCAAGGGTGAGTGACAATGAGTGAGTCAATGTGTGTTTGTGTGTGTGTGTCTGTTTATATATGTGTGTGAAAGTCTATAAGGAATTATGCAAATTCTCTTCACTATAGCTACTAGACCTGTTGAAAAATAGATATACTAGACATTTCACCATCACTCTAAAATGACAAAGCATAAACACTTTGTGTAAATACATTGACCTTTCAATGCATACATGTATTTAAACTTTAAATAATAATAATAAAAAAACATTAAATTTAAAAGTCCTTTTTCTCCGTATTAATTTTATTTAACTTTATAATTAATTTAATTTAATTTTATATTGTTGTAAAAGCATGTTGCTTATAATGTTGCTCTTTTACAGAAAATAAAAATATGAAGGCAAAGTTGCTTTTTGGTGCTGATACCAAATTTGTTCTGAAGGTGTCACAATGAAATGAAATCAAAATGGTAAAAAAATGCACTCAGTAGAGTGCAGATTTCCACCAGGCAGCTACCTGAGCCCATTACATCCACTCCGAACGAGTCTTGTAATTCTAGCAGACAGAGTGCAGTGCGTTTTAGAAGTGCTCCTAAAACCACATGCCTTGTCTATTTTTGACAGAGCTGACTGATTTCTCCAGCGAGCAGTCACTGTATGTAAAATACAGATATCTTACAATGTAATTATGAGTATGAATGTGTTTTTAAAAACTAAAAAAAGCCACAAATCTTTGATTCACATCATTCGAAACTGGACTTAATTGTAATAACTTTGTCTGTACGATACGACACAGCAGAGTAGGAAATAACAATGATAAATACAACCAAAATAGTAAAAACAAAAAAGAGAGAAACCATTTAACTACATAGCCTTTATGTTTGAAGTACAAAATATCAAGGTAAAATGACCGAATCAACAAAATCTCTACAAAATTGGGCAGGCAAAACCCGATCTGAGCCAGATCGCTGAGAGCTACGGTCAGTTAAATGTTCAAAATGACACCAAACTTTTCTTTGGAAGTCAATTTTTGAACCATAAAGAAGGTCAAGATGTTGTCTGCAACAGACCAGGGAAGGCTTGTTATTTTTACCAATTTCTGGAGAACTTACAGCCACTGTCAGCCAGTTAAGAGAGGTGAGGAGTTAGCAATTAAAAATATACTATAAAACAGTCAATTAAAAAAAGTTTCTTCAACAACTGTGAATCGCTGCGACCATAGAAGAGCCTTGAGCATACAGCTATAAATGTACACAAAAAATATTAGGCTAATAGGTACAGTAGTTTACAAAATTAGGTGCGGACAGACAGACACACAAACTCACATACACACAGATATGTATGTATGAAATGCATAATTCCTTAAAGGCTAACTTCTGGAGGTAAAAATGAATGACAACTTAAATGTGGCAAGTTTAAATAGCAAAAATGTATAATGGAAAAATCTGCTAAATGTAAACCATCATTACCATGTCACAAGGAGATAATTGTGCAGCCATTTTTAAATTCTGAACAAAATAGTGTTTTCACAAAGCAACACTGGTGATGTTCCTGTGTGAAGGCTCTACTCTACAGACCATGATACAATTAATTTGCATTGCTTTGCCTGTCTGTACAAATACTGATTATGTGAAGTGGAATGGACAGAAGAAAATTACTAAGAATGTGTCATAGAGGAACTCTCCATGTGTTTATGTGCTGTGATTACACAGTGGGAGGAGAGCGAGGCAGAATGACTCTATGCTGTCTTTGCCAGGAAACCCACAAAGAAGTAGACGAGTAGTTCAGAATTGTAATCAGCACCTGTGCCACTAAAGTCTCTTCAGTATAAAGGTCAGAAGTATAGGCATGTTGCAAGATGGCAGTAAATCGGAGGCTTTTAGGGAGCCTCTGTTAAAAAGGCCATAAGGGGTACAGCAGAGAAAGACTGATTGGTGTTGCTGTGGCAGTGCTTGGGATGCTTGTGCAAACTGCTGGTGAATGTTATTGATTTAGGTGTAAATCTAACCCACCAACACATATAAAAAAGATAAAAGCTTGCACATTTTATAATATGATTCTTGCAGTGGTGGAAAGAAACTATGTTAGTACGTTTAATCAAGTACTACACACGAGGGGAACACTCCCTAAATTAAGGCTTCCAAAATGTTATTTCCATGGCCTATAGGGAAGTTCAGTCAATATTTGTGAACATGAGCTGCTCTTTCTCAAAGCCAGAAACCAGAGCAGTCCTAAACTTGTGATTTTGTCTGGAGCTGCTCCATAGTCAATGAATGGGAGGCTGATTTTTTGGTCGCACATTATTCTTTTCTTTTTAAACCCTAATGAGCTTTATTCCATTGTAGTGTTCACAGAAGAAAATATGTACATCTTCTCAGAACATTCCCCATGGGTGCGCTTAGTTTCACCAACAATTCATTGTCTCCAGACTCTGTAGTTGATGATATCTCACATTTTAATTTTACCACTTAAGTTTTAGGATTTGGGAGAGAGTTTGTTCATGTAAACTCATTTTTTGGACTGTCTTATACCATAGGGATAAAGTATTAATTTTGAAAATGGATGTAGTTTCCCTTTTATTACAATTCTGAGTTACTTGAATTTTACGTTAGCATTGTAATTGTTTGCTACTTCATACTTCTACCACATTTCGGGGGGGAATATTGTACTTCTTACTCCACTACATATATAGGGTATCTGTAGTTACTCGTTACTTTGCAGATACAGATTTTAAAAACATGTATTCACATATTGAATGCCTGCTCATTTCCAAACAAAAATTCACAAACATATTTTTTACAACAACAATCTAGGAGTGAGTCATTGTGCCAGAGCCAGTGGCTTGATTGCAACTTTGACATCAATCCATGTATGAATATTTTTAACATTGCAGAATTTGGAAAAAAACAAAACAAAATATTGACATGACCTAATGGGCCAAGTTTAGCAAAAGCCTCTTACACCTAGGGGCACAACGTCTCGCTTTCCCTCCTGTTTGAGTTGCTGCTGCAGGAAGTAGGGCTGTCCTTGTTTTTGACAGAATAAATAAAGAAGAGGGTGGCAAATAATTCTGCTCTACTGTATCTGAGGTCCCTTTCTGTGCTGCTGTAAAGAGAGAACATGACATTCCTGTTGACATTCTGGTAGCTGTGGGCCTCTGTCCATGGTGCTGAACAGAATAAAAGCAGGCCCACACTGTTTTGTGCCTCAGCTTTGCATCAGAGTGAGTGGCGCTCTCTATGGTCCTGGAATCACAGCATACAAAGTGGCCTGAAACTGCAAAGTAAATATTCTGTACTTTTTTTCACATTACACACCAGTTGAGGCAAATTAGTGATTTGTGATATCGGGCTATATAAATAAAATAGACTCATTACCACTATAAAATCCAATTACTTGTAGAGAGGAACATGATAAATTATGTGCATATGCCACCAAAAATGACAAAATTTAAAGCAAAAAAGCTCAACTAAAATCTCTATTTATTGTAGCATTTACTTCATTAAAAGGGGGTTCTGCTGTATGTAGAGTAGATTTTTCATTTATTTGTTTTCAGCAGGAGGTGAATTTCCTCCCTTACTAAGAGCTGTCCAAATCCTGTGCTGAGAGAAAAATTCCACAATGCTGGGGTCGGGTTTCTGTCACAATATGGTGCAAACTGTTGTTTGGACCTTAAAAAAGAACTTCAAGACAAAAGTCAAAAACTTTTGTGATAAGGGAGCTTGTGCAGCTCCAGAGAGAGAGAGAGAGAGAGAGAAAGAAAGGAAAAAAGAAAGAAAGAAGGATACTCCCAGACAATGGGCTCACTCACAAAACAAAAACAATGTGAATTAACTAGAAATCCTCCTTCATCACATCTATCTTTGCTGTTTAAATATTTCAGCCCACATTTAGACGGCCTTTTACATCCTCCGCTCTTTATCATATAGATATATAACAACAATAACAAACGATTATCAAATGATTAAGCACTGCCATGGTTTGGAGCCTTAGACTGTATGTTCTGAAGCCTCAAGTTTAGCATTCCTATCATTTTTTTATGAGCCAGAAGTGACCATATTTGGAAAAGGGGGTGGAGGTGTGGATGAACTAGGGGTGGATCTGACAAATAGACTGGTAGCAACTCCTCGTAGGAAGTCTGTCACTTTAACAAACCAGTTATACAAAAATTCACCCCCCATACAATTATAATGAATGTTTATATTAGCTATAGAGATCAAAACTGTTTCTATGCTAGGCTGTAAACATTTTATTTCTGCTGCAATGTTTGCATTTTAACATGGGGGTCTGTGGGGGTTTACTCTGTTCTGGAGCCAGCCTCAAGTGGCCTTTCGAGGAACTGCAGTTTTTGGAACTCTCCTCTCTGCTCCATTTTTCAGCCCAGGAGGTTGCCAGCTGGCTGCTGCCAGTGTCTGTTATGCTGTCAGTACAGTACTGATTACAGTAGTTATTTTTTAGGGACACAATTTCTGTAGTTTCTGCAAGACTTTTTTTTATTATTATTATTTTTAACCAATATTGACCAGTAGCTTATTGAAGCATTACACATTTTAGTCAAAGTATACAGACAGTGGAAATATCATGAATATCTACAAAATTGAATGCAATGAGATAAGTTTGGTAGTTTGGTAGTTCATTTTTATTTAAAAGGATACCAAAGGGACAAAATATGAAAAAAAAACAACATTGCTGAGCTCTGGTTTCATTTCATGTTTTGGATATTACTCGCAAGTTTCCACTTGTCACCTCAAATGGGGACAACGAGATTCATTTTGAAAATCATAATTTGATTTGGATTCACCTTGTTGACTCTTCTATACAATAACCATGCAACCCTTTCGTGACTTTAATATACTGCTGTGTTTGTATTAATATCAATATTAGAATAAAACTGATGCTCATTATAAGGTGAAGCTTATCAACATAGTTAAATTGCATGACTTATAGCCTTGCAGGTTAGTATTCTGCTCCACTTAACTGCTGTATAACAGGGGAAATGATAGCATCACAATGAGCAAATGCTTATTTTATCATCTCATCACAGAAGCATTTATCTTCCAGAGTCGGGAGTGACAGGCATCTCAGACCCAGTATAGCACAAGATTAAGGACAAGCATGCGTGCCGGTGTTGAGGAACACAGCAGAGCAATTTAATTATTGATGGGATGCTTTCAAAGCCTGTGGCGTCACTAGGTATCCATTGTTACCTCTGTTGTTGTTTGCAGCTCTTAGCGAGGCAGAGAGGATGGAGACGAGGCAGTCGGGGATAAAGACCACAAACTTAGCGTCTCTCCTCCCTTCCGTGAAGTGCGTTCTGCCATGGCTAATTTTCTCCCTTTTGACCTCATTCTTAACCTCATTCTTTCTGGGTTTTATTTATCTAGACACTATCCTGACATGCTTGACCATGGCTGCTAAAATGCAGATATGTTTTGGTTTATTTGTTGTACTCATAATGTATCATAGACCTGTCTCACAGATGCTCAGATTAAAAAAAATAAATAAATAAAGTTGTATTAATTCTTTAATGTCATATCCATATGGAAAAATAATGTCAAGTGACTTTTAGACTAAAGTAGCTTGAGCTACCTCTGTAGCTGAGTTTCTATGTGCTCAGGTCGAGTGTAGCCTACTGATTTGGAAAAGAAAAAGCCTGTGCCCCCCCCCTTAAGGAATGGCTTCACAGCCAGGCACTGGGAAACAGTTGAAAATACAGAGAAAATACCCTGTATTTATAGCAAGGGTGCCTTGGCCATGCGTGAACTGATGCTGATGACATTCACATGTAGCTGTGATGCCTGAGTGGCTTAAGTTGCTCTGAGGGTCTGTGCAGAGAAGCTTGAGGATGCAAGAAGGACAGGCACATTTTTAACCAGACAAATACTTTCTCTCTCTTGTGGGCTATGCGTAAAAACTTGACTGCAATATACACATAACGAGTGTGTTAGATGGTGTGGGGAGGTTACCCACATAAAATGTAATTTGGGTTTTAAAACCTAAGTTGTGTTATGTGTGATTGTGTGGTTCACTGTCTCACAATATTCATTACAGAATTAGGGAAGTAGTCCTTCCACACTAGTTACGCTAACAGTGCCATGTAATGGATGTCGTAGATGTAATGACAACGGCTATGCAAAATTCACCCTTCAGTGATGACAGGAAAATGATGATGATGATGATTAGTAAGGGTCAGATATCTCGATTTACTGCTCACTATTTAGTCAACTGCATATCTTTTTTTATTATCTAGACACCAGTGAGTGAATGAGAGAAAAGTTTCAACAGCCAAATGCCCCTGTTGATACAGCACTAGCTCTTTAAGGTCAGTTGTCTCTGCAGCTGTTGCTCACCAGCCCGGTCACCAAAACAAAATGATGGCATATGTTTCTGAAAATTAGGCATACACCACATTTGTGTGTTTTGTATGTATCATATCATATTTTTTTATGTGTGGTAATTCAGATTACATGTTTATGAGCTGAGTTTCTCAGCAGGAGGAGAAGGTAATGGGGGATGGTGTGAGACAGCGTGTGACATCAACACATTTCCTGCTGTGGTTGATGTAACAACCAGGTATTTTTTAAGGTGACGTCAGCACATTTCTAGTGTGCCAATAATAACAGATTTTTTTTCAGGCAAAGTTGGCATATTTCCAGGGCGGTGCTGCAGCAACAATCGGGTATTTTAAAAGCGACATCTGCACAATTCCAGAAATGGTTTCTGAATCACGCAATAAGGTCACCGGCACCTTCCTATCGCTGTCAACCAGATGACAGCTGTTGTTTCATGGACACCAGAATTAGCCCTTTGCTCTTTAAGAAAACTTCAGCCAGGATGTCCAGAAAAATGCTTACACGTATTTGGAACCTTTATCTCTAATACCTGCAGAACCATTAGATCGGAAATCTCCACCACCACTTTTATGAGTTAGAACATAATCATCTGCCAAGGCAGCGACCACAGCAACAGTCTTCACTCTCTGCTCACTTACATACATACCAATTTTCTCAGAAACTAAATTTTTCAATCATTCAAGCACCAGCAAGTTACACAGATCATCAAAATCTTCCACATCTGTGGCAAAACACCAACAACTAAAGTGAGTAGCCAAATCATGTGCAGACTCAGGGTATGGCTTCTCACACTTTTTCCAATGTCTGAACTGCTGGTGGAAAGCTTCAGGGACTAATGCATACGCCTTCAGAACAGTAGCTTTAACCTCAGCATAGTCCATACTGTCAGCTGCAGTCAGCAAGGAGAGAGCCTCCTGCGTGCGTCCCACTACTGCAACGAAACTGTGAGGTCAGAATCAACCCAGCCCCTTTCATCTGCAATGCACTCAAAGTGAAAAAGGTGTCAGTGTGTTTCTCATTAAATTTGGGGACCAAGTGCAAACTGTTTTAAATGTAATGCAAGTTATTAGTGCCACAAGCCCGCTCTTCGTTCCCTGCAGGTTTCTTAATTTACCGTCTTTGATTAAACTTAGTTTTTCACTCTCTAAGTCTAATTAACCATCTCTGTTTGATGTCTCATGTTTTAAGTGCCAATACTTTATCAAATTCAGCTTGTTGTTGCAGCTTATCCAACTGCAACTCCTTTTCCATCTCTAACTACATCAGCAGTCTCAACATTTCTTTCTGCTGCTCAAACTTTACGGTCAGCTCAGGGAGGGAATCCTGGGAAGACACAGTGCCATCTAGACTATAAATAGGTGACATTTTTGGTATCACAATTTTCATCTTATACAAATTTGCTTTAACAATAGCCTCAACATTTTCTTTCCGTCTTGTATCACCGACACATATTTTATAATGATCCAGGATTTTTAATTAGCTGATCCCTAGTGCATTGATCTAGCCTCTGACCAAGACTCAATGAAATCATCTCCTCCTGCCATGATTAACAACAGCTGAGCAATGCAACACCAACAAGTCCCCGGCAATCACCAGAATATAAAGCAGTGACCTGTTAGTGTGCAAAGGGGGCTGAGATCAACCTCGTAAGTTGAGCGTCTCCTCTAACTGCCTGACCAGATCTACCTATCTCAAAGCCTAGTCTTCAGAGTCTCCTGATGGCAGGTACTTACTCACTTAAAACCAGTGTGTCCAGAAAGTCCCTGCTATGCAGTTACCCCAAGAAAGCCACAGACGTGATCCCAAGCATACAGCTCTAACCACTTTCACCCCACTCTATATTTACTAGCCCATGAGTCCCAAAGGGGAAACACGCTATTCCTACAGGGGAATTAACTCAACACACGCATTTGTTGCAAAGAGGTCAAAACTTACCTTCTCTTGTCCCATGACTTCTTTGCAGATAAGAGTAACTATGCACAGAAATGACTCCATCGCTTCACATCACCAAAACACACCGAAAAAGCCCCGAAACACAATTAAACTCTGACATCCAAACACAAGAAAAGGGGAACCCAAGAACTGACATCACTACCCATCTGCCCAGCTGCCTCCAATTCCCTGATTAACCTGCAGCTCCAATCAGCCAGGGACCAGGAACACTGCAAACACAAGACACAGCAGGACAACAGCCACAAGCCCTGGCAGAGGCCCCAGGGCCGTCACAGTTGTGCCTCCACACAATGCTATGCAATGGATATTATATAATGTAATGATAATGGTTAAATACACCCTTCGGTGATGACAGGAAAATGATGATGATGATGATTAGTAATGGTCAGACATCTCGATTTACTGCTCACTATTAAGCCAACTGCATGTCTTGTTTATTATCTAGACAACAGCAAGTGAATGAGAGGAAAGTTTCAACAGCCAAATGCCCCTGTTGATACAGCACTATCTCATTAAGGTCAGTTGTCTGTGCAGCTGTTGCTCACTAGCCCGGTCACCAAAACAAAATGATGGCATTGTACGTTTATGAAAAAACGGGATGTATTAAATTTGTACATTTAATGCACATCATATCAACATTTCTGGAGTGTCGTAGTTCAGATTACATGTTTATGAGCTGAGTTTGTCATTAGGAGGAGAAGGCGATGGTGGATGGCGTGAGACTTAGGTGACACAGCTACCAAACCAGAGTTCAAGACCAGCTGTGTTTTCAGTGACACTCTGTGACATTTTTAGTGGCTTTTTTTGGCGACAACCAGTTACTTTTTGAAGGTGAGGTCAGCACAATTCCAGCTGTGGTGTAGCAACAATACTGTATATTTTTTAAGCCAATGTTGTCTGATTTTCAGTGATGTTTGTTGTGGTAACAACAAGGTATTTTTTAGGGTGATGTTAGCACATTTCCAGCGGTGGGGGGTGAAAATTCTGGATATTTTTTAACGTTGGCAGATTTTCAGTGATGAGTGTTGCAGCAGCAACTGGGTATTTTTTAAGAACAGGTCGGCCCATTTCCAGCTGTGGTGTAGCGACAATACTGTATATTTTTTCAAGGTTAGGCTGGCATTTTTCCAGTGGTGGTTGCTGCTATAACAACCAGGTGTTTTTTAAGGCAAGGTTGGCACATTTCCAGCTGTGGTTGTGATGACAAAACCAGGTATATTCAGCCAAAATGTGATTTTCCTAGCCATGAGCAAGTGATTTTGTGTCTAAATCAAACCACATCTTAACCACTGCGTTGTCACAACATAATAAAAACTGAAAAGTAAAAAAACGTATCGCCCCAAGATATCTGCAACATAGGAAATATACAAATGCAACATATCCATGGATCCCAGAAACATTCAATGCTTGTATTTATCCAACCAGTTAAGTTGAGCTCACCATGCACCATTGTTCTTCTACTGTTTGGAATTGGCTTCCTGGGGTTTAAATGGTTGTATTTGTAAGACGTGCTGTCACTGGCATTAGATCTACATCTGGATTCAGCTTAGAGCTTTCTCTTGCTGTCTCTCTCTCATCTCCCCGAATGCCTAAATGAATGAATAATATGTAAACAAGACCAAACACTTTAAACAGTAACAAGACATGAGTGAAGTCTCGTTCTGCGGATGAGAAACCCCTCAACCCCAAATGTGCAGCAGACTAATGACTAACCGAGGCCTCTCATGGGTGAGCTGAGGCTAGTGTTGAGGGATTCATCCGATTTGCTGTCCTCCCACAAACCTTAGCTAATCAATGTTCACAGTGGGCAGTGATTACAAATGAGTCCTACAGCTCAGTCATTAAAATGGACTTAAATGCTTTTTAACTGACCTAATTGGTCATGAATTTGTCACAGAATCACATTAAAGACAGGGAAATAATAATGTTGGATCAGAGATAGAAGATGGAAGTTTGCTCCTATGAAATATTTACTCTTCCTGCTTTTAAAGCCCCCTGCAGCCTCTGACTGATGGTGCCTGAAACCCCCTTTATAATCACAGGGAGAGACAAAGGATGAGATATGTATTAGACAACATGCAGGGCCTGCCTCCTGCAAAAGGCTGTGTGTTATGACTGTGTGTGTTTGTATCTGAAGTCCACAGTGCCACCAGGCTCTCAAAAAAGGAACTGCTCCTTTCCCCCTCCCTCCCTCATCATGTCTCCACTCTGCTCTCAGAGACTTAAATCTGATTTTATTTCTTTATTTGCCAGCAGCTTGTCGCTGAAAACATATGCATGTTTCAAGGGGTAATGTGAGCCATTTCGTCTCAAGAAAAGACATTGTCTGTTTTGAAATGTGTCCTACGCGCGTGCGTCCGTGCGCCTGCGTGCGCGTGAACGTTTGCGCGCGCTAACGGAGGGGTGGGGGGGTCTGAACAGACAAATCTGGTCAGATAAAGCTGGTTAGAAAAAGTCCAAATAAATAAACCAGTAAATGAATAGTCTGCGTGAAAACACAAATAGGCAGCACACACACCCACACATAGTTCCACCACACACACACACACACACACATCCACACACACTTGAGCAGGACACCAGGCAGAGTGCGTTTCGCCGATCATCTCCGTCCCTCCCCTCAGCAAGCAGATTGCCTGTGCCGCTGACGACAGCCAGTCACACAGTGTTGTGAGTGTGAGGCTGTGGGGAGAGACTGCATCAAGGAGCGGGAACTGTGCGCTTGCATCGGGAACGTTGTGCGTGGGAGTTGTTCTCTCTCTACCTGCCATTTGCATTCCTTCTTTATTCTCTAACACTCATCCTCAGGACGAGCTCGGGCGCACAGGGAGTCCAATTATGACCGAGGGATGATCGCGCAGTGTGTGTGTGTGTATGTGGAGGGGTTTGCCTGTTTTAACTACAGCTGTCATCTTTAGAGCCGCGACAGTGCCGTTGTGGAGATTGGAAATTTGCAAGAAAACGGCTGGCTGTTGTGTTTTCTCCTCCTAGCCTCCCATCTTTTTTTCTTTTTTTTTTTTTGGAAAGCTGTCTTTGAGGGCGATGGACTTGAGATAGTGCGTCTCAATTTGAGTGTTGGTGGCTGGGAGTTGCCGTCGGGGAGAAATGCGAGAGGATGCTTGGAAGCAGTGAAGGCTACAGCAGGTGAGTATCCGATTAAGAAAGCAGATTACTGTGCTTCAATCTTATGTCGTTGCAGTTTAATAATGTGGGACTGCGGCCAGGATTTTTGGAGAGGCAGGTATCCAGGATGCGGCGGGTCTCCCTGGGCTATATTATTTTTTAAAGAAAACACCCTTCAAATGTGAATTCTACTGTGCCGCATCAGTTCGCAGCAAAGGCTTTCCGAAAACTCCCATCCTGATCTCGGATCGGCTAAAAATCTCCCTGCAAGTCCGCGATGATTAGGGGCAGAATGGGTTGACAGGACAGAAACGGGGACTTGAGTGTGGTTAGGCGCGTCCTCTGCAGGTAAAAACACATCCTAGATTCCGAAATTAATTTACAGATATGATAGTCGCGCACATTTTGATTGTGTAATCTCCTTTTCTGGTCATTTCACTGTATGTGCTTTTGTCTGGGAGGCTTAAACCATTAATCAAATGTAATTGTCCCGTGAATGTGAGTGTATGTATGTGTGTGTGAGAGGATAGGGAGTGTGTGTTTTTGTGTGTGTGTGTGTGTGCAAGGGAGAGGGAGGGAGGGGGGGGTATTGCAAAAATGTTATCTTAATCTAGCCTTTATTTGGCTGGGGCTGTGCTGAGATAACATTTGTCATTGTGTGGAAGTGTGAAGCAGTCGTGATCCTCCCCATATGCCATTTTAGTCATCTGCAAAGATGGCTATCTGCTCAAATGGGCAGCGTATAAAAGAAATGCTGCAACTGAGTCGTGCAATTTTATTGATCCTCAGCAACGACTTTGGATTTTAAATCTAACAGTGATGGGGATCTATATATAGCTTACACTGCAGCTAGACATGCAGGACACAGGGTGAAAACTTGTGTGTCTGTGGTGCCTCTGTTGTTTGTTATTCAAGGCAGCATTTGCAGAGAATAATATGACAGTACCCCCCCACACACACACACACACAATATGCAACCCCCCATCCTTTATTGTCCAGCCCTGCCTCTTATAATGACACACCAAAAACAGTTGCGGCACAGTATCAGAAGACTGTGTGATGCTGTGCCTGCGGACATTCATAAAGTGCTGTAGCTCTATTGGTTATAAATAGCCGGAGGGAGCGGACAGCCAGATAGAACAGGAGCAGCCTCCCGTAGCTCGAGCAGCAGCAGCCTCTCCCGGCTTTATCTGGGCTCACAATCCAAGATGATAGATAACTGATACACTCTGAGATATCACACAGATGCACGGGCAAGGGTGTGGCACAGGGGGGGCTCATATAGGTGCATTATCCTGCTTTCTTTGTTTTCAAGCAGAGTGTAATTTGCTCTCCTTATTCAAACCACCTTTTTTTTGTCCCTCTGTATCTTTGTGGAACTCAATATGGACTTCAGAGTGACCTTATCACACCTTTTTCTTTAACCCCTAACAGCGCATTCCTATTGAATTTTCTCTGAACTTCACTTACAGGCTTAAAATCCTATTTCTGTCAGGTTTAGATCTATTAGATGATTGGGGTGCTGCCTTGCAAC
This sequence comes from Plectropomus leopardus, assembly GCF_008729295.1. Classification (NCBI taxonomy): domain Eukaryota; kingdom Metazoa; phylum Chordata; class Actinopteri; order Perciformes; family Serranidae; genus Plectropomus; species Plectropomus leopardus. The sequence continues at coordinate 12,824,306 of NC_056473.1, read as the reverse complement.
AGCCAGAAAGAGGCTGCCACTGAGGTGTGTGATCCGCTTTGTCCAGACGCCCTGGCCGCCTTCATTAAATAAATGTGCGGCCGCTGACCTTGGCTATCTACAACTTGTCAATAGGATTCACCTCCCTGCCCCGCGATAGGATATACAACACAGTAACAGAGACCACCCACCACCACCCCTCCCACCCTTCTCTTATACATTATGCTGCTGTTGACATACTATATTGGATTACAACACGTTGATCAATGTTTGCAATAAGCTCAACCTCTACATAGTGGCCGATATAATACAGAGTATCAGATGTCACAGGGAAATCATGCACCACCATAACAGCATTATATTTTTATGAAGTATGGTTACATCTTGTTTGTAATTTGATCCCATGCAGAAAGAATGGATTATCAAGCCAATGAGAGAGAATAAGAAGAACGTGTGCAGCATTTCAATAACTCGCGAGAGATCAGCTTCACATTTGTCAGCAGACCGGGGCAGAGGAGCAGTCGGAGTGGGTGGTAATGCTGTGGACCATGATGTTAGTGCATAGCGACTGATCACAGGCCTGCCTTCTCACAACATGCTAAATGACCAGTGGTGTTAGCGACAAGCTAATGCAGGCTTATGACGTGTTATCATAGCTCTTGGAAACACTCATCCTGGGTGTAAAGCTGACACCTACTGCATCGACAAGGTGTTTATTAGCTCCCAGTTGTGAGGTCATGATGCCTACATAATTCCACAGTGACACAGTGCTGGGAGTTTTTCACCTGCGATGGCAATTATGTTGTTTTCATAAGACTCTGGCTGCCACTCCACTTGATGCCACTGCCTTGATACATCGATGCCCCGGGCTGGATGGCATGTTCATAAAAGGCTTGCGGTGGGATCATAGTAGCTGTTTGATGGGAGGGGGGGAGGGAGCTTGTTGTTCACAAGTCTCTGTTGTCCTTGGCGGATGTCATTTGAACTCGATAAGCAGGAAGAGCAGCTGCAAGTGCTGTCTAAAAATCATCGGTATTGTTTTGGGTTTTCTTTCAAAGGTTCAGCAGTGCAATCCGTTTGAGCGGAAGATTTTTCACCTATTGTGGAAGTGTCACAAACAGTGTGCACATAATGCAGCTCTGTAACTTCAACAATCTCACTTGTTCCCCCAAACTGTGTGGAACAACACATGATTGTTTCTTGGATTGTAACAGCTGGTTGTCATGCACAGGAAATGTCTCTGCACACTATGTCCAAAATGTGGTTCTGTGCTCTGCAACAGTGTCTAAGTGTACTCCTTTTCTTTTCTCACATAGTTTTAATGGTGCTCAGGCCTCTGGGTGAGCAAAAATCAAACAAGCTCATGACCTCATCTCCAAACAAATCATGCTGCTTTAACCAAGCTCTGTTGAGTATCTTCTCATTTATCCCTGGTTTCTACAGTAAATACTGCACTGGATAAACACACATTTGGGCATGCAACCAATGCTTTGCCCTCCATTTTACCTTCATCAGAGTGATGGTGGCTTTCACTGTGTCATTCCTGGAATCAAATTTGTCCAACTGTGATTGCATTGCCCTTAATCTTGCATTACTGGAGGCATTCACATTATTATTGTATATCCTAATGCAGAATTTACACAAAATTTGTAACCTTGTATTTATCACAGTGATGATACTAGCTACAAAGCTGCAAATACCACAAGGAAACTGGATGATTCCAGTTCACACAATATAACAGAGTCAGTGGAGCCCCTACAAATTCTTCATAGAAGTGGCCAGATGGGTCCACTAACATTTTTGGGTGGCACACCAAAAACAAAAGCCAAACGCCATGACAGAATTTCAGGAATTTGATTATGCTGTTTTCTTAGTCTATACTGGTGAGCTGAAAACTATGTCTATATGGAGAGTTAAGGAATTGGATAGTTATATATTTTGATCTCTTATTTAACAGTTAATGTTGATGATTATTTCATGTGCATAGATATTCATCAGTATGGCTACATGTTGATTCAGCAGTTGGAGCAGCAATTCTACCAGGCCCCTCTGGATGAACTGCCACAGAGAATGGCCACAATTTACTGTGACTTGTCATGTTAAGTGGCTGGTTGATGAATGCTTCAGAGGTAATTCTAATGCAGCAATGCAAAGAAAAAAATATCAGAAATGATGATCAGTTATGAATATAGGAAAGTTTTTGTTTTGTTTGTTTGTTTTTTTTTTTAATGCATGTCAGAGGCATGACTGAATGAAATGGTATTCCCATTAAATTATAAGGTCCGTTCACCTTTAAAGGTTTCATATAAGAAAAGCTTGTAGAAATGCACCTAACTCAGATCTGACTCACAGTGTCATGAAAAATGTCCTTAGAGAGTTTCTGCAAAGCCTCCTTGAGAGAGCGATTTCACCTTTTATGCCTGTGTGAAAAATCAAGGAGGTGTCCACAAAGAAAAGCTGGATTACCACATGTTTTCGAATGGCAACAGCTTGCAGAAATGGATTTTCGGCCACAGCATGCTCAGAGAACTGTACCTCCACAAGTCTTGACCCTATTGAGTCGACATGTAAATACAGCATCCATATAGATTTTATTCTAATAATGCTTGACCACTGCCAGCATTTTAATGATCCCTTGAATTTGCCTACTTCAAGCTTTCAATAAAATGATATTCTAAATGGTGTACATTAAATAGATGCAAACTCCTAATCATTGCCAGGAATAACATTACTGGAATAATATCCTGCCATAAACCACCCAGAATCCCTCGGAGGATTCATTATTAAAAAAATAGGCATCGATGGTGGACGAGGTTTGGGTCAAGGGTTGAGGAGGTGTTATTGTGCTTACTGAAGCTCCTCAGCAACCCTCTGGAGAGGACATTTGTATTCACTGCATAGAGACTAATCAGTACTATACTGGCACCCCTGTTGCTATGCAGACTACAACTTAGACACCCATCTTTTAGATCATTGTGTGAATAGCACGTATGTCACTCTGGTAAGCTGCTAGTGGGCTGTAAATTACTTTGGCGGAGGCAGTCAATGGCCTCAAACTGACAGCTTGGGATAGGAAGCTTGAGCTAAAACACCTGAATAAATGAAGCAGCCGAAGTAAAGGGCAAAAGGTGCTCTCTAATGTCACTTGTTTCATAAAAAGTGAAGCACTAAATATGTTTTTCTGGTGTGAATTCCATATCCACTGTTTTTTGCAATTCTTTCCTTTTTCCATGTGTAGACAATGAATATTACTGTTGCATTTGATACTCGAACACACATTCATAACAAGTGTCTGAATAAATGGCTTTGCAGTCACAATTATTGGTATTGTGCAGTAAAATTACAATTACGTTGCATCTGTTCTACTGAAAGCATCTATTCAAACTGAGGCAATGAGATACCCAACGATGGGACAACGGTAGCTCCACTTATGCAATCACACTTGAATGGAGCGTATGTTATTTTCCGTAAGTGGGGACAAGATTTGCGTTTCTGCCCCACCTCGCTGTTGTAATAGCTGTTAGAATACCCTGTTGAGATCCAGAGTTCACTGAGTTCGGTGTTTAGGTACTGTACTAGCACTCTCGACTCTCAATTCCTGTGTCTAGTAGGCTGACCGAGGATCTACTTAGAAATGAAGTTGTCATTTACACCAGATGTGCTACAGAGAAAGAGAAAGGTGGATACAGCTGCTACAATTAATCAATTAGTTGTCAATTAATTGCCAACTAGTATTTAAAAAAAATAGTCAAAATTATCTCTGAATATTTGTTGTTTAACTTCTCTATGAAAGTAAACCTGACAAAACTGAAAATCTGACAAAGAAAGACAATTGACAACACAACCTTGAGCTTCAGACATTTTATAGACCAAACAACTAATCGATTATCAAGAAAACAATCAACAGATTATTACACAGTGAAATGATCATAAGGATGAAAGATTAATTAGTCTGAGATCAATTTGTTATTTTGTAGGTAGTACGTCTGAGATGGGCCTGCCCATTGCCATTGAGTTAATATTCTCGATATAGGTCTGAACATGTCCAACAAACACTGTTGGACACCACTGTTCAAATGCAACTAATTTGATAATCTATTAATCGGTTTGAGTAATTTTGTTTTTATTTTTTTAAGAAAAAAAGTCAATATTCTCTGAATCCAGCTTCTTAAATGTGTATATTTCACAGTTTCTTTACTCTTCTGTGGCAGTAAACTGGATAACTTTGGGTTATGAACAAAACAAGACATTTGTGAACATTAACTCAGGCTATCAACATTTTCACCATTTTCTGACATTTTACAGACCAAACAACTCATCAGTTCACCAAGAAAATAATCAACAAATTAATCGACAAAAAAAATTATCATAATTTGCAGCCCTATAAAGACTAATAACTGAAAACATACACTCAGTGTTTTCTTGCAGGAAGTATTTCCAAAACAGATCGGCTCAGGGTTTAGCTAACCAAAATGCATGTCAGTTCCTTGCCACTGAGTTAATTCATACTGAATACGGTCTGATCATGTCTCAGAACTTGTTTTGGTTCTTTTGCTATTTCATGGCTCTCAACAAGTGCCATTAACAGCCACTAATCTAATTAAAATTCATTCAAGAAATAGACACCTCTGTTCAAATGCTGCCACGGTATGGAAAGGCCATCCTCTGTGATACACTGATTAAAGGGTTCTCTGATCATTCATATATTTTAATGTGCTTCAGGCCCATTATACTCTCCTTGCGTCAGATAAGTGTGGTTGCTTTTTATCCATTGACAGTCTGCTCCCACTCATCATGTGATTCAAGACAACAGGGGCCTTGCTTAGAGGTATAAAAGGGGCAGAGGCTTTTAGTTCCCTAAAAGCTCACTTTCTCTGTCTCTTTGGTGCTCTCCCTCGATCTCCGTTTTTCTGTTTAACTTTCCTAAAAGCTCTTCCTGTCTGTCTCTCTTTCACCCTCCCTCACTGGCTTTCTTTCACCCACTCGCTGTCAACGCAGAGGGAGAAAGCAACGACGGAACATTGTAACAAAGAACTGCTAATACTGTCGATGGAGGAGAGTGAAAGTGCAGGGAGGAAACAAGGGGTCGGATTTCAGGTTATCGACCACACTGGGTGGCACAGGAGATGTTAGTTTGCACGACACGAAGAAGCAGCTATAATCTCACCTGCAGACAGATGTGAAAAGGAGCTATTTCAGTTGTAGACTTAACAGGAACTTAAGCAGTGTCACTTAATGCTTGCTTTAATTATCAGGATGATCTACTTTTGAATTATTGCGCCATATATGCTGTTTATGTTCTGAGATAAATGTATATCTTGATACATAAACACCTGATTATGTCAGCGGGGGCATGCCTATTGTCCTGTATATTTTCACATGTAAACAACATACCCTGTCTATTTCTGAATCTGACAAACAAATCAGAAGCTCTTGCCATTTGGCCACCTGCATTGCTGTTTAGTCCAAAAGACGTTTACAATGTATAAACGCTGCAAACATTGAGAAATCCAGAATGAATCTAATTATTTTAATTATTCTTTTTTTCAAAACATCCTCATTTGCTCTACAGCATTTTCAAAAATAATGACAAATCTTCCCACAGACAAACTAATGTGTTAAAATTGCTTATTTAGTCTGACCAGCAGCCAAAAACCCAAAGTGTTTATAATAACACGTAAGAAAAGCAAGCAACTCTTCAGACTCCATATCCATAAAATATATGCTTTTAAACCAATAAATGTCAAAAAGATACACAATTTTCAACTAAAAATTCACCAATATAGCAACTTGTACTTATTTTATTTCATCACCCTTTATCATCCTCAGTAAGCTGGGAGGCTTAATGTACTGGATTTAACAGATGCACAATGATGATTTGGTGAGGGCAACATCAATTTGGAGGCATTTTTGTGTTTATTAAACAGTAAACAGAGAGGAGGCAGGATAATTGGGGAGAGAGGAGGGGTGATCTGTAACTAAGGATACTTCAACCAGCGATGTGAAGATTACATGGCTGACAACTTAAACCCCTACGCTACTAGGACAGTGGTTCTCAATCTTTTTTGGTCTACAGACCCCTAAATTTATACACATAAGGTGACAAACCCCAGTTTGATAAGATTTTGCTTAAGGGACTTCCATCTGAAAAGATTCTAAATTTTACATATTATCACTTGTGACTCATTTACATTTGGCTCACTTCTATAGTGGATTAAACAGTGAAAATAAATATTCCTCATTTTCTGGGGTCCCCCTGGGAACCCTCTCAAGGACCGCCTCTTTGAGAACCACTAGGATAGCCAAATATTGTCTATTCTACAGCTTATTATAGCATACTTGAGTCTTGTAGTTATGACATTGTAGATTTGATTTGTAACTTTGCAGGACAGCATACAGTAAAGCACAGCGTCTCCCAGCTGAGCTGCACAGTATGGCTGGGGTTGGTTGAAAAGAGAAGTGAGATGGATATTCTCATTCAGTCAATGTGTTTAAGCTTTCATTCAAGAAATGAGAACGCAGGGGAGCTTCATTCAAGGACAAGAGAAGCAGAATTACTGCCAGAAGGCTTTGAGATTTATGTGTGCCACACCTAAATGCACGTTGGGGTCTACTTGGATTATTTTTTTTATCCCCTCAAAGAGCAAAGCATAGCTGTGGCTTTACGAGTTTGACGAGTTTAAGTTGATTGATTGCTTATTTATTACCTCTGGACAGACAGATTCTAACGTCAGCTCCTGCCAGTCACATTCTCTAAATGTGGGTAGGATGAGTGGGTGCAGTTTAAGCAGTGAAATGGTAGCGGTGGTGGCGTGTGGGCGGACGGGGAGGGTGAGACTGATGAAAGAGCCAGGCAGCGATCAAAGGCGAGAAAATGAAATGGCGTTTGACCTTGTTGGACGCTAGCGAGTGACGTGCTGCCACAGAAGTGCAAAGTAGTTTGGGAACCTGTGGGAAATAGGAGGTGAGAGAGATCAGGTCTGCTGATTCGGGGCGAGAGGATGGTCCAGGCAATTTAACCCTTTCAGGTCATACTTGGTGAAGTGAGGGACTCTGTTCAGAGGTGTAAAGGCAGGTGAACGTGTAGGTGACAGAATGAGTCAAATGAAGGTACAAGAAAAAATTGCATGCTTTGTAGTGAACTGTGGTACAACTCTCACCAGGAATTTAAATTTTGCTTATGATAAAAAGTGATGGGCTCTCTAAATTGTTATTAAAAACCCTCAGGAATAAATTTTACTCTCACCCTGATCCTGAACCAAATGTCTAATTCTGTGTGCTCTAACTAGTAAAAAAAAAAAATGATACCAGGCTTTAGGACAGATGACAGCCACCACATAAATTGTGCCATCACTAAAGAATGTCATAAATAGCATTTTATTTTAAAAAGCTTTATTACCGTAATCGATCAAAATTCTTTGTCGCTTGTGTTTTATCTGCCGATAACATTTATCTGATGTTATCTGTTTGTTCAGGTTTATTTTTTGTCAGTTGAATCAGATTTGGTAATTCATTTGTGATATTGACGGGTTAGTCAAACTTTTCCCTCTGCAGTTAAAAAAGTTAATTTGCGTCACCGTTGTGTCTATGACAGACATGACTGTGTGCGCGCAGAAAAGGCACCAACCCCGTCCAGCATTCTCACATGCAGCTTTACTTGGTTCTGCCAGTAAAAGTAATATATAAATATCACTACTGCAACAAATTATATAAATATGAATTTATTTTGGGGCATACATTTTGTTGTTTACCGTCCCTATTTGAATCAACCCAAGGCCAGTATTATTTGCCATTTTCTCAGAATAACTGCCTATGATAATCTGACAGCCATTACTATTGAGCCCTGACTGCGCAAATAAGCAAAAGTGAAAAAATATTTGTTTTTTTGTTGCTTTTTTTAATTTGTTCGACGAATTGATTAAAGGTAGATAGGTTAATGTTTGTAAACACAATCGCCAGCAAAAGTCATAGTAAAAGCCAACGCCAGATTCGCTCTCGTTTGGCGTTTTTCCATTAGCCCTTTTTCTGTGCTGTGTCTCTTGGATGCTTGCTGCTAATGGTCTGAAGCTCGTCACTACCTTTTTACAAAGCCCCAAACTCACCTGAGTGCTGTTAGGCTACACACCCATAAACATCCCAAATAAAGAAAAGAAGAGAAAAATAAAGGCAGAGGGCAGAAAAATACACCGCCACACACTGAGAGGGGGGTCATTTGTGAGGAATTACTTCTGTATGAGCCTTTACTTGTTTTATTTTTTTTAGGAAAATCCTGCATGGTATGCCTTTAATTGTTTAAATTCTAAAGGAAACATTTAAAAGTCATTTCAAATGTCAATGTCTGCAGTAAAACAGTCTTTTTTGCCCTGAATTACAAATCTTTTGTTTTATTTCATGCTTTAGCTCTCAATATGATTTCTGTTATTTTATTTCCATGCCATCTCTATAAATAAGAATGTGTTTGATTATCCAGACTGCACAAAACGTTTTCTTTTTTAAAAACTAATTAAATCTGCAAAGATTGTTTTCTGTACAGTTAGCGGTGTTTCAGCGCTGTTGTCTCGTCTGTAAATGTCACACAAGTTACATCACAACAAGGCTAACATGACAAGACTACAAAGATGAGATTCTAAAATGTGTGTCCACAAGCATATCATGCGCTTGTCAGCATGCTTCAACAAAGGCACTGCTCTTTGCGGGTACACAAAGGAAAAAAAAAACAGTCATTTTCATTAATTAAGGCATGAGTGGCAGAACAGATCGCACTTCCGAGCTCTGCAGATTGAGGCTGGATGGGCTTTGATCTGAGTTGCAATCACAATCTAATGAGGTTTTTCTCAGAGATAATACACACATATAAACTTCCCAAAATGTACCATTTTTAATCTGTTAGTGGAATTACTTCAAGGATCTAACACTGAAAGGAAATACAGCTCTAACGCATTTTCCTGCAACTTCTTCTAAGGGGTGCACAAGTGTTGACAGGGGATTTGCAGTGTCTTTGCCAACCCTAAAGCCATCTGCTATTACTATACAGGGTCACCTTGTCATTGATCCATGTGGAGCATGTGAAATACCTAGATTGTCTTTCTAAAAGTGAAATTCCGCTCCCTCTAGTACCCCAAGGATTAGCGGAGCTAGCGAGATGCGAGTCTCTTCTTTTCACTATCTTTATGACCTCCTCTCATACTACAGGGAACCACAGATAGGGAACGGGAGGATACAAGGACAGCTTAGACAAGTAATTTTGCCTTTAATTGCTCGAACCTCCCATGAGTGCTATTGCTTAAGTACTCCGAAAAACTGTTGTTGTTTTCCCCCACATAATCTTTGATTATATGAAGGTCAGCATTTTTCTCTAAGCTTCTTATGAGAGAATTTGGAGCAGGTGGATTGCTCAGAGAGATGAGACAATGCTCCCTTGCTGGAGTTGAGAGTGAGAGTGAACTGCCCCCTTTTTTTCCATCCACTGCAGTAACTTTGTAACTGTCTCCCAAGCCCATCTCGGCCATCTTATATACAGTATTCTTTGTGTGTTTTTTGTTCTGCATAGTCCTCATTTCCCAGTCTATATCAATAGCGCCATTATGTGGGGTTTTATCTGGCTAATTAAGGCTTCATCTTTCTGGGCAATCTCTCAGAGGACATGGATTAAGCTCCCCTATCTCTGCACTGGAGCCATGGTGGGGTCGGCTAGGGCTGCTCCGCTCTCTGCAGATTGCGAAGGGGGGGAAAAAAAGCATCGACATGAGGTTGTTATAGCGAAATGATACTCAGGAAAGTCGAAAAAATATATATAAATATTGGATGCTAAACGTGGGAATCAAAGGATTTATTGATGAGCTGTGGTATAGGTTTGGGAAAAATCGATAGCACAGATTGGGCAAACATCTCGGTCCTGCAGTCTCAAAGTGCCCAGGATTGTTTTTTATTTATGATTGATTCAGGCTGTCTCCACAAGCCCAGCAAAAGCGTATATATCAGTTGTAACAAATCCCACTATAACCTAAATACTGTAAATTATTCTTACTGCCGGTCTGTGTCAATTGTCCAGCCTATTTTATCAGCAGAAAGCCATTTAAATCGATAACCTAGCAGAGCAAACCTTGGGACAATTCATTTCCAATCAGTTTGCATGCCTCAACAGGCGCTATTTCGTTTGCATATACAATCAGGTGATTCATTTCGGTTGAAGTAGGGATCCTGAGTCACTGTTTGGCAGCGCAAGAACAGCACTGTATGAATTTCAAATGCCTTGTTGTTCTGGGTCCACTCTCATTATATTTAACTTTGAAAGTCAACAGATGAAAGTCTGGGTCAACACATTAAAATAACAGCCAGTGTGCCGGAGCTATTTAAATGTAGGGTGACCGGGAACACCTCAGTGATACACTGCAGACCTGTCACTAATTGTTTGGGAGGTTAAATCTACCTTTTGACTTTTCTCATACTGCAGTAGAGGAGCAGAAAAAAATAAAAATAAACATTTGTTGTGCTGCAGAAACAATCTGCCTCGGAGCTTTGGCTGGCTCTCAAGCAGTTCTTATAATGCTCCCCTGATTTTTGATAAAGCACTTATGAGACAGTGTTTTTGTCTGAGCCCAAACCATTGAAGTAGATGAATCCTAAATGAGTAAGCTGAAGTGGCTTTACTCAGTCAGTTAAACACAAGAGTCTGTACATTTGAGAGCTGTAAATGGACAACTATGCAGGAGAAACAACTTTAATTTACGTGTTTTAAGATATTGTTTCAGAATTAAATTGTGTCTTGAATCTTGTGCTGTCACCTCGCTGAAGGTATCGTAACACTGGCATCCATTTTAAATCCATGAAATACACTCCTCTCTGTCTCTGAATTAGGTTCACCTTCATGGGTGTCCTACAAAAACAACTATTTGAAAGAACTATGCCATTTCAAAAAATGAGAAAAATGACCCAAGGTTGAGGCAAGGGAGTTGTTGTTTTGCTTCCCCCCTTCCCTTTGGATCATGGTGAAAACGTGACAGTGGTGAGATGTGAAATGGTACATAGAGTGCTTGAGGGAAGGCCTTGGGAGATGCATGACATGATTGTTGCTTTAATCTGTTCAATGCCACTGAAGGCTTGCTCGAATCTGAATGGCTGTTGCAGTTCAGGACTGCATTATTAGATGTCCTTGCAAGTGACATTGGACACCTACTCACTTATATATATATATATATATGTATATATATATATATATATACATGTATTTTCCTATGTACTATTTCACATCTCACCACTCTCAAGCATACGTATTTAAAGCCAAACCATGATTCTTATTTTTGAAACCCATACATGTTCTTTTGTTGCCTACACCTGTGGAAGTAAACCTAAAAACCTTAAATTTTTTTTTTAATTTTTTACCTATGGTCTAAGATTATTTTGAAAAAAGACTGTATTCATTTAACAGTCAGAAACTGTACATTTCCTGTTCTCTACCTGTACAGTGAGGTTCAATGTGCTGTATGTCACGTGGCGAGAGATTTATCTTTTTCCCCTCTAACAATTCAAACCTTTTTAGCCTGACAAGCATTTCTTGGTAATTCTTCCAGAATATAGAAACTCACATAGAATAATGAATGTTGAAAAAAGTCCCTGCATTGTTAGAGCTCCCTTTTGCCAGTGTTTTTTCCCCACAATCTACGCTGTTCTCTGTGACAATAAGCACAGCAGTGTCCTCCAGTGTCTGCTCCCAGTGCATTAATGTGGCATTTTCTGCATTGGGGTCACCTCTCTATCAACTAATTACAGCTAATTTCCCTTTAAAGGCCTCACTGTGAGCTGCAGGGCCAGCTAAGCAAAAGGGACATTTTCTTCACCACACTGGGAGGAAAGCCCTTAGATGCCAGTCACAATTAAAGTCAATATGGCCCTAAGCCGCTCCACACTGTGCCCATCACACTTCCCAGTAGCCGATAAGATAGAGCTTAAATTATTTATTATAAAAATGAAGGCATGTTTCTATGTTGACCCATAATTGAGGAACCAGTGTTGCTTGCGGTGAAGACACAGCTATTAGAGCTACATACATACATATACATGTATACAAATAAATGTATATGGAACTGATACAATGCATGTTCTACACTCTCTCAAAGGAAACTGTCATTTCCACTCACTTCATCAAAGGGAAAAATTTATTCACTCACAAATTGAGTGAGAAGTGCAAAATGCTCAGTAACCCGCTCGCAAAATGTTCATTCATATCCTCCCTCCACCCTTGAATTAATTTTTGGGAGATCTTTAGTAGGGTTCTTATGTAGAATTTCACAATTTTAACATCTTCACCTTTCAAAATCAATCCTTCCCCAAAAGCACTACTTGAGGACTGCTTTGATTTCCATAAGTACTGTCATTCTTAAATTAAATCTGACACAATGTCTCAGCAAATGCTTTTGCGCAATAGAAGAGGTGAGGGCTTGATTTGGCTGCATAATATTAACTCATCACTCATGAATGATTAATTCTGAGCAAAAATGTGGATTATTTAAATAAGTTTGGATGCTCTGGCAGGATATGTAAGTGACAAGGACTTTTTTCCCTGAATTTTATATGTCCCTCAGCATGGGGCTGTGAACTTCACTCGCTGAATACCATACATGAAAAACATATAGAAGGTGATCATAATCAAACAAAAGTTTTAGAGTGAGAATTATATAATAAAAAAAAAAAACCTCTTGCAGTTGCCCTTGGGTGAAATTTGGATTCAAAATTGGGTCTCATGTAGGTGAAGAAAAGATGGATGATTACATAAGTAAATGTTTCTGTGGCTGCTCAACAAAGCAGTGATGGAGGAACCTGTTTATTTGCCTAAGCTCCTTTGCTTTTTGCACAATAGCCTATGAATTCATTACAATAATGGTGAGACGTCAGTGTTTCTTCCTAATCAGAAGCTTGTGGGTACATTATGCAAGAGAAGGAAAAGGGTTCTTAATTTTGGATCCAAAGGTACTGAATATAACACTACTTTGGTTCACAAAAGACAAGTGTGCATCGTAACTACAAGTCATTTTAATTTCTATGTGGGCTCTTTATACCGTATAGTGCAGTCGGTCTTTATTTATTTATTTATTAGCATGAGTAGGAGGTATTTGGGGCTATTTTAATTGAAGTTTTAATACTGCCTTAGGGTTGATTTTATGTACAGATGATCTACAGCTAACTCACGTACCGTGAACAATTAATTTTAAAATAACCTTTTATGAGCTCATGTCTCAAACAAAGTTGATGAAAGGATCTGAATGTTGTTTGAATTAATAAGTTAATTCAGAATAAACATCTGCATATTTTGGCACAGACACATAGTTAAGCACAGTTGAGTTTTTTTTATTTTTAATTTACTGATAATTATTTTTAGTCCATTATTTATCACAAAATAGTGAAACAGGTAATGTCTTTATTTAACTAATAGTCTAAAACTAAAATATATTTATTTTTAATGATAGAAAAGCAGAAAATCTTCCCATTTAAGATTCAAATACAAGCTAATATTTGTCTGTCTAATATTGTCATGGCTGCATAGTTGCACATAAATTACATCCTCTGTGGATTAACTAATCAAATAGAAACTGCAGCAGTAGATATTCTCTTTAAATATGATATTTAGCATGTTAACATAGCATCAACTATTTGCTATGGATAGATAGAGTGGAGTAATGGCGTCCTGATCAGAGAATGATGTCAAGCTATCTCTCTGAATGTTGTAGTCCAAGCCTCTCTTGCATTTTTCCTGTTGTGGTAGACGGTCCGGCAGCATGTGTATGTAAGTCCGGTGTGTTTATCCCAGTGGCTAGCTAATGGCCTTCACTCTGCACTGTGCTCATATGGCAGTTAGGGTTGATATCAGGACGGAATCATCAAGGCAATGTTGCACTCACCCTCTGGTTCTCCCCAGTTATTACTGTTAGCTCTGTCCCTACAGTTAGCGCTGTTTACAGTGTTAGCACCACTACCTGCTAGCACCACTAGCAATACTAACTGCTAGCCATCGGTTCAGCCACCTCTGTGTTGGCCTTTTACCCTTACGTGTCCATTTTTATATCAGTCAGTGAAAGTAAGATTGTGATCTGAAAGTATGACCAGAACTAAGAAAAAGAAACGTTTTGTCTCTGGTCCATTGCTTGAAACAGATGTTCTTAAACCACTCATGGGGCCTCGTTAGAAAATCTTTCAAACTAAACAAACTACAAGCCAGGTTCAGCCCACACACGAAAACACTCATCCAAGATCTGCATCCAGTATGAAACATAGAGCCCTGTGACCTTCATCGGTTATTGTCTCCCCTACATCTATTGCCATGAAGCATGCTGCAGTGTTTTCAGTTTTGCCAATGTAGCAGCAAGCGGTGCTCCGGAGCACTGAAGGCTGGCATCTCCTGCCGTGTTTGGAGAACAGTCCATGTGTAACCGTGTGCCCCCGTGACATAATCGCCTCAAGCCTTGAAGGCTCTGTCAGCAAGTTGTCCCAAACCCAAAAGATCAGGCCTCGGAGTGGGGGGGCAAAGCATTATGGGACAAAGCAATACACAGACGAAAAGAAATTTTGTAACAGCATCTCTCTCTGTGTGTGTATGTGTATGTGTTTGTGTGTGTTTGTGAAGCAGCCCTCCTGCCTGTGAAGCATTTCCTCTCAGCCTGAGGGAGAAAAAAGGGAACGGCCATTCCAGCAGCTCTCTCTAGGGGAGCTCAATTGTTCACAATCTTGCTGTTCTGCTTAGTTACTTTCTGCTCTCAAACACCCGAAATGTAGGGCTACTGAAGCTGCTGTAATAAATATGTTAGATTCCTTCTCACTCATAAGGTGTATGGTTGCAGTATGTTTGAACTAATTGGTTCTAAGGGGCCACCTGAAGTCAGGCGTGCCATTAGACTATAGTGCATATTAAAGTCACCAATGCAGTATGGTTTCTTTTTATTTGGTGCAGACATCCTTATTCCCCACAGCATGCATTTTAATAACTTTGTTGATATCATACTTTTTATCAAGTGCCATCATTTGGTAACACATTTCAATTTGTCCAGTATTTTGATTTTTGACCAAACGACATTCCCATCAACCTTGATTGTGTTCAGTGAAACTCAGTTTTGGCATGATGAACTAACAAGGTGAACACGATACACACTCAGACTGTTTAAAAGTATGGACTTAGCCACCCACTGGATTATGAACTCCCATTTTGAAGTTTTACTATCTTTGCCATGGCTATCTTGGCTTTTTGGAGCCAGAAGTGGCCAGGTTTGGGTGTGAGGGTGGAGCTGGGGAGAAGCAAGGGTGGTTGACTGACTTTAATTAGCTGTGGTAACACCTAGCAATCAGCCTGTTAAGCCTTAATATTTAAATGGGTGAGTTATGTAAAAGTTCATACTCAGCACAGTTAAAATTAGCTATAAAGACCAAAACCGTTTTCTGTACCAGGTTGTACACATGTTTATTCTGCTGTTAGGTTTGGCATTTTAACATGGCAGTCTATGAGAGTGACTCACTCTTGGAGCCAGTCTCAAGTGGCCATTCAAGAACCTGCAGCTTTTTGCACCTCCACGTTAGCTTTTTTATGCAGGAGGTTGCCACTTGGGTACACATTATACCTGCTTAACATCAACATTTAGCATTGCTGTTGTGAACATGTTAGCATTGTGATGTTAGCATTCAGCTTAAAGCCCCGTTATGCAAAACTGCTAGCTGTCAGATTCTCAGTTTTGCTAATTCAAACCAACAAAACCTTCAGCAGCACATAGAAGAGATGTATGGTAGAGATAAAGCGAGAAAAAAAACAGACGTACATTTTTGGATTTAGCAACTTTGTTCAACATAATGATGTTCAATTTGATCATATTCTTAATGGATAAAACATTGGTATTAAATGAATACTTCAATGAACTACAAGTTCACTTTCAATGCTAAAGTGCAGTCAGGCTTCAAAGAAACTTGCACAGCAAAATCACAGCTTAGCATGAACCAAATCAAATATTGTTGCACTTTAGAGGCACTTTGAAAGAATGTGATTAAGCTTATATTTATAGAGATTGAATTGGCTGCTTTTAGAGCTATGGGAACTGATATTGTGATATTAGTTAATAAAAGCTTGACACAACTTACATGTTTCCCTTGTCATTCAGCATGTATTAAAGTTACATGATTTAAGTGATATTATTTTGAGATGAGACTGGGCAATAAATGAATATTATATCAATATAATAATGTGAGACACTAGATTTTGGATAGCTTAATATCATAAGTGTTGCCTTTTCTATGCTTTAAAAGCTAAATTACAATAAAATTATGTAATTTTCTGAACCTATTGGACTGTTAAAGCTTTTCTATTATCTAAGTAATATTAGATTTACTTACAATCACCCAGCCCTTTCATTGAATCATTTTGCTGTGGTATCTAAATGAAATGAACAGTGAAAGTGTACTTGTGTCATATCCAAACACATTTTTCTTAGAGAACATATTGCCAATGCTTAGTTGAGGTGAAAAACTGTGATGGTTCAAGATAGCTATTTGATAACAGACATAATACTACTTTTTTTTTTTAAAGGTAACAGTCAGATGGTGTACAATATGTTACTGTTAGTAAAAATTTGTTAAATCACACGCATCATTAACCTTATATGAACTTAAATGTCAGTCTAATGTGGCTTTGATCAGGAAACTATTGGATTTTGTATATCTCCAAACACAACTATTGGCAGGCGGCTTCTTCTTTTTTTTTTTTCTTACTTTTTTGGATGTTGCGAAAGGACTGTGGGTCCTCATTAGTGAGTGCTGATCTGAGTTCTTCCAAAATCCTTCATCTACGTTTTATGAGTCTGACATTCTGGAGGCTGTTCCTCTTTGAAAACACATCTCCTTAAGAACCAAAAATTAATGATGATTTTCCGAACAGAGCTGGGGAGACGAGGCTAATGAGCTTAATAATGATGGAACACCACATAAGGACACACACTCCCCCTCTCACACATAACAGCCAACCACATCTGTAAAAAGCTTGCCCAAATTAGGAGCCTGGGTGATCTTGGGTGCAATGAAACATGACTTTCAGAGTTTTAACAGCCGTAATCATTAGACTACTGATCTCTGCACACAGTATCACCCGTTTGGAAATTATGGAGTTTTGCCTTTACCATCAGTAATTTGTTTGTTTGTTTTATTAAAAAATAAAAAATAAACCAGTGAGTAAACATATCCTCGTGCGGGGAAATCCCACTTCATTTAGAATTTCAGTGCATGTGTTTACAATAAAAAAAATACCAAGTGAGCTGTGATCATAAGAAGAATAACACATTTAATTGACCACTTCTCCTCCCACACAGACCACTCAATAAGGTCAGAGCACAGGGTCAACGACCTGTATGGCTTTAGGGATTTAATGTCCAAAGCCTGAAGGATCCTTACAAAAATTGATGGATAACAGCATTTTCTTTGGGGAAAAATCAAGAGCAGAGTTCTATCACTTTTAACCAATTTTGACTTAAAATTCTTAGTTAGATGGAAATTTGATTAATATTCCAGAGCAAGGATCAATTTGTTTTGCTTGGTGGACACTATTGCAAAATAACAGTAGGCCAAGGGCCATTTAATAAACAAACAACAATACTTATCTGCATATATATTAAATGAATTGCCTGTTTTTAATTTTTCAACTTTCGCTGTCCTCAGTCATCTCTCAGAAGAGGCCGTCACAGCTGCCTCAATTAGTCCGATCTGGTCTTTTTCAAGACCAGGCTTTGTGGTGCTGTTGAACTGTATTGTATTGTCATCATCACCTTATTCTAACCTTCACTTACATCTCTTTTGTAAAAGAGAGCTGAGTATTGCAGAGATATAGTAAAGGAGAAGTTTGTCAATATTTTGGTCACTCCTTTTATATCCAAAAGGATAGCAAAATGACAAGAGGCGTCTATCACTCTGTCCGTGTAAACTGCAATTGATAATCATCTTTTTTTTTTTTAAGTTTTCATACTTTATAGTTTACATAATTCTTAGTGAAAAAAATGTCTTAAGAAGCCAGAATGACATAAGACATCCCAAAAATTGATTGATATGTCTTGCATATTTAGAGATAGTGTTGCCTGTTTTGTGGAGTGTCTTTTATTGCTGATTGCCCAGCGGTCTAATTATTAATGATAATCTGATAATGAAAATTCATATATAATGCACCAGCCAATCCCTACTGTTGATACTTTCCTAGTTACTTCAAATATAATCTTCTCTTATAAAATGTATTCGTAGCCGAATGATGTTATTCGACATCAGTAAGCAGTGCACCTGCAGAGGAATAGTATACGACCCTTTTCTGGGGTGAAGTTCAGGAGAGACATGTCGACAGGTTTCATAGCAGAGTTTCATCAGGACAACAGCTGGCCACCGTTGGAATTCTGCACCTTGTTGCACCAACCAGCTTCTTCGCCTGGATTAGGGCTTTGCTGTCCATCTGTCGGGCGTCGGCTTACATTTAAGCCCTGCCATTTCACAGGCCCGGCTCCAGCCAGCAATCCCACCAGGCAGCTTAGCTTCTCAATGACACAAGGGTAACCTTTCTCTCGAAATTCAGCTCGGCGACATTATATCAGTGTGAAAGTGATCTTACTTGTGGAGCTAAAGGTCAGACGCTCCTGGTTAAGATGGATTTAGCCAAAGTGTGGCTGTCAATATGCATTCACTGTGTTATAATATCTGCTACTTACTGCAAAGAATTGAACCAATAAGAATCTTGCTAATCAGTTTAATTTATAATCTTGGCAGCTGTTTTTTTTTCCCAGCATACATACATACAAAAATCATAGTAATGGTATACTAAAACAGGTATACTGCCCCATATGATTTAGGTACATCTGTTTAAGGAGGAGATTTAAAATAATGGCATCTGCTTGCTGCAAATTGTTAACCTCAGATAAACTACCAAAGTCATGCAAATATTAACAGTAAATAAAATTCCACAGCTGGGTTAGTCCATTCAGGATTAGCCTGCCAGCTGACTAAGCAGTTTGCAGGAGAATGGGCTTTAAAGGCTTTTAACACTTTGTGCTCCAGATAACGTCAGCATCATCTCAGGGATTTCCCAGAAGCTTACAGGTATTTAACAGTGGTATTAACAAAGCTCAGGAGTGATGTCTTGTGACAGGTAAACTAAAGCTTTGGGCGATGCTTAAATCGTAACAATACCCCTCCCCACTTATGTTTGATTGTGCTTATTGTGGAGAACTTAATGATGACAGACAGCCTCATTGAGACGCGTGGAGCGAGATTTAGTGGCGTGATAGCGCGTTGTGTGTTAAAGCTACGTGAGGACAGGGAGCAATTAAAACAGCTTACTACAAACGGGTGCTTAAAACCTGTTGACTGTGGAGCTGCAAACTTTAAATACAGCGAGCTGAAAAGAGCTTCATCCCTCTGAAAGAAAAATGACCCAAGACTCACAATTATATGGAAATAGTTGCTTGATCTTTTGATTCAGTTTGTGCTTATTGTAGCATGGTTGCCTGTATATTCAAAGAAGCAAGGATATTTTCAGCACCTTAAATAAAGTGCAGAAAATAAAGGCTCTTTCCTCATAAAGAACTATTTCATCACAAGAGAGGATTGAAATTAGATTTTCATTTGAAACAGAAAAATATGTGGAGAAAAATCAAAGTAAAATAAGGTTGAATGAAATCCTCATGTGGCCAATGCTTCTTGACATGACAGCTCAACACTTAATTAAACTTTTAATAAACTTGACTTAAAGGGTAATTTCATTATTTTTCATCTTGGAGCCTTTTTTCCCATGTTTTTGTGTCTAAGTGAGTAATTTAGGAAGCAGGTTTTGAAAATGGACCAAAATTGAGCTTTATTGGCACAGCTTTCAGTGGCAAAACAGGGTGTGATGCAACCAATTGGGGCATTTGTGCACTGTCAATGCATGTCCGCCAAAGTGCCTGTTTTAGCCACTGACAGAAGACATTATGGAAGACATCTCTACAGAGATAGACCCTTTATTAAAGAGTAGGATCCTTTTTGTTTACACATAGAAACAGCCCCAAAATCACCACCACCTAACCTACCAGACTCCATTTAAATACATGGTAATTTGAGTATGTAATAAAGCAAGCATGTTTTTACATTTAGGTGGATGAATTTGGGGTTTATTACAACCAAACCAGAGTTGGTGATAATTGAAACAGTGAAAGACAAACTAGGTTTTGTGGGTTCTATTTTGTTTCTGTTGGCTTTGAACGAGGCGTGTTTTATGCTGTTAAATCTACTGTTTATTTAAATGAAGTCTGGTGGGTTTGGGGATAGCAATTTTGGAGCTGTTTCTGCTTGAACAAAAACAAGCAAAAAGGTCTATCTCTATATTTAGACCTACATAATGTAGTCAGACTGTCATATAATAATCTGATTCTGTCAATGGCTAAAGCAAGCACTTTCAGTGGATGTAAATTGACAGTGCACAGTTTCCCTCTAATGTTAGATTGCAGCCTGTAATCTGCTGCCAGCTGCAGAGCTTTCACTCATTACTGAAGTGAATTATGTTATTTTCATGAATCAAGTAGACACAAAAACATGGGAAAATAGGATTCCAGGTTGAAAAATAACAAAATGACCCTTTAATAACAGCAGCTTGGAAAAGACAATGGTAAATACATAGTTAACTATGATTGTTCATCCACTGATAGCTACTCTGGTATAACAGCCGCGTACTGTGGGAGCACCATCCACCTTCTGATATGAGGAAACGTCTTCACGATCCCAGTGGATTCTGTCATAAAGGCATTAATCTCACTATTCATTGATCTAGTTATCACTGGTCTTGGACTGGTGGGCCAACATTTATTCAGCACCGCTGTCTCACTTACCCTCAACCACATTCTTTTCTTTAAAAAGCACGCCCCTCTTACTTCACCTCAATTGATGTAATTCTCTGGGAGCTCAATTGACTGCTGATAGGAATGAAGAACTGCATTCAGACAATATGCCTGCGACAGAATGATAACACTAGATCATTAACAAAACAGAGCAGCAAATGTTAACCCGTAAATGGAATTTCCTTATCTTAATATATTACTGTCTTTACCTGTTTTTCTGCGCATTTGCTGCTGAAGCCTTGGGCTATGAAGTTGCTCTGTCTTTAAATAAATAAATAAATTAAGAATAAGAATAACACAGGGGACCACATTTTGAAGAAATTACTTAAATTTTATGCTCCACAGCTCCAGCATCTCAGCTAGGTTTGTATACTGGGTGAGCTGTGGGGTTTTTTTTCTCCATTTTGGAAGGATTGACTGTAAAAGCTTCAGTAACATCTCCTTGTAGTGGATCTTGTAATCGAGTCATGAATTATGATTAAGTAATCAAGTGCAGTGTTATTTTGTGGAGATTTTGACCCTGTGTAGCAGAGTGCCAGGACTCATTAAAAAGCCTGACTGGGGTCTATAACCTGCTGAAGTTGCAGACATGGAGATTTACAGACGAGGGATTATGATTTGATCATTTTCTTGATTGGGTTTCAGTGTCAGTGGTAATAGAGTTGGACATAATAGCATCTCATTGACTGATATCCAATATGCGATAGCCACATGATAGAGGGTGACAGATGGAATTGAGCCTACGATAAGGCCACTCCTTCTTCCAAGGTGTCTTAGCATGCCATACAAAGCCCCACACCACTCCATCTCACAGCGCTCAGCACTGACATGATCAATGTGGGTTAAGGAATAAGAATGATTGAGGATGGCTGGAGGCAGAAAGGAGCACAGCATGCTTTGGTGCAGGTCTCTGGTCTTGTGTGCACCATCATCTCTGTCTGTTTTGAAATCTCTCGGTTTCACTTGATTACAGATGGTATCATCAAATCCCCAATTTGAACTGTGACCTCAGAGGGAATAAAATGAAATTGAGTCAAGTAAATCTAACCCATAAACCCCCCTTTTTTGATGAGTCTGATGTCCAGTCGTCCGTCGGTTTAGTGGAAAAAACGTTATTAGTGGTGACCACAATGGTAGTAACATGTCACCCCATAATTAACTGTCAACCATAATATAACAGATTTTCTCCTACCCGTTACTCTACAGTCTCAATCTGTCACATGTAATATGGCCGTGAAATCTGCTGAAGCACAAACGTGTGCACAATCCTTCTTCACAAACATTGTTTGAAAAAGAAAAAAAAGCACCATGTGACCAGCTAGCAATCGACTTTAAAAGCAAATTTAGAGCAGGAGATAAAACTGCATACCACTGGCAAAAATGTACGTATTGTGACAACAGCCGTCACACATAGACAGGAGTCGCCCAGAGACATGTCTTGATGAGTGTGAACGAGATGTGAAGGATTTTGGTTCTGTGGGGTGTTTTTCCTTGCACATTTCATCATGTCACTGAATAACAATCCAACTACATGTGCTTTAATGTTGGAAATAGCAATTTAAGTGCTGATGAAATTATTGATCAAAATTCTTAATCATTAGTAAGACCATCTGCCTTTTACTACCGAACCACTCATACAACTAATATTTCAGAATCGTCTGTAAATCATAGTATGGAGAAGTGATGCTCCCACTTTGCTCTATGATGAAAATAATGTCATTGTGGGTTTTTTGTATGTTTGTTTGTTTTTGCGTTCTCAAGCATGCTGAAATAAATTATTAATTGCATTGTTCGTGAAAGGGTAGAGGCATGCAGACAGATGGCATTGATATTAAATACGGTTTGTTTGTTTGTTTGGTTTTTTGCTCTTAAACCCAGTATTTATCTCTTTGTATCCAATTCCCTGGTGGTGCATGCTCTATATTTTATTGTAAAGGATTGCGCAAGCCGGGTGTCAGCCACAGCACATACATCACACTTGCCACCATCCATCTTTGACTGCATCCTCCTGTTACTGGGCCCCCCAACCCCCTGCTGTTTTTTTTTTCAACTCACACAGCAGATCCAGGCTAGAAGTAGGATAAAAACAGTTTATGGTACCAGAACAACCCACAGATGTGCTCAGCATATGTGTCTGTGACAAAGCATAAATTGGATTACCGTCTGAAAAATGCTGTTAATTCCACGTGAAGCTGCACCCCTTCCCTTCATATCAGGCTGACAGCATTGACTGATTGATCATCAAGGTTTGCAAGGAAAATGGTGTGCAGCATATAGCAGTCACAAAGAGTGTGCAGTGCAAGATGTATGTAGATTACTTGAATTATTTGGTCTTTTATGATTTTTTTTTGCTAGGATCAGTGCTTTGTCTCCTATACAGCAAATAGGTCTGATAGAATTCTGTGCATTCACAGCAGCTAACATGTTTTTGAAGCTCTGTGTAGAGAAAGTGAACGATGCAGAATTCAAAACTGTCAGCGCTCTCAATTATGCAAGCACATACCTTATTCCTCGTAACCGCCCACCTCTATTCATCTTGAGTCTGTGGCATTAATATTGCAGCTGGATTCATACTCTGCTCTGTTGGGAATTGTGTCGCACGAGAGTGGCGTCCTTTAACCATCGGGCAGAAAATAGACGCAGTGGTCAAAGGAAAGTGTTTTAATACAAATTCAAACTGCTGTCCGTTCACATTCAACAACTCAGCTACCACCACATATGATGTGAAACAACTGAACTATCTGAATATAGCTCAGTTATATTAAACCATGCCAAACAACCTTCTTTGAATGCTCTCTTTTTGTCCTTGCTTCAGGATTTTGCAAAATGTTAGGTGGTCAAAATCATCAGTTGTTTAAATCCCATTTCCAGGCTAAATGTTTTCCCTCTTCTCTGTGTCTCCCCAGGTAACCGATAAGATGGCGGCCGGGGAAGCGACTGGGCACAGCTACCTGGTGGCTTGCTGGCAGCCCATTCTGATCTTGATGCTGGGCACCGTGCTGTCTGGCTCCACTACAGGCTGTCCATCCCGCTGTGAGTGCAATGTTCAAGAGCGCTCTGTGATGTGCCACCGCAAGAAGCTCATGACAGTTCCCGAGGGCATTCCTGCAGAAACGAAACTGCTGGACCTCAGCAAGAACCGCATCAGAACCATCAACCCAGACGAGTTTGCCACCTTTGCCAACCTTGAACACCTGGAGCTCAGTGAAAACACGATCTCTACTATTGAACCCGGAGCATTCAACAACCTTTACGGCTTGCGGACATTGGGGCTGCGTAGCAACAAGCTTAAGCTGATCCAGCTCGGTGTCTTCACAGGCCTGAGCAATCTCACGCAGCTGGACATAAGTGAGAACAAGATTGTCATCCTGTTGGACTACATGTTCCAGGATTTGTACAACCTTCGGTCTTTAGAGGTGGGTGACAACGACCTGGTTTTCATCTCCCACCGGGCTTTTCATGGCCTAAGTAGCCTTGAGCACCTGAGTCTTGAGAAGTGCAACTTGTCCTCTGTGCCAACAGAGGCTTTTACCCACCTTCACAGTTTGATCACTCTCAGGCTGCGCCACCTTAATATCAATGTCATACGGGATTACTCCTTTAAACGGCTCTATCGCCTCAAAGTGTTGGAAATAGCCAACTGGCCATATCTGGATACGATGACCCCAAATTGCTTGTATGGATTAAATCTCACCTCCCTGACCATTGCAAATGCCAACCTAACCACGATTCCCTATGTAGCCCTGCGGCACTTGGTTTACTTGCGCTTTCTTAATCTTTCATACAATCCTATCCATACCATTGAGGGGAATAAGCTCCATGATCTTCTGCGTCTACAGGAATTTCACTTGGTAGGAGGTAGACTGGCAATGATTGAGCCCTACTCTTTCCGCGGTCTAAACTACCTGAAGATTCTAAACGTGTCTGGAAACTCTCTTAGTACTTTAGAGGAGTCGGCTTTCCATTCAGTTGGCAACCTGGAAACCCTTGCCCTGTATGATAATCCCCTGGCCTGCGACTGCCGACTGTTATGGGTTTTCCGACGACGCTGGAGACTGAACTTCAACAGGCAACAGCCTACCTGTGCCTCCCCTGAGTTTGTCCAAGGCAAAGAATTCAAAGACTTCCCGGATGTTCTGCAGCCCAACTACTTCACGTGCCGCAAGTCGAGGATTAGGGATCGCAAGCCCCAGCAGAAATTTGTTGATGAGGGAGCCATTGTTCATTTTGCTTGCCAAGCAGATGGAGATCCTGCTCCAGTGATTATGTGGCTATCCCCGCAGAAAAAGTTTATCACCACCAAAACAATTGGAAGGCTCTCCGTGTTGCCAGACGGTACCCTCGAGGTTCGCTATGCCCAGATTCAAGACAATGGCACATACGTGTGTATAGCAAGCAATGCAGGCGGAAATGACACCTCTCTTGCTCACCTGCACATTCACAGCTACTCGCCTGACTGGCCCCACCAACCCAACAAGACGTTTGCCTTCATCTCCAACCAGCCCACAGAAACTGGTGCTAACGGTACAAGAGCCAATGCCCCTTTCCCCTTTGATATAAAGACGTTGATCATTGCGACCACAATGGGCTTTATTTCTTTTCTCGGTGTCGTCTTGTTTTGCTTGGTACTGCTCTTCCTTTGGAGCAGAGGTAAAGGCAACACTAAGCACAACATCGAGATCGAGTACGTGCCACGGAAATCGGACGCTGGCATGAGCAGCAGCACAGTGGATGCTCCTCGCAAGTTTAACATGAAAATGATTTAATGGACCTGTGGGATTTATTCATTTTGAACTTGAAAAATAAGACAAAAGGAAAAGAAGACATTTTCTTTCCTCCCGCACAAACCTGTGGATCCTGGTCTGTTAACATAGAGTATTGTTTTTTCCTGACTGAAGCACTAGAGAGGAGGGCAGTTCCTGACTTTCACAAGTGAGAGGGAATGGAAGCACATGCAGTGCTACGGGGCATCGGTGGTTTCTACGAGGCCTGCGGGGGCATTAATTAAGAGTCAGATTTGTCATAAGAAGTTCATATTCCTGTGGATTTATACTGGGAATAATGTCAGAAAAGAAAAACACTTCAAACAGCCAGAAGGCGAGGGGCAGATCAGATTTTGGCCATTGCTGTTTCTTGTCTGTATTTTTATTTTTATTTCCAAGGTTAGATGTCAAGTTATGAATGAGATTTGTATGGGTTGATGAGCACATTTATACAACATTGATGCATTTCATGTACATCATCATTATACTGTGTGCTACATTCAGTATGGTCTTTTTCTTTTCTGCAGTGATGATTGTTCTGTAATACATTAAATGTGTATCTGTGTCACAATACATGATGGGAAAGAAAAAAAAAAAGCCCCAGCAATTAGCAGAAATACATAACATTGTTTGACACAAATATATCATAAAACTATTGGTGATTTACCATATAAACTTAAATTTGATGCCTTAGTGGCTAATTGGTAGCGACCCTCTTGACCAACAAAGTACAGGCCTAATAAAGGGAAAAAAAAGTTTACACTGATTGTCATGTGACTTAAAAAACAGAATGATACACAAAAAAAAGCTCTGAAAAATACTGTCTCAGTGTAAGGGATGCATCATGCAAGTTTTACTATTCATACCAATTCTCAGTACAACACTGTAAAAATGGTAGTGAGGTTTGTAAGAATAATTGCACTTTTAGAAATACAAATACTGATATTTAGCATTGAAAGACAGCAGCAAATTCTGCTCTTACATGAGGCTCTTTATTGGATTTTAGCATTGAGGAAATGCTCTTACAAAGCCCTTTGAGCCCAGTATCTGATATCAGTATCCCACTTCCCTAATGTTCAGATGTAACCTAACTGTGCACACACATGGATTGAGGGCATGATAAAAAAAAATGTGTGATGTTGCTGATGCGATGCAGCTCTGTGCCAACAATAGATGCAGCATCTAGTTACAGTTTTGCCATCAAATAAAAAGGTTGGTACCTTGATACTAGAAGCCCTTATCCCTGACTTTTTAAATTGGATTTCAAAAACTGTTACGTAACGGTATTACTTTGTGCTCAACATGATTGTGCAGGAATACAAGTAGTGGTGCTCACGTTTTTTGGATACAATGTGCTCCTCAAGCTGTAGAATATTTCTTTCATTGTTTTTCTTGTTTGTTTTATGAATCAATGATTTATTTATGCCGATGCTCCCCTCTCATCAAAGCCATGGAAATATTACCTTCCAGGATCGTTAACAAGTTTGCTATTCCCCAGAAATGTGCAAAGTTTGTCAGGGGAATAAGAACTGCGCATATTATGCTCCCAGTTGGCCCTGCATATAAAATGTGAGTTTACAGCCTTTCCTTTTCAAGTACACACTGTGGACAGCTGGGCTTTGCAAACGTGTGTGAGGATAAAGGCCAAGTTATTTATGATGGATGACATTACAGACAACGACACAGTAATGGGCTGGAAGTATGGACAGAATATGCAGATGGCTCGAGTGACACAGATGGTTTCACCCATGGAGCAATCTGAAGCAGCTTTGGTGTAATCCGTTTTGCATAAAGGAAAAAAAAAATCACTGGATATGGCTCGTGGTTCTCCCTCTTGCTGATTATGAATGCTCTCTTAGTTCAAAGTGTGGCTACTGTACCTAGCCTTTTTTTGGTCCCGAGTGATCCCGGGATCCTGTTATTTCTGTTTCTGTTACTCCTTATTTTTTTATTTTGACCCTGGACTATATTGACCATGTAGTCCAAGCCAACTTTTTACAAAAAAAGAAAAAAAAAAGATAAGAAAAAAGAAATCTATGGAAAATACATTCAAATTGTTCTGTGCAATAAAGGTAATATGCAGATTTTCTTTTTTTTAATTAACAAAATTCCGTTGATGTTGAATTGTTGAGAATATGGTATGTTGTATTAAACAATCTATGGACTTTTTTAAACACATGCTGGTCCTATCTTGATTTTAAACATGTCTTTAGTAAGGAATCCACTGGCTTATAACCAGAAATGACAGCTGAGTATGTTTGGGGTGTGGATAATGTTGGTTTGTACCACTGACAACAATTATTTTCCTAGCTGCAAATATTTCTGAACATGAAAAATTATGAAATCAGTCTTTTTTTTTCAGTAACAGGCCACAGTAAGAAGGCAGAGTTTATGAAAGACAATTATAGTGTAATTACCCTTTAATGCCTAGCCACCCAAGCACAAGCTCAAAGGAATACTTCACTGACAAAATGATCATTTGTATATTAATTAGTCATGACATGTTACCTTGAATTTATGAGGAAAACTTTGTTTTTCTCATGTCTGCAAGGGAAATGGCCAGTGTATTGATTTTATTGAGGAAACCTGTATAACAAGAGCAAAATTAAGGTGTATGCAAGTCCTTTAAAAGCCTTAAAATGTCTTAAATTCAAATGTATGAATTTTAGGCCCTAAAAGTCTTTATATTGTAATAATTCTGAAAAAGCAAAGTCCAAACATTTTCTCTCATTTGATTTATTCATCTTTTAAATTTCTCTGTGAAAATGAGGCAGACTGTCATTGTAGGAGTCCACGTTTTTTTAATGTTACAAATTTTCTAAATGATACAAATTTTAAAACTGTCTTGTTTGTTCTTAAATGCTGACAAAATGTGAATTAAACAAACTCTCTTTAACTACCATAGCCTGACATAAATCCTACCTCTGCATGGTAGCATGCATAGACTTGCCTGCATGCTACCTGCAATGCTTGCATAAGAAAAGGATAATTTGTTCAAAAATAAGTCCTAAATTTGTTTTTTTAAAAAAAGTGTTGTAAAGCTCTAAAAAACAATTAAATTTAAGTATGTGATACCTCTAGACATCATGAACTATATTAAAATGTATATTTACAAACTCAAGCAACCCATATATGATTCAAGTTTCGTGAATTTTAAAAAAAACCTCAGCATTGGAGTCTGGCACATAAAGGAGCATAGATTAGCTTTACTTTCCACTCAGTTTTACATAATAAGGTTTTAGAGATAATGCATGTGTTTGGGAAGTACTGAGCATACAGTAACAGCATTATGGTACACAAGTTTGGTCAGAGTTTGTTAATGGATGTTTTAGTATAATTTTGCTGTTGTTAAACCTGGACCTCAATCAATCTATGAATCAGTATCATTGCCATTTTCCATGGAGGCATGTGAGAAAAACAGTTTTCTTCACAAATTTAAGGTAATGTAGCATGACTTACTGATATACAAATAGTTATTTTGTGGATGAAGTATTCCTTTAAGTCTAACTGAGCATTTGAGTGTATTTTTGTCTATCAGTGACCAAATACGCAATTTAATGTTTGATTTCTTTGATTGAATACCTCATTAAATGATGATGCAGACCGCAAGGTAATTTAACATCATATGTTTCAGCGCTAATTACTTGTTTACGGGGGCATTGGTAGTTCATTTCTTTACTTTCCTGGCCTCCAAACATTAATTAACCACCATTAGTGAAGGATCACAAACATTAAGATATGCATTGGGAATATTATTCATTTGTGCTGCACATTTGTAATCTTAAAAGAGATGATAATGGTAAAGTAATTAGTGAGTGAACTTCAAAATGAAACAAAAATAATAGCTTTTTATCATTGAATAAAAGTTTCATTTTGGGGTGTCTCTTAGCGAAACATGCAAATTAGGTTACCCTTTGAAGGTTATGGGAAATGACCAGGGATACGCCGAGGACAGCCTAGTTTCATAAAACACAGTGCTGCTTTGCATTAAGTTTGGATCTCTGTTCCATTCCTTTTTATTCCACATCCTTGCTTCCTTGCTTAGGGCTCCATGGGGACTTTTGACGTTCTTTTTTTCCTCAAGCTGTATCATAGCATGCTCATTTATCTTCTGACTTGAAAACAGACAGGCAGAATAGAGGAGGAGAGAAGCTATTCTTGAGGCCTTTGAGCCCTGGGGAGTAATGGAGACATCTATTGTTTTCATTCCTCAGATATTAGATCTGTGCTTAAATTTCTAGGTCAGGAACAGGCTGATGGATTCTGACACCGTGCGACAAGTCACCTCTCCTCAACTGAGCATGAAAATACAGACACACCTCTGGGTGTTCCTTGCACTCATCCAAATCCATGTGCTTAATGACATCTGGGAAACACGGCACGTAGGCAAACAAAAGTGTGAATTTGCTGTTGCTTGCGCCTCTGTCACACAATAGAAGCATCAGATGCCTAAAATAAAAAGCAAGTCATTTGAGATTTATGCTTGGATGTGAAATATTAAACCATGGCAGGGAGGATGTTTCTCTTGTCTATATTACAGTATATCCATATCAAAGGGTTCAATTTAAGCTCCTGTTTACATCAACATTTCCATACTAGGCTTCCTGGATCCTAATTTACCTAGCTATTTCAGTCAATGTCTGTCAAACTTTACATATATTAAAATGAATTAAACCGTTAGATTACAAGCTAATCCCAATAGCATAATACTGGAATTGAAATAAGTGGACTGAAATTCAAGAGAACTTAATTTTACTTGAAATGCCACACATCTAATTGAAAGTGCTTACATCTTCATCACTTTAATTAGGCAACTACAATTATTACTACAATCTGCTTTTTACACATTCATACCTCCCTGATATTTCAACAAGGTATACAGTATATATTGGTATTTTTGTTAAGAAACAACAGTTAAAGCCAAACTACTGGTAATAAAAACCATGTAGCATGAATGATGTCTAGCCTACAGTGCTGTATTGCTAATATTGCAATTAGCCTACTTAGACAAGTCTTGCTGCGTTTAAATACTTTTGGCCCATATAATAATTCATAAGAGAAGCCAACAGCAGGCTCCTGGGTGACAGTCCGGGATTTGTTTGACCCATCCACCACCCCTTCCAGCCACCCTGTACCAACTTTCTCACTTTTAAATTGCTGTAGTTTCCAGTAGGCACCTGGTGCATATCAAACCATTGCAAAAGGGCACCACGGTGTGTTCGTGTCTAACACCATCATCCACCAATAAAGCTGCAATATTTGACAAGCTGAGTTGTAGCCAGCTGCCTCTAAAACTGATTCACCTGGCGCATATCATAGCCCCACAAAAGGGGCCTCTTTGTGTCAGTGTCTGGTGCTTTTTTCTCTTTTCTTTCATGCTAGATGCACTGGAAAGAACAACCAGCACCTTAACATGTAAACATGATGAACTAGCATTAATTATAGGACAAATGCTCTGTAATTTGTTTTCCACAGATATTTCAGGAGAGTGATGAGGATCCTGCCATTTCCAATTAAACACACCTACACACAATTTACAGTGTGAAAGGTGAAATACAATGTCCCAGCTTTAATGTCTTATAATAAGTATTGAAATGCTTGTTATGTTAACATCAAAAACAGTATAATGATGGGATGAGCTAAGCTTGGAGGGACAGAATAGTGTGGTATTTTGGAGTTTATTACTCAACTGTTGTAAAACTTCATCTGCTCCAAATAGTCATTTTTACACATTATTAAGAAAAAAATTGAAAATAACAGCAAATAACAATTCTCATAAAGCCCAAGACATTGAGTCTGACATTGCCTGGAAGTAGCATTTTTTTCCAGAAAGTCACTTTTAAATGTCTTATTGTATTTTTCTACATGGATGGACTATATTATAACTTCCCTAGTGGCACAGGTTGTCGCACCAGACTGTAGCAAAGTAAATATATGATCCTGTTTGAATTCTGGTTTTATCATTTAAAGATAATGATCCTTTTATTGCAAGGAGCAATTTACTTGAACATCATGTGCTTCTTCAGTCACCTCAAGTAAAATACATCATGCTCTATACATGGTGAAAAAAGCCTAATGAGAGGATTAAGTAAATAGATTTAAAAACACCAGATGATCTCAGACTGTCAAGGGGCTGTAATTACCGAATACACAGGGTAGACAGGCTTATGGATATAAATGAGCTATATCTTTACCACAGAAAAATACTTCTAAGAAACAGTGATGATGTAATGAAACTGTGATGGAGTTAGTCATATAAATTAAAATAGATAACAAAGAAAAGGGGCTGTGGCATTGTCTTTTGTTCAGGAGGTAGAAAACCTACAACTACCAGAATGCACCCCACTCCTGGACTAATAAATGCTCCCTGACATAATGCCAGCTTGGGGACACAATGTGGTGGTTGGCCAGTAACAAATAATCTAAAATAGCAGACAAACAGTACACCAAAATATGTTTCTGAAAGAATTTTTGGTGAGAAACAGGCATCATAGTAACAGACTTTTGGTTCATATTTGATCAGCACTTCTTAGGTTTTACCATTTCATGTCAGTACTATCAACCTCTATTTTTACATCACAGGAAACAGCATGGAGCCCACTGTTTCCTGTGATGTAAAAATAAGTTATCATAAATTATCATACTACAGCCAAACAGTGCACTAAAATATGTTTCTGATGGCATTTTAGGCAAGCAATGAGCAAATCAGTGACAAAACAGAGGTGCAATCTGTAGTTCAAGCAACAGCCCTTGAGCCAGTGAGGTCTGGGTGATGGCAAGATGGAGGGAAGTTTACTACAGTCCAGTTATGCATATCTGTATTACTATTTTCACAAAGCTTTTGAAAATCTGCACATTATCCCTTTAATGAGTCACCTGATGGATAGTAAAGCTAAACTTCAACAGTACAGTTATGCTCTGTATTTGTTGTGGAGTGTCTCCAAACCACAGCAAGGAATAGTTGTCAGTGTTTCCAATAATCACCCATACATAAGGGTATGGATCAAAAACAAATATCACATTTCAACTTTAACACAAACAGACCATGACTACTTCCTACTTTTGACAAATCCCTGAGGCTGAGCAGTTTGCAGCTCTGCTAAGGAGACTGGACACACAAAACAAAGTAAGAGTGTCTCGTCTTGTTTCAGTGAAAGTCCAAATCAAAGCAGCAGCATCCTTTGTTCAGGAGTGAGTAGCAATGTGTCTGTTTCTGGAGGCTGTTGACTGAACTTCTCTCTTCAGGATTGTTGGGAAACTGGACATGACAGTTTATTTTGTTACCAGCTTCCACTGACTGAATAATAAAGTTTTAAAGGCTACCAAACCAGCCAGACAGCAGCAAGCCTGCTTTATATTGTTGTTAACTGGAGCACTGCTTGACCAATAAAGGCCAAAATCCTATATTAACTTGTCCTGAATGTCCTCAAATACATTTATTGGATAGTTCTGAGGTGAAATTGACCTTCTGTTTACTACGGGGCCCTCACTAACACAGCAGATACTATGATACTACAGTAAAGATGGAAATAGACGTAAACATGACCTTAATTAAGTGCAAAAAGTTTGATCTCAAGTTTATTTTTGAGGCACATTTTTCTGGATAATTAACCATAGAATGCGCCAACTATACTGTAGCATGTTATGTTTTTAAAACACATGCAAATATATGAATGCAAACTACTGTAGTGGATCAGTAAATATGCATAATTTCACTACCCAGGAAAAAAAAAGAAAGTCTTTTCAACTCCCAATACATTTTCTCAAAATATCCATAGTAATTACCATCTCATGTGCGCAAAAGATGCTTTCCTGATGGTGGGGTTGTCTATTTATATTTGTGACATAATATTCAGAATATTCATATTTATTTAATGTGCTTTAAGTTGAATAGTGGGTGAGACTTTGATCCTTCTGGGTTCAGGGGTTTATGTCTGGCGTGGTTCCCATGAGGGGACTTAGCGGTTGCTTTGATGTTGAGCAGACAGTTCTGCATAGTCAATAAACACTTCCCCGAGCCCCGCTGCTACAAAAAGAAAAAGCCACCTGACACCCCTCTGTTACTTGCTTTTGACTGCTTTGCTATTGTTTTACGGTCTTGGCCGGCTCGTGGCTATCGAGCATGCACCAGGATGGCATCCAAAAAGGCGATCTGTTGAGGCCCATTTTTTGCCTGGGCCATATGCCACAGCCCACGTCTCTTTAGGCAACTCTATCTACCCTCCTTATTTATTTAACAACCCCATGAAAGAGTCATGAGTTCCCCATTCGAAAAATGTGACAGCCAAAAGACTGCATCTGTCTGCCATTAAAACCATCTTTTTGGCAGCCTGCTAAAACGGACCCACTGCTGGCGACTGTCAATACTGAACCTATCATTTGTGCTCACTTTAGGGGACGGCAGAGTGTTTGCAGGCAAATGTATTACCAAGGTGATCTGGGCAATAATTATCAAGGTAAATAGGTGAGCAGGTAAGGGGCCAATCCGTCCTGTAAATCTGTTCTACTTCCAATTCCCCTGAGTAAGGCCTGAATATGCCACTGAGAAATAATTGAGAGCTCAGTTGCTGTTTCACCTTGAAGTTGCTAACCAGTGTGCAAATAATTTGGCTTCTGCCTACTTGCCTCAAGGACAGGGGGGCTGCTTAAATTTGATGGGGCAGCTGAGGCAGGTGCCATTGTGAGATAGATGACGTGATCTGATGAAAACAGCACGGCCGGGCCGCTGCTCCCATTTGTCAGCATTGTTCCGAGATATCTGCAGGTGAGTATGGGTTTCCTTTTTCATTATTTTCTCCATCTTCCTCCTGATATTGTGTTTTGTCTGTCTGGGTAGTTTTCCAGAGGGGGAACCATCATGTTATCTCACTGATGTTAAAGTGTCATTTTATTGTGTGAGAATAGCACAAAAAGATAGGACTGGTAGAAGCAAAATCAAAAAGACATCTGGTGTTATTTATCATAGTTTTGCTATAAATTACATTCTAACAAATATGATAATTTGATTCAATTAATTTGTGTTAATGTGATTTATGTTCAATAACAAAAACAAAGATAAAGTTTAGTTTCAGATTATTGACTCATGTAAAATGAATGTGTGATGCTTTTACTCAAATTGTGTTTAGTGCATCTGGAGATGACTTCTCTTTTATTTTCTCTTACCAGAAAATTAAGAGGAAGGATTAAAAAAAATAAGAGAAAGTTGCTGCATGAGGCTCACTGTCTGTTTTAAAGGTAAGACAAGCAAACACTGCAGGATCTAAGCATCGAGGGTGACATATGGTTTTCAGACTCTAAAGCCCTTAAGGCAAATGTTACACTTGTGATATTGGGCTATGCAAATAAAATTGTCTTGTCATCATGGAAATGTGCACCAGATTGCTTACCTAGCATTCTCATCTGAATGCAATACCGAAAAGCAATTTAATTCCCAGGCCACAAGGATAATAGTTTAGTCTCTTTAGCAGCTAATTGATCAACTGAAGTTATTGACTGACTTGGATGTGCTGTAACTGACAGTCCCAGGTGTGTAACAGTCCCAGAGTGGGCAGAAAAAAACAATACAAATCAAAGCTGTTCAGGTGATGTTGGAGTATCTCAGTCTCTGCTCATTGCTAAATGAAGATCTCTTGGTCCTGGGAGGAATATGGTGAAAACCCTGGCACAGAGCTCTCACTTAAGTGTTTTCCTCCAACCTGATTGTATAGTTAACGTGTGCTTAGGTTTAGGGCCAAAAACCATTTGGTTATGAGAAGAAGAGGATCATGTTTAGTCTGAAGTAGCCAGTTTTGCTGGCACAATCCCAGAAAAGCAGCACAGTCTTGATAAAAAAACAATCACTTTTCATGGCGCTATCCTAGCCAAAAAAACAGCAATGTCTCAGTAAAAAACAACTGCTTTTCCTTTCAGAAAGAAAACGCAGCAATGTTTCTGTGATAGACATCTGCTTTTTGTAGCACAATCCTGGCTGGTGGTGCAGCAATGTCTCTGTAAAAAACAACTGCTTTTAGTGGCATTATCCCAGCTAGAATAACAACAATGTATAAAACACTTCTTTTGGCACTATCCCAGCTAGAGATGCAGCAATGGCCAGGTAAAAAACAACAACTTTTTGGCACCAT
Organism: Plectropomus leopardus; assembly: GCF_008729295.1. Lineage (NCBI taxonomy): Eukaryota > Metazoa > Chordata > Actinopteri > Perciformes > Serranidae > Plectropomus > Plectropomus leopardus. The sequence goes on along the minus strand of NC_056473.1, from coordinate 12,788,576 downwards.
TCTGGCTGGAAATGCAGCAGTGGCTTTATAAAATGCAATGGCTTTTTATGGTGTGATGCCAGGTTGAAACAGAGCAAAGGGCCACAACAAAAACAAAACAAACAAAAAAAAAAAACCTGTAAAGCTGCTGAAAACCTGCTCAAAATGCAACTTTGCAAAATGCATCTGTGCTCAAAACAACAGGTTTTGTTGTTTGTTGGTCTGGACAAGTAGTCTGCAGTGGTCTGGGGGTCTTGCCATGCCATTTACCTCTTCCTCCAAAATCAGCTCATATACAATGTAAGTTTAGAAACACTGAAATGATATGTACCAAATTTATAAATGTAACATATTTGTGGTTTTGGGAAACTTGTGACCAGACTGCTGAAACAATGCTTCCTGTTCCATTGCACAAAAGAAAACTTGTGATTAAGTAAATGTTACAGCAGAGGATATGAGAACAATGCATTTCAAATTCCCTCTTTTTTTAATTGTAACTGTCAACATATACAAGTTTTCATGAAAAAAGCACCAAACAACATAATTAGAACAACTATATGTATAAACATTGGTATGGTAGCTTAATCAACCTCTAATGGGAGCGCTTGAATCTCAGAGGACTTATATTCCAGAAACACATAACTTCCCAAAACACAGCTGTGCCTAATCAAAGGGGTGTTTTCCAAATTGAGCTTATTCACATTCATTCATCGAAAATTCTGCCATCATTATGGTGAACTGTGCTCCCTATATCAAATGTGCATACAACTGTTATTCACATTGAAGTGAAAGTACTCTGTACTGACTGATGTTAATAACAGGCTGTTATTATCAAGTACAGACGCGTTTAAAATCACTTACATTTGACAGCGCCATAATTATTGTATGGGTAAGCTTTTCATTGATTTTCATGGAGCAATTTCATGAGGCAGTTACTAATTTTCCACAGAGGTAATAACTGCATGACAACTTCAGCAGATCAACTGATATCCTAAACTTCCAATGGAGGCAGGAAAGGGACTGTTATCAGCCCAGCTGTTCTCTGACACCCGAATCCTTTGGAGTGAAAAAAGTGCAGATGTCAGAAACCAGTCGAATGCCTCAGCAATGACTCTCTCTTTGCAGAGATGTGCAGCACAACAATGGCAAGAGACCACACGACAGAGATATTTCAAATCTAAGCTGTTTTGGCTTTTTCAACAGTCTCACTGCTGGAGCCCACAGAAGAATTTTCTCTTGTTCAGTGGGACAGAATTGCCCGGCTTTGCTCAGCTTTCAATTATTTAAAAGGAGTCACAAGGAGAAAGATGAGGGTGAGAAAATCCTGTTTCTTTCAAATTACACCGCAAAGGGAGAGCCCTTGAGATCAGTTGTCTTTTAAAATAATAGAGTGCTCAGAAATACTTTTATTGTCCTTTTTTCCGCCTGACTTTCAATAATTGCGTGACTGCAGAATTACTTTGTTACTGTATCTAAACCACATCAATACCACCGCACATGAATCTTGCTCAAGGTGCATCCGTTATCAAAAGCCAGACCGTCTGCTGAGCGTTAGTATTTTACAAATGAACCAAAGGACATCAGATTATTTTCAGTTATTACTTCAGCGTGAGCTTTAAAGGAAAGAATTACTATCATGTAGTCATTATTATGAGATGGTCAGCATGCAGCGAGCAAATCCATATTTTACCCACAGGTCTAAATGACTGCTGAAAACATGCCGTGGGAGTTTCAAACCATTTTCTACAATATGAGGACAGCCAGGAGGAAAGTTGGCTCAACTAATTAGGGCAAAATAAGTAAACTTAAACTCTCTAGGCAGTTAAATATCTTGCTTTAATGGGTTAGTGCTTTGTCATTTTTAGCAGAAATAGGATAGAAAACAAGCTAAAAAAAACATCCATCCAGATTTCTTTTTTATCTGTGTGACATTTAAAGGCTAAGGTTTTTCCACACAACCTAATTGCCTGTGTTAGAAATAAAAACAACAAAACAAATCACCAATTTGCAGCTAGCCTTCATAGCAAAATTGCCTAAGATGTCTAGCAAAGAATACAAACACAGCGCTTTCTAAAAGCTCATATCAGTAATGTATTACTGGGACATGTTTAGCACATAGAAAAGCATGATGATAATTAGCAAACATTAACCATTAAAAAAATAAAGACACACCGAAATTGGTCTTTGTTGCTCAAGAATAAAGGTGAAAAGTGGAGGCTTATCTCAACTCTTTTAAGATTTCTCGAAAAGTCAAATTCAAGTTAGAAATCTCGGTGTTATTAACGACTCAGATGCCAATTTTAACAGCCATATCAAGTCCATAACACAGTCATCCTGTTATCACCAAGAGACAACATTCAGGGCAAAAAATGAAGCCAACGTGGAAGAGCCAAAAACTGGAGTTCTTTTAATGGCCACTTGAGGTTGGCTCCAAAACAGAGTCAATTCCCATAGACCCCCATGTTAATGTGCATTACTTTACAGCAGAAATAAACAGGCATACGGCCTGGTACAAAAAAAAGGTCTTGGTCCTAATAGCTTATTTCAATATTCATAACCACTGTGTGAGTTTCTTTTTTTTAATAAAATAGCAAAGCTTTGTGGATACATGTCTAAAGAGGAAAACAAAAACAACAATAAAGCTAAAAAGTATCAATGTTACAAATACAGATACCTGATCATCCAATCTATCAAAATAAAATAAAAACTATGACAATGAAATACATGAAATACAAAATACTGATACAAACCAATATTGTTTCAAATTTAGGATTTTGGCCTCAATATGTGACTGACCTTAAGCCCCCTACATTAAAAAAGATTAGCTCTGCTAATTTCCCATGTCATAAATTTAAAGTGCCAATCAGGATATCTTTGGCGGTGAAGGAGGCTGTGGATTCAGTATTGCATTCAGGGTTGTTTCTTTCAATCAGTGAGATTGAATGAGTGAAAAGCAAACTGAAATGCAACTGGAGGGACTGAATGGTTAGGACACGGTGATGCACTATTTCTTTCAGATGTTAATAAAACTGGACATTTAGCAGATGCCTTTTTCATAAGTGCAGTGGAGTGAGCACATCTCTAAGATTCCCAACTTTAGCCAATTTAGCAAGTGCAAAAGTCATGTGCATTTAGCCAAAGACTTTGATAATTGTTTTAATGTTTGTTTGTTTTCTACAGATAAAACCTGGGGACAAAAGAAAAAAAAACCTTTTTAGAGAGTGACGTGGTTTATTTTAAGTATTTCAGATACACTAATAAAAGCTCCTAAAGTATTTTGTCACAAAATACATCTTATTTTTTTCTGTCCAGCAAAAAATACACATATTAGAAAACATTTAAAAGGAATCAAATACTTGCTTTAGATACATTAATTGAAATCTTTCCAATCTATAAAAAACTAATTTATTCCTTCATCAGGAGGCCAGGCTACCACTGTAATGTTCATTTCTCAGGTCTCTTCAAGAAAGCACGGAGGCAGCTTCAGCTCATTCAGAGTGCCGCAGCTCGAGTTCTGACAAAGACTACGAAAGCTGAATACATTACACTAATTCTCAGGTCTCTGCACTGCCTATAGAACTGAATTTAAGTTACTGCTGGGTGTGTATGAATTATTTAATGGCTTTGGACCATAGTATGTTTCTGACCTACTTCTTCCCTTTCAACCCTAAGGCCTCTTAGGTCATCAGGGACAGGCCAGCCAGCAGGCGATTTGAAGGGGGACAAGCAGGTGCGCCATTCCCCTTCTTAGCGAAATGACCAAAACAAGCCTCCATTGTTAAGCTGCCGCCCGTCTTCATCGCCCAGGTATGGACCCAGACCTGTAGCCAAATAAATGATTGATAATTATTATATTTTGACAGAGTGTTTCTATTTTAACTGGCGCTGCATCAGCAGCAGTGGTTTAACAACCAGGAAATTCATGCAAGCGTTAAATCATCTCACATGATGCTACTCAGCCAATTAGATCCGTGCAATCCGATGAGCGTTGTGAATGGAGTAAATGAGATACCACACACCGGGAGAAAAAATAAGTGAGTCAGAAAAAAGCAACTTCTCATGCTCTAAAGAGAGAAAAGTAGACAGTGAAAAGAGAGTCAACAGTATCTTCAAAACCACAACATCCCATCTTATGTTCAGAGACCGTGGTAATTATTAAAAGCAGAAATGTGAAACGTTACTATGAGAAAAAGCATAGAGAGAGCATTAGACATTGTTATTTTTGTTGTTGTTATTTGAAACTTTTTTATTTTTGTTTATTCAGCACTATGTAAAACAAGAAGCTTCATAAACTTTAAATGTCTTAAAAAATGTCATTATGTAAAACACCTTAAGCTGTATCTGGGTTTGAAATGTGCTTCATAAATAAACACGCCCTGTCTACAGAGCATGTAAAACTAATTTTTCTTTCTTTTCTGTTTCTCTTGTTGGTAAATTGCAAAAACGCATAAATCTAACAAGTAAACATTGTGATGATGGACATGCAAACAAATATGGGGTGATACAGCAGTTTGCTGGTGTTTTTGTAAACTGTATTAACTGAAGTCTTTTGAGAACACAAATGTGATTTAGAAACAAACTAAACTACATCACCTATGTCAAGCAAAGCCAACTGAAAAAAACTGTTAAGAAGTAAAAAAGCATGAAAACAAGTTCTCTTAACTTTGAAGTCAAAGTGCACAGGCAACCAATCACCAAACATGTTTGTACCTGAGAAGTACATTTACATACCAGACAGTACAAACCGAGCTGAGCTTTCTAAGGAAACACAAAGGCAGCTGTGGCAGGTTGATTCTGCACGTTGCACAAACACAATACAAGCACTCACCAGGGTGTTGACTTCTGCTCTTTGACTCAATTCAATTTAAAGAATGAATGTCGCTTTTTCCTATTTCACATAATGATTTTTTTGCAGAGCTTGCATCTTAAAAGGAACAACATGTAGTGAAGCACAAGATAAACACACATTGGGTTGTTTTTTTTTGTGAATCTGCATCAACTGCCTCTGACTTTGTACATACTTATGTGGTGTGGAATACATGGCTTTCAACACCCGAATGGAACAAAGATGCATATTTTGTTTATTTAATCTCGATTCGTTCAGACAGGAATTGCTTGAGAATATTTTGTTCTTATTGAGCAGCAGCCTGACTAATTTGCTGCCTACAACTGCTGGCCTCTGTCTCACACTGAAAAACTTCATCTCAAGAAACTTTCTCTATGTTGAGGTCACTATTGCACCAGCCACTTTTAAATCTGACGTGAGGTTGGAGGAACCACCTGGTGTTGTCACTGAAAATTACAGGTTGTTTGCAACAAAAAGCGAAATCATTTGATTGTAACAGCTGCTGATAGTTATTTAGCACACCTCTTTCCACTTGGGACTTTGGGGTGGACTTCTATTTATGAGAGATGACAGCTTGTGCAGGTGATGCTTTGAAACTCCAGACTAATAACACATAAATTGTATTTGGGGCTGTGAAATATAAGAAGAATGTCATATCATAGTTTTTTCCTTGTTTTCATCGAATGTTGCCAAATTACATTACATCGCTCAAAGGCATCCAAACTGCTATTGAGGGGCCTTTGGGCCGTCTTCAGGCTCAATTGTTTGTGTGAATTTGTTGAGTGTTAAAGTGTGGATGAGTAAGTGTTTGTGTGTGGAGCACGAAACATTGAGTGAGCGGAAAAGTTTTGGAAAAAGTGTTGCTTATTGATGACAAGCACTGCAGATTTAACTCTTGACCCCATTAAGGATGTGAGCAGCTTTAACTGGTAAGTCTGATCTGCACAGTTTCACTCTGGAGACAACAGATCTGAATTTGTACCTTCTGCAGGTTATCTCCGGCTAAGCGATCTGAAACAATGGTGCAATCCAGTGAATGTTTTCACTAATAAACATTTTTCTTGTTCTGACAGGATGCGTGACACATCCGACTGCTGAGACAGAGTGCTCCTGGGGTGAATTTACCTGAGGACTTTGTTGACACATTAAAGAGAGACTCAAGAGACTCAAAGCGCTATGATCTCTGAAACCAAGAAAGCAGAATAAGCTGAGAGCCTGCTACTCTTTAAAGTACAGTGAAAAACAGGTGTGTGTGTTGCACTTCTGAAACAAGAGCAGACTGAGATATAGTAAAAAAAAAAACAAAAAAAAAAAACAAGTGCTGGTGCAGTCAGTCAAATATGTGCAAGGTGTTTGTGTGAAAATGGTGCAGAGGCACAGATGCACAGGCATAGATAATTCATGGCAGTTGCAGAGTTGCACACCTGATAAAAGAAAAGAAAAAAAGACTGCAGAGAGGATACAGATTACTGTGGGGGAAAAACACTAGTGCAGCATGAAGCCAAGTGCTCTATAAAAAAGAGATATATTTTGTGCAGGTGGGCAGTGTTAAAGCATTGCTTCCAAATTGTTGATTTAACTGCCATGGTTGTGTCACATTTCAAATAAAGGCTTTCCCCAATTTTTATTTAATCACTAGGTGGCCGCTTAAGCCTCTTACTGTATCAAATAAACGAGAGCAGGCATTACAAGCATCCTTGGGAGCTGATAGGGTGATGAACATGACTGACTGCAACAACTCCAACTCTTTTTTTTTTTTTTTACAGAATCTAGTTTGAGTCCCAATCATGAAAAGATCACTGAACAGGCCTACTAGGCACAGGCACAGGGACCCAAAGAGCGAGGGGATTTTCCTGGCCATCACTTGGCTCTGAATGTAGCTTAAATTAATACATATTGATCAGGGAGAGATTTAAAATGACCACAAAGAGATGAAAAGGAACTTCGAAGAGACACAAAATAACTACAACTATAATTACAGATTGACGGTTGTATGACTCCGCGAACCGCTCAAGTTGCAGTTACAGTTTGCATCCATATCTGTGAAAACATGGATACTTCCCACACATCAGCACAGAAGATTTTCATGAGTTTCAAGGTGGACACCAGCTCGGTATCTGACCAAGTGTCTGCCCCTCTGTTCTTGAGTTATGATGTCTAATAACAGCCAGAAACTCATGAATTGGACTCATGAATTTGTGCCCAGTGGCCCACTAATGGAGAATGCACCTCTGGTGCTACTGTCCTTGTTTTGGGGCTTTGTCAAACACAGGGTTTTGCTTTTGGTCAGTTTGATTAGTTTCCCAAACTCCAGGTCTTAGCCTTTTCGGGACCCTCGGCAGGATGGTGCTCTGGTGGTTCCCCTAGTCATTAATTCATATTAGCAAAACCACTCACATCATTGCTATTTTGAGCGAGCTCATAGCTCCGATATTAGCCTCCTGAAGAATGAGTCATTATGTGTTACTTGCGAGGTCTAAGGCTTCTCTTTTTAACTCTAATTAACTTGAAACATATTATGTTGCTGTTGTCCACTGTCATTTCTTTGTTTTCAGGCAATAAACTTGACACACATCTCCTTTGTGCCAGCATCCTCCTCAGCTCTGCCAGGTTATTTTCCTGTTTCCATGGATACTGTATACAGCCATTGCCAGAAATGATCGGGCTACACCAGACAGATACAGACAGGCTTTTCTTTTTGCTGTTGTTGTTTTTGGTAATGAGCTCTGTAAGGGAGACAACCTCTTACTGAGTCACTGTACAGTATTTTAGCTTCAAAGATGAACATAACTGCATAAAATGGACAAACATCTCCTCATAGAAAGATGTAAAAATGTTTCAATACATGTTTGGTTCTGAAATCAACATATTAAATTGCAAAAAGCATTTTTATACTGCATGGGCAGTAAAGTAAGGCTTTAACAGAAAAAAAACAAAAAACGAAATCATTATCTGAACTTGTTGAGATGCACATGTGGACAGGTCGTGTTCAGTAAGGCTCTACAATTAAAAACACTAACCACTTTCGCTGTGGTATAACTACACTGCTGTGACTGAAATGGCAGTAATAAGTACTTGCAGGCACAGTAATATATTAGAGAATTGCTTTGTAAGTGAGCTTTAATTGAAAGTGAAACTTCTAAGGAAGTCACACACACTCCCTCACAAAGCTCAAGCGGATTCATACACCCACATTAATTGTCTCTGAGACTGTGACATGTTGCAAGCCAGCTGACAGCATCCCATGAGCTGACAGTTCTGTTACTTAACTATGCTGGTCTGTACCACAGTGTTGGTGCACATGTAAATATACAGACTTGGTTGGTGGGAAAGGAAAGACTGTGGGAGTTTTTATTTTTTCCGTTTTGTTTTTTTTGGTGACTATGTTGTATACAGTGTATTGTCGAAAGCTAACAAGCTGTGCTATCAACAGAACACTACAGTCAGATTAACTAATTACAAGGCAGATAATAAATAATTCTCAAAATCTTGGGGCAACCCTTGACCTTCTGTGTCCTCATATAAGGACATCACATTTTGGGATTGTTGCACCTAATTCTTCATTTCACATGACTTAGTCCTGTTGTCCTCGTTTGTGGACACTTTTTTTTTTATAACTTCTAGTGGAATTCCCTTCAGGCATTCTGAAGATATTATGTTCACAAGAATGAGACAGACAAGGTCGCACTGACCTTGACCTTTGACCACCAAGATCTGACATAGTTATTGTTAAGTCCAAGTGGACGTTTATGCTGAATTTGAAGTAATTCCCTCAAGGCACTCTTAAGATATTGCATTCAGGAGAGTAAGACGGACAAGTGTATGGACAACCCCAAAACATAATGCCTCCAGCCACGCCGCTGCAGAAGGTGGCAACTGTATACGATCTCCACAGTATGGTAATCTTTTCAGAATTGATCACGTTACGCCTACTGTGTTCTTGGTGCAAAGGCAACATTTATACTTTGCCACTTGAGTCACTGCAAGACGAAAAAAATGTAAAATATCACTCAGCCTCAAAACCTTATGGGCTTGTATGTGCTGTAAAATCATGAGTACAATATATTTGAGGATTTGGATCTTAAGATCGGGAATCTAGCGGTTGCGCGGGGCTATTAGCAGCTGCAATCCATCCTTTATTATGTGGCCCTGAGTGGAGAGCGAGTAATTGATATTACTTTTTCGAGTAATTTGCGAGTAATTTTGCACAATTCTGTGTCTGGATCTAGATAACTACAAAGAAGCAGACCAATTTACAGCCATTAAGAGTAATTCAATAATTATAACAGCAGGGAACCAACAAACTGGTCAGAATTAATACTATTTATTGACTGACATGCATTTGAAATCCCCCTAAATAAAGCCCTGCTGACAGTATCATATTTGCAGCCTGACTCTGCCTCAGGCAAACATTCAAACTCTCATAAAACTTCAGTACAGCAGCGGCAGCATCTGACCGAAGCAAATGCTTCTGTAATTGGCGTTACAACTTGTCGAAACCAAAGAATTCGGCTGGTTCAGCTGAGCAGCCTTGATTCTTAGCTGGCGGTAAACTTTTTACTCAAGAGAGCTGCTTCTCAAAGAAACCCGTCAGGCCCCGGGGCATTCACAGCAGCCTTCCCATCCAGCTGCTGTTCATGAGATTCAAATGGTGCGTAAATATGGACGCCATGTTCAACTGTCAGGGAGTGACAGAGAAGCCACAGCACACAGGGGAGCAGTTGGTGTTATGTGTTGTTTATATGTGAGCAGCTGGATGGCGAGAGTCACAAGTTCATACTGTGTGTGAGTGAAGATTCCTGTGGGTGCTTTTTCATACTATATGATACCCTGGATGCATCATTTTCAGAATTATCATGGAAAGCACAATACATCAATACAAAAAACAAGATGACAGCCATCTCTGCCAAGTCATTTTACAGCCAGTCCCAACACAAAAGTGAACAGGGTACCAACGTGATCAAATGTTGTGGTTAAAACTTGTTTATCGATGCTTAAAAACGTTTGTAGTTTGATACGGTGTAGAATTTTTAGCAATAGAAACAACTTTGTAGTCAGTTCATCAGGAAGGGCTCATTTTAGGACACTGGGGCTTTATTTTTTGTATTGTCTCATCATCTCACATAGCCCAATTAGGTGAGACAGACTGTTTTTTCTAGACAAAAAGGACATTCCTAGCTTGGATTATGAAGCAAGGAAATTCTATTAAGAATAACAAAATAAACAAACCACAATGCTTTTAGTAATGTTGCATTTTTTCAGCAATCTTAGTTTTACACAGACAATTAAAATGAACAGTTTTAAATTTGAAAATTGACCCCTAACATTACATACAAAACATTATACAAATTTTGCATTGCTTACAATTTTGTCTTTGTCCTGTTTAGACGTTGAAATTATTACACACTGGTGACTGTTACAAATAAACCCATTGTCCCCATCCAATGACATCTGTTATGTTTTTATATATTTTTAAACTACTTACTGTTAAAAGACAACACTTATCAAGTCCTACTCATCCCAAAAAGCTAGGAAAGAGTAAAACTACACAACAAACAATAGCTGGGGTCTCAGGAGGTTAAATTGAACAATCCTGAATAGTTTTTTCTTTCTCTTTCAGACAGATAGCGGCTTGTATCAAATTTGTCTCCTGCACTGTCACACTGCAAATATAGAGCAGAGACAGATTTAGTTTAGAGCAGTTGTCTCTTGCATCTTCCCGATCATGAGCACCTTATTGTGAGGTTCAGTGTGTGGTTATTTTCTTTCTACTTACAATCCTGCTGATACTCTTGACAGGTTAACAGGCTCATAAGATTAGCTTTCAGGTGCTGTAAGGTAAACTGGTTAACCTACTGTAGGCCTAAATAATTAGCTAGATTACATTCTTTCAGTGAGAAGGAGTCACAGTATTAGTTTCCTCCTTTCCTACCTCTTGTCTCTTTCCCGTGCTTCAGTGTAATGTTACTTGGCCAGAAAACACTCGGGTGGTGGATATCTGGCTCCGCCCATTTACTGTAGATTTAACTCAGCCAATGATATCATGTTTGTGTGGAGAGCAGCTCTGTCTCTGCGTAATGTTTGCATAATTTAAAACTCCAATCTGCATGACATTTAATAAGTTAATCTTGCCGATGACCTCACACACACACACACACACACACACACACACACACACACACACACACACACAGAGCACACAATGTGCATTCCTGTGTACCATGTGACACAGGCCAATGACAGCCAGCAACAGAAGGCAACCACTGATATCTAAACCAATGTTTTTACTATTAAAAAAATAGATAATGAGTTATACACACACACACACACACACACACACACACACACACACACACAGTATCAGGTAATGCCTCATCAGCAGGCAGAAGGCATAAGTAGCTATGACAACAAGTAACAGCAGCAGTAATATTTTCTCAAATGTGTTATGTGTTTGATGCTTTGCAAAGACAAAATATCATGTCTTTGATTAATTATATAGAAAACAGAGGTTAAAAAAAAGGTCTTCATTTCATTCTTATACAGTTATTTTAATTTTGGTCAGCTAAGTAAAAGTCAGCCTGTTCTCACTCTGATGCCTGCAAACACTGCCACTTTGACAGGGTTTTCTGTGTACGACCCTGACACCAAAAGAACCTGGATGGAATCAGCAGAGAACACGGCTGGACAAAACTGGTCATGGTCTGATTATATGCTGCCACAGGGCCAAATGGCCGGATGGCCAGATGGCTGGACAGGACATGCTGCAGCACCCTGACATGGGGACGGGTGGTGTCACTTGAGAATGTGGCAGAACGGAACCTGTCCTGTCCGCATGAGACATCAATGAATGGCTTTTGAAACACTGCCAGTAACAATGTAATATTGGAAATGCAAGGGCGCCTATAAGGCAGGTGGGAGGGGTTGTGGATGGATCCAACAAACCCCAGACTTTCCTGCAGGAGTCCGCTTCCTCCTTCCCCCAAACCTATCCCTCTGTGCCAGCATGTGCTTTTGTTACCTAAACATCCACACATGCAGCATAATCCCACCACATGCTTGTGTTTACGTCACGGTAGCAGCATCCCAGAATGTCAACAGCAGACACAGACGGATACCTAGAGCGTAATATGTAGATAATGTTCCCAAATCTTAACTGATAACTAATAATACTAATTACTCAATACAAGTAATAGAAAGTATGTCTGAGACTGGATATTTATACTAAAAATAAAATTAACTTCTGCCCATACACACCTGCACATCTGATATAGATTTATATCAACATGTCTGAAAATGTATCCATCCCTCAGGGTGTGCTTGGTTATTATACAGGTAGATTACAATTAATTATTTCTGTCTCAATAGCTAATTTTCTTTGCAGTCTAATCAAAACAAAATACCACAGCAAACTTCATTCTCTGCATTTCCATAAATGACACAAGACATTTACTTGCCTTAAGCACCACCTCCTACCCAGGCCCAACTCTATAATGAATTTATGAGGAATGGACCTTGTTTCTCACCAGATATGCAGAGCCTGACTTTGCCATTAAAGATAATTAAACTTGCTCAAAGAAATGAGTCGCAGGGAGCTACCAGGAGAGGTCTGATTGCTTAGACCTCATGTTATATAAGTTTAATTCGAAACTAATCTGTGCAAGGTAAATGCATTTGCTCTGAACTTGAGGCCAAATAAAAAATGTTGCATTCAACCATCAATTATGCTTGTCCACCAACAAGGCCTCTACAATAAGACTGAGGTAAATGTACCAATAATGGAAAAAAGGGGGGAATGCAGCGGAATGTTTAAACTACTAACGATTTGGGAAACAATGGTACAAAAACAACACATTCCTGGGACTGAATTGGTATCTATGGCCTTAAACATAATCCTGTGCCACAGAGCTATACAAAGCAATACTGGAAGCACTCTTGCAACACATTACTATTTCTACTGGGGGCATCCAGGAAGCAGCATTGTGAGAAATTAGTGAATCCACATTGAAAGGGATAGTTGAACCTTTTTTTTGGAAATATGCTTCTTTCCTCACTGAGATTTAGATGATAATATTGATACCGCTTTCATATTGTAGTGCAATAAGTATAGATCTGAAGCAGAAGAGCTGGTCAACTTATCTTAGCATTAAGATTTTAATAAGGGGCAGACATAAGCAAAATAAGACATAGCATCAACTCTGAATGGAATAATTAATGCACTATATCCAATTTACTGTATACGTACACACACACACAAACATGTTTATGAAGAATTTAGCTTCAGAATTGCATTAGATAAGATAAGCTAGTTAAATTTTAGCTGTACTTATTTAAGCTGCACATCATTGTACAGTGAATAATTGCCCAAAATGTTTAATTATAGCTATGCAGTGCTTGTGTTGTGTGTTTTGTGTAAAAGAAATAAATGAAAAATATGATAGGAAATGTAATACACACATTTCCAAATAAAGAACTGTTATAACTCCTGTTATATTTGACTTTTTTTGTAAGTTAAGTGCAAGGCATCTGATGTTTTGAACGTTTTGAAATGAAAACTGAATGTGCAAAAAGACTATAATACATTTTCCATGGTGTTGGTGCAGCAACCAGTCCAGTCTTTATCAGATTAAATACATTAAACATAGGTTCTAAGGTTTTTATACTTTCTCTTGCAGTTTTGTATGTGAACACGCATGCATGCATGCACGCACGCACGCACGCGCACACACACCTGCAGCACCTATTTATAATTCATGACACAAGACTAACCTTGATCTGTCCTAGAACAATGCATCACTGTGTTGCACAAATTTCTAATCGCGAAAACATCTGTTTGATTTGTATTTTATCACAGCTCAAATTTTGCAGGGATATCAAGAAAATCGGGATAAATCATAGCATAAGTGGCAGAGGGGTCTGTGTAGGTGTCTGTTTACACAAGGGGGGGTGCATGAACCTCCTGCATGTACTGTGACTTCCTGGGTTACAGGATTAAAATGGTGGCCTCAGTACAGGAAACAGGAAATGGACAAGAAGGATAAATTGTTTTGATTCTCGAGACCTCCATTTCATTCAGACAATTCGGTTTGAGGAATTATCTACCTATAAATCCCCCCAGACTTTAAATTAACCAAATTAAATCAATAAAACTTAAATAGAACAGAGCTAGGCGCTATTAAAAACAGACGTGCGCAAGAGACTTGGAATAAGTTCAGAATGAGATAACATCAAGGAGTCAGTATTTCTGTTCTCCGATATTTTCTTTTTTACTTTTTTTTTTAATTTATTTTTTATTCCTTTCCAAACTAGCTTTAAACTTGATTGTGATTGGTAATGAGATCACTGCCCTTGAAAAGGGTGCTTTTTTTTAAAATGATGTAAAACATTTTGATGTTGAGTTTGATGTTTCTAATGATGATATTTGTTTTTAAATTCGAAGAATGTTAAAAACTCAAATTTGTTATTAAATTTATAATAACACAAATTACCCAATATATAAATGAATTAATAATTTGTTAAATGTTTCAAGTAATCATTACTATAACTTGGCACATTATTATTAACTAATATTTCATCCCCACCTTTAAGCCAATCGCAGCTGCCACACCTGCCACTTTTTAGGAAGCAGGCTCAAACACCAGATTTAGCCAGTTTGCTCCTGTTAGCTGGAGCCACAACAATGTCAAAGTCGCTCTGAGTCTAACAGCTAGAGCAGAAGCTGTTGCCGTAAATAAACACAGTACACAGACGCAGTAACTAACCTCTCTTTTTATTTAGCTTAACAAGCAGCACATGCTACCTACTTAGACGCCTAAGCTGGGTTGTGAGCTGACTACTACTCAGCATTGTACTGTTAGTGGCAGCAGCCATCTGGCAAATTCAGAGTTATCTTAGCAGCATTTTGTTTGTAAAGATGTTCCACAGATAGACACACAAATATGTGAATAGCAAAAAGATCAGTCTATCCTGTGTGGTTACTCCAGCCAACAGATGCTTCTGAGCACCGCTAATACTGGCTCTTTACTTGGCACAAGTTATACTTCAAATTCACAACCTCAGCCTTGCTGAGTAGGTAGCAGCCATGATAAGCTTTATACAGGGAAAGGTTAGTTAAAGTATCTCTGGTAATTGTGTTTGTTTACAGCAGCACCCTCTGGAATGACTTGGGCATTGTTGTTGCCAGTTAACAGGCACTAAGTGGCTTAGTTTACTAGCAGTTGTTGAGCTTGTCTCCATAAGACGCTGAGGGCAAGTGTTTGGCTGAAAGTGGGGCAAGCATTGGGCACTAGTGAGTATTGAACTGTCATGAAAAGTGACATTGTGAAACAAAGTGAGATAATATGAAAAGTGATATCATGAGATCATGGATGGACTACTCAACAGGACAAGGGGCCAAAAGTGTCAGGGGCCCCCTGGCCTTAAAAAGTGTTTCCCATATTAATTCATAACACTAAGATCCACTGTCTGTTCCAATGGATGTATAGTTTTTTAAATCTTGAGTAAAAGCTTTCATATGATTTTTTTTTAAATGTATGAACCATCAAATGTTTACTTTATTTAAACACAAATTATGTGCTTCCACAATATGATGAATACAGTGAGACTCTAGATGATGTGCACTGCTGTGATTGGCTTACAGACATCACATTTGTGCATGCTGGAGTAAGCTGACAGAAATAATAAATCAAGACACCTGAGAAAAGTTATATCCATTGGGAGGGGAGGGGATATGAATAGGTTAATCTGCAAAATGTCATCCAAAATCACTGTAACATATACCAACAAGGAACAGACTCAAAATGACCCCAAAGAGACAAAAGCCTTGAAAAGATGCATGGTAACTACAAAGACATGCAAATATGTAGAGGACTCACAGAGCAGGTATAATCCTTCTTTCAAAAGAGTTTTAACAGATCAATATAAAACCTACCATCATATCAGCCAACAAGGTTAGTGCTTGTATTCTTCAATCTCAAACACAGGGCCATGACTCTAACCTCTATTATCAAATCCTTCTCAGGCTCCCTTTTGAAAATTTCAGAATATTTTTAACTCTCAAGCCGACTTTTTTTTATTTGGTTGAAAGTTTCCACACATATTTTTTGAAGCGCTGTCTGTTTTTCATTACTTCCACTCACTGTGAGTCCTGCAAAGAAGCAGCTGTTTTTGTTTGGACTTCTTCAAACAGACATTTGTTACGGTGCTCATACAAGACTGTCTCCTCGGCTCAGTAGAGACCACTGAATGAAAAGAGAGAAAAAAAAGTTTCGGGACTAACATCTCTGGACTTCCTGCAATATTGATGCTAGTATATAGATATATTGTAATGTCTAGAAAGCATAAAATGGAAAGAAGGAGCCAAGCTGGCTGTGCTCACCCCCCTAACATCACCTAACAGGGTAACTGAAAAGCCCTGGGGAAACCTGGTTCTTCTGCCTCGTTTCTTTTCTCCCTATGGTTGGTAAAACGGCTCCTATACATGGAAGACCATTCACATCCTCTTCCATTGGAAATGTTACCCCACAGCTTCGTTAAGAGCTACTGACGCGCATTCATCTGTTCAAAAGCCTCTGGTGTCAAGATTCATTTCCTCTGCAACATCTGGTATTTTTCCTCCATGAAAGCTCCTTTTCAGACAGCAAATGTCGGTCGTAATAGAAAGTCTCCACTGATTCAGAGCCGTGTGCAAAGAGCAAAATTTTGGTATTAACCTTTAGCATGTTGGTATACAGATTCATACAGCACTTGTGTGGTGATGGCATACTCTGCAGGTTGAATGTTGTGCAATTAAAGGAACAGCGTGTAGGATTTAGTGTAATCGCATTAGGTTGATTTCCAGGTTCACTGGTCCAGTCTGGTGTTTAAACTTAAACTTGTTTGATTTCATGCAAATCAGCTGAACTGACATTTTGTCCTTATGACATATTTTGGCAAAAATAAAAAAGGACATCAGCAACCTGTGCTAATGGCATCACAGCACAGAATCCAAGTTAAATTGCATTAGTAATAAGCAATATGACAACGTAATTAAGATATTGCTTATAAATGAACTAACATGGGCACTTGTGTCGGCCAGGCCGTGAGCTGAGGGCGACAACTTGAAGGAGATCAAATTTCAGTAGGGGTGGGAGGCCACAGAGGTAGATGTTGTATTGTGTTTACTAGAAAATTACAAAACTTCAAAATTCATGTGTTTCTGGGTGATGACACTTGACATGGCAAAGTTAGTCTCTCAAGAAAACTATAACTGCAACAACATGGCAACATTTTTGAACTTTTGTCAGTTTGTTTTTCCTACACTGACCTATCCTAATGGTGATTACCAAAAATCTATTTTTTCATTTGTTTCATCAGTTGCCTGGTTTATTATTGTAAATGTAAAAAAAAAGAAGACAAAGACGGTGAAGAAGAAGAAGAAAAAGGTGAGGCAGAAGAAGAAGAAGTGACTAATCACTTCAGCAAAACACATCATTTCTGATTTTCTATTTCTTTCAGTGGTTGTGTGTTATCACATTTTTGTCAGATTTGTGATGAGGCTTCTGTCAGCAACAAAATGACCTTCAGTCATTTGAATAAAAGGCTGTTTCGGTCAGAATGTCACATACAAGCAAATAAAGCTGCTTTCATAACAATTTTGTTCTGACAAGTGATGTTTTGAACTTTTTGTCCATAAGGGACACAACATAGTATTTTGTAGTGTTTTCTTTCCAGCATTGGTTTTAAGCCTTTACCCGTGTGCAGCTTGATTCAGGACACAATCAGTTCTCAATCACTGACCATCTGAGCTCAATCTCCTGTGAAATTAGCTGAAGAGGTCACGTTAGTGTAACTGACCTAAACTTTACAAAAGCTTGTCTGAGATATCTGTGTTCCATAACACTACAAAATTCCACGTGATCATTTCCAACACTGTAATATTATGCATTATACAATAACTGAGTGATCTATTGTTCAACCATTGCTTTAAAGCTAGAATTCATGCATGTTTCAATACACAGTAATAAAAGCTGGATGGGTAAAAACATTCTGTGATAGGCTTTGTGCCGTTCAATAAAAGTATAAAAATAATATACTGAACACTCTTTTTCTTCCAATTACAGATACCTCAACGCGTTAATCAGAGTTGGCACCTGGGCTTCTCACTTGTGCAAAGGTGTCTTTTCCATGTGCATATGGGTGTCAAACTCATTTTAGTTCATGAGCAGCCCAATTTGATCTCAAGTAGGTCTGTCCAACAAAACCACTGCACAATAACCTAAAAATGACATTACCTTACTTACCTGCAATTCTTTTGGTGTTTTAGTGTAAGGTAGTACAAGTACATTCTAAAAAGGCTCATCCATTTACAATATAGATGATGAGGTGCAAGTGCAATTTTAACTATCCGTCTTGCCTTTTCCCTACAGTCTACTACTCACTGTCACAACTTATTATATAACACAGACACTCATTATATGTGCATTTTTCCTTACACTATCACTCCTGTGTAGTAACACTATAATCCACTCATCACACTAAAGGGGAAGCTGTTGAGGAAGCAGGTTAGGTTATAAACATTGACAAATATTATGTTTTGGCAGTGACTTAGCAATAGTGTTCCACTGATATTGTTTTAGGAAAGAAGTCTGATACAGGTTCTTTGCTACTGATTGACAATAGTTTACACACTGTTCAATATCTTTAAATATGACCACAATCAGCAATTATCATTTGCAGAAAAAATCGTCTGCAAAACATAGATATGCTTTGTACATTATTATGTAGTTGAAACTTTACATTTCAAAAACAGTGTAGTTAAATTGTAGTTATTTTTAGGCACAAATACCACTTCTTTATGGTGGTGAATTAGGGAAAAGCCACTTCAGCAGCATTTTACATGAAGTAAAGTTTAACCTGCTCCTGAAAGTTGGCACCTCTAAGCCTTCAGAAATGCATCAATATTAGGTGATGAAATTCATCCAGTGGATTAAGTGGGGCCCTTTGGTGGCCCAGTTCTTTCCTGCAGGCCATATGTTTGACACCCTTGCATTAAATAAAAGTGTTTCTCTGTCTTGACAGGCATATATGCATGAGTGCCTTGTTTGAGTGCAAGGGGACGAGTTGTTCGGAGAAGTAAACACCACTTGCATATACCGTGGGGTTTGACAAAACATTTCATGACAGCTTCTTTGATAGGATGCTATCAGTGCACTTCTCTTTCTTTGTGCAACTGCAGCAAATCTTAGCTCAAACCTGCTCTTTCTGCAAGGGCGATAGCTGAATAACTGTGTTTAAGTGTTGTGCAGTTTATCTTTCTTTAAAAAGAAACATTTGGTAAATATTTGGCATTCTTCCTTGACTGCTGTTGCTGGCACTATAGTTCAAAGCTATGACATACTTGTCTAAAGACAAGCTGTGCACGTTCCAAGCGTATGTTGTAATTAGGTATTTTACCATTTTCAAGCATCGGAGGAGCCGCTGCTATTTTTTCACCAAGGAATATGAAAACACTCAAATTTTCTCATGAATTTGCCCAAGGCAAAGCTTTTAAGTGGGACTGCAAAGGTGTGTTTCGCGCCCCCCTGACTGATCTGAGACACTTTATCTGTTACTAATTTCTGTGAAATGGTGGATGAGATGTGAAATCGAAGGTGGCAAAAAGTATTCCCTCTGAGAACATACAGCAGAGCATGGGTGAGTTTAACATTTACATCAAACTCTATTGGAGTTCTGTTATTCATTTCCAGAGCTGGAATTGGATAAATAAAATGACAGAGTGGAGTATCGCCTGCCCTTAAAAGTTGTTCAAATATCCAGCTTCAAAGAAAGAGTCCAGTGTCTGACTGAGGCTAAAATATGTCTAATAGAGATAAGTAAAGGGAGAGTGTTTTGCTGCACTCGTCTGCAACGGTAATTTGAATGTATTGATAAGAAGAGCAAAAACACAAATGTTGGTCTCCAATAACAAACTAGCTTAACATGTTCTCCAAGAAATACTTGCATGGTTAATGTTCAACCCAGTTGCCAGAATAAAAGAAAACATCATGTTTTGGTTTGAAATACCCACACAAACACTGAGATGGTTTGTTGGAACAAACGCTGCAGGAAACACTATGATGTGTAGCTAAAAAAACACCAAGATTTGTTGGAACAATGCTGCCGGAAATCCTGCAAAGTGTTACGACAAAACAACCAGATTGGTGACACAAATGCTGCTGGAAACTCTGCAATGTGTTGCTAATAAACACCAAGGTTTGTTGGCAAAATGCAGCTGGAAATGTTGCAATGTGACACCAAAAATCATCAACGTTTGGTGGCACAAACAGCTGATAATGCTGGGGTGTCTTGCTAATGAAAAATGGGTGTCAAACAGCAGTCTGCAGCAGTCTGGCTAGTCAGCAGTCCCTCTATCCACAATCCCTTGTACATCCCAGTGACAAAGTCGGCTCTAAAACATGTAATCAGTACTATGTTACTTTAAAAACATTGATATGATACATATGAAAGGTACAAAATTTAACACGTGTGGTGAAGAAACGAACTACAAAGCCAACATTTTCTTCCGTTGACTGGGCTGTAATGTTAGTGGCCGACAAACCCTGCTCCAACCACGAGTTAACAGATGCTCCTTTGTTCCAAGATGTCAACACATCCATCTGACACTCATATCCCCCCATCTTTCTTTCCTACTGATAGTGCCCTGCGGCCCAAAAGCTCTGTTACTTCAAGCTGTCCTCTATAAGACAGGATGGCAGAGTGGTTTGTCTTGCTAATGGCAGTGTGTGCCTGTTAGCACCTAAAAACAGTTGCAATGCCACCTGTTGTTTATTCTGTTTTGTAATATCTGTTCCTTTGCATTTTGTAGAATTGTTCTGCTGCCTGAATATCAAGTTTAAGATCATGCATAGCGACTAGCTCTGGTACACGTTGCTGTGGGATCTCTGGATGTGTCAGCAATTGTGGTCATATCAGTTGTCTCACAAAAGCCTCTTCCTTCTCCTCGGCCTCTATATCAAACCAAGCGAGAGATGTAGAGGAATAAATTCAGGAGAAAACATACTAAAATAATGATGAGCTGAACACTTACTAACAAAAGTTAGCTCTCTGTCTTGCACATTTGAAGATGGTACATACTTTTAGAAAAGCTTTATTTCAGACTCACAGTCCTGGTGGGCATGACGGCTGAAAACCAATGTAAGGGGCAGCATTGGTGGGGATGTGTTGCTTTAGGCGGTGAGACAATGATCCAGGAGTAACAGGCTAAGTAATACATCAATGAATTTGAAGGCTTTTCATCTATCCAAACACTGCACATTGGTTTATTATACTGTGAGGCAGGATTTTACTGCTGGAAAGTTATCACAGTGGCAGTCATATTATTATCTTTCACTGCAATAATGATAACATAAAAAACTGTAAAAATACAGCTTTTAAGTTGCAGAGTTATCTAAAGCAATTGGTTCTTGCACATATTTGATTGCAGCACTTGCACCTGCCAAATAATGTTGCATTGTATTACAGAAAAACCCTGCATTTTATGCCAAAGCCTCAAAAGTTCAGTGCAATCTTGATAAAATGTGCTCAGTCAGAAATCACCTATACTCCTGAAATCACATGAGCAGATGTAAACTTTTGTACACAAAGCCATGTTGAACAAAACTGATGAATCTCAGCCAATGCCTGTACTGTATGAAGATTGTGTTAACCAACTGGTAATCAAGTAGCGTGGTAATCAGGCTACAGGTTATCAAGCTGACCACGAGATAAAAAGCTTTATTCATCATTATCAGTTGCTGATATATCAAACTGGAGGGGCAACCACAGTAAGGCCATATTGCTTACCAGCCATTACATATGTAAGTTGTATTAATTAGAGAAGGCTGAATTGCAATTTCATTTCACTTTATAATCAGGTTTGATACCATGTTCATTTTAGGTTAGCAGTTTACTTGTTTTGTTGTCCCCCCCCACCAACATGTGGCAAGTGACGTATCCACCGCTAACATTGTTTTTAGCCAACAAAGCAGTTTGTGAGAGAAGTCTACCAGTCAGAAATTTTCCCAATAACTGATACAATGTGCCCATTTAAGAGTGGTTCATTTATGTGAATTGCACCAGCCTGTACAACTGCGTAAACCAAACTGCCAGAAATATTGTTGCAATTGTCACAGTTTTGCAAACCATGATACATTATATTTGCAAGTTATTACGTAGCAGATACACACTGAAACATTAAGTTTCAACAACACTGTGATTAACGTGTTAGGTTAGGGCACAAAAACCACCTGGTTATGTTTATGAAAAGGTCATGTTTTTGCTTAAAATACTTAGTTTTAGGGGCACAATCCCTGATGGAAACACAAAGATGTTTCAGTAAAAACAACCAATTTTCCTGGCGCTTTCCTTGCTGAAGGGGCTGCTAAAAACACCCACATTTGGGAGCCGAAAAGCCAGAGGAAACATGGCAATGACCAGCTAAAAACAACTGCTTTTGTTCTTTGTTGGTCTCAAACAGTAGTTTGGTGGAGATACTAAATAGTTACGAAGATGACACTCCTGATCTTAATCCTGTCGACAAAGCTCAGAGTGGTCATTTTGTCTTTTCAACTAGGAGAAACAACAGACAGTAAGCACAAAACCAAAGGTATTGAAATTGCTGAAAAAGTCTAAGATCTGGCTGGTAATGTAAAGGTCTACAAGCCATTAAGAAATGAAGGACATTTATTATAGGTCTGTTCACATCTCAGATACTGGAAAGATTAGCCTTTGAAGAAAACAAATGCCTTTGACCTGGCAACTCATTCATCTGTTCTACAGCATTAATTCATTTTCATAACTATCTATTTAAGGTCTTGTGATGTGCATATTAAGGTGTCATCTTGGCAGAGCTATTAAATATAAAAAATTGCAAGACAAAATTAATGAAAAACCTATTCACAAACAAAGCAAGGCTGAAAGAGGAATGATCTTTGAATGCTGTGTTTCAGTGTAAATCTTACTATGTACAGGGCTATTTTTCAGACAGTGGAGCAAAGACTGCAAAGGTAGAGTTTTCCCATTTTCCTTTTACGTTTGTCTCCCGGGATCCTGGAGTTTGACAAAGTGAGAGGACAGTAGGACACAGGAGGCTAGCAGGGGAAACAGCAGAAATGTCTGGTTGGGTAAAACAGAGCAGTTGCTGGCCCTGGAGACTCACGCACTGTCCTCCGAAGCAATGCTTCAATTCCCCCAACTGATATTCTGTGAATCTGTCCCTAGCCCTCAGCGTGTATCTCTCCCAGCTTCCTGTGTCCTGATGCAGTGACTCACTCAGTGATGGAAGTTAAAGAAACGAAACATGGAATTCCACTTCCTGAATTTGGAGAGTGGGTAAACTGAAATGTGCAAGTGAGAGCATGTCAGCTGAAATATTAATATGATGACGCCAACGTTGGTCGTGATGCAAGTGGAATGTGAGCCGGTGACTGGAGAGCAGCTACTATAACACAAACTCTTCATCATCGTCAAAATGCCTTTGAGCAAGGCACCAGATGTCAAGCTGTTCCAAGGTCACTGCACTAAGCAGAGTGTATTTACGCGCAGATGGAGCATGAAGTTCTATTCTAGTGTAACGTAGCACTGTTGGCATCAGACAGTGAAGAAGTGATTGGCCAAAAGCTGGCGAGGCTAACAAGTAGTACAGCAAACGTTAATCAGTATTTGACCAAACACAAGGTCCTCGCAGGACTGTTTACAAAATATTCACATACATCACTAACAAGCCAAAGACTGGAAGAGAATTTGCGGAGAGAACTGCCTGTGTCACCCTGTGGCAGCGTAGGAGGACTCAGAGCACCAGCTCATGCCAGACTGAGGATTACTACCTCCACTCCATACACACACTAATTCACAGCTCAAAAGCGCTCTATTAGATTAAAAAGCACTTTCTGTGTCATCGCGAGCCAGATTGCAAGGTTTGTTGTGTGTTCTTTTTTTTTTTTCTTTATATTTTTGCTGACCAGATTCTCTTCACATCCCAATTTATGGCTCACGCTGTCCCTGCTTCGCTGCATGTTCTGTTCAGTGTTTTGAGAAATGATTCAGAGCCAACAGTGCATCAAAGATTGACAGCAGAGACAGAGACATGTGAACTGAATCAAAAGCAGGTGAGCCTAGACAGACGGATTATTTTGTGTACTGAAGAGTTGATGCTGATCCTGAGCCGGGATTTCTGAAATGTAAATATGTGGAAATATGTGGATTATATGCAGATTGGATTTTGTGTGTTAAAGGAATTAGTTTAACATTTTTTTGAGAAATAAACTTATTTATTTTCTGTCTGCCAATGAGATCAAAACATTGATATCATGCCTGTGCATGAAGTATAGAGCTGGAGTCAGGGCATGTTGCTCGCTTAGTTAGTTAAACAGGGTAAAACAAAGCCTGGGCTTCATCCCAAGTTCATAAAAGACATGTGCCTAACAACAACTAAAGCTGTCTCACTTGCATTGTGAATTGCTTTTGTTTAACCTGTACATAGTCAGAGATGTAGAACAATAATTTGTTGCTTGGGGGGGGGGGGGGGGAGGATTATGTGCTGGAACTATTTCTTGGTGAACAGCAGCTGTGCACAGCCACTGCCAGGTTTGGTATCATCAGACACCAAAACGTGTGCTCACTAGTCATATATGGATATATAGAGCATATAGCCAGAGAAACTGCACAGAGGGGCTGGGTAGATGAACACTTGTTTGTAATGAAAAAAGCTGAAAAAAAGAAAAAAAAATCATGAATTTGTGCTTTTATTTTTTGCTCATAAATGTGTTAAAATTGCAAGATTCATTGTGTTAATAAGACAGCTTCAAGGGTGTTTTGTTTTCTTGAGACAGATTAGGTGATTCCCCTGCAGTCTTAGCTAACAACTTGCTGAACCCACCTCTGTACTAAACACACTTTTCAATATTTCTTCATATACTGCAAAAAGGAATGCCCAAGAATTTTTTTATAACCCATGTTATCAGGAAAGCTGCAATCACATAACCACTGCGCTAAATAAAAGTTATTTAGATTTTCTAAACCTAACCAGCGTAACTTTGCTTGCCTGAACCAAAGCTATGGCACTTAAAGATTACGTGGATAAGTATACATTAAGTATTTAACGTGACAATGCCCAACTGTATTTCTTTTCCTGAACCTAACCAACTTTAATTGCTAAAGCTAACCTATGCAACTTTACATTAAAGTTATAACTTTGCATCAGGTACACAACTTGACAGTGCCCGACAATTTCTCTTTTTCTATACCTAAACAACTTAATTACGTCGACCTAACCTGAATATTTTCACTCAACTAAACTGAAGAATAGATAAGACATCTTTATTGTCCACTCACATACATAACTTGACAAAACCCAACCGTGTTTCTTTTTCTAGGCCTAACCCGCACGACTTTAATTGCTTAAATCAATCTACATACGTTTACATCAAGTGCATAACTTGATAATGCCCAACTATGTTTCTTTTTCTAAACCTAACCCGCTTAGCTTCAATTGCTAAAGTTAACTGACGTAACTTTACATTAAATTTGTAACGTTACATAAGTAAGCAGCATGTGGCAGTTTCTTTTCCTAAACCAGCCCTATGTTATTTTCTTAAACCTAATCTGAGTAACTTTTATGGAAAAAAAAAAAACTAATTTACAAAACTTTAGATTGAGTACATGATTTTAGTTCGATATGATATGATATGAGTTGCATACAGATGTGATTGACATCTATCTCATCTCACTTTCATTAAAGGCAAATAAAAGTATTTCCTAAAATGCTACTATATTACTTGAAATTTGTATACCATTGCACATACAATATTGCACAATGTCTATTTTCATATTTCTACATGCACAACATGATAATCCTCCAGGGGTCAAAATAATCATGCGCTTTTAGTTATACATTCAAAGACAATTTTCCCATTTTTGACTAATTCTGATAATCAAGTCCTTGGACACAGAATGAATGTAACTTCGGAATGAAGACCAAGGCCTCATGCAATAGTCATCTTATATCAGATTCCCAAAAAAGGGGCCCTGAAAAGCTGGAACTGATATGTGTGAGGACACTTTTTTTTCTCCAGTCTTTCATGCACATATTCCAAATCTGGCCCCGAGTATCAAGTTTCTGACATTTCACAAGAGATTCAGAATTGCTGTAGCTCAGTGTTCCCTGTTAGGACATTTGGGGCATTACATTTGCAACTTCTTTTTTTGGGTTATGTAAGAGATTAGACTGCTGTCGAAGTTTTTACTTATTATCATCAAGTTTATTTTCTGTTGTAGAGCAGCTACACTGCAGTTGTTATAAACTGAGCACTTGTTTTCATTGTAGTACAATCTCTTAACCTTTTTAGCAATATAATAAATAAAAAAACACGCCTTTTAGATTATCATCACGTCTGTAAACAACATTATTGCATTTGGATTACACAAAACTCAGAGATAGATAAACACACACTGTAGTAAACAGCGTGTTATTATGCAAGAGAAACACAATTTGAAGCTTTAATCACCTTGCTGTTGGTATTCACACCGATGTTTGTTTGCTGAGCAGATCTGTTAGTGGGCTATGAAACAGCACGACAGCAAATGCTCAAACTGGTTGATCGACACAGTTTGGTCCTCGACATGATTTGAGCTCCAAACTGGTACAGTCAAACTCAAACTGTGTAATTTGCTTTCCTGCCATCATCAAGGGATTCCACTTGTGATATTGGGCAGCCGATGAGGAGTTTGGTTTTTATCTCCCAGAAATGTTGCTGCCAGCTATCTGACTCAATGTGTTTTCAAGCTGTCATGTTTCGGGCCTTTTAGTTGCATTTATTTTCCCTGATGATGTAGGAAGCACTAGGCCACACAAACAACAGTGAATTGATGAATGCATTTGTTGTGTTTTTGTTTTTGAATTAATTCCCTGCACATTAAAAACTGCATGAACATAAAATGTGATACATCTAGTCTGAAACTCTACTTCCACGGGAGAATCCCCAACAGTGCTTATCCCCAGTTTAGCAGCGTCCAAAATATTTCAGTCGAGGAGAGCAGTATATTGGGGAATTAATTTGACCAATTTCAGATACTGACTTCATTTACTGGCGCTTAACAGCCTGTTATATAAATATTATTTTTTAGCCACCATATCGTCCTAGATGTGAAATTGAATAAGTGGTGGGTATAGAACTGTACTAGCAAGCATGGACTTTCAAACACAGAGCACAAAGAGAATCTCAGCATCTATTTTACCGGTGAACCTAACAGCAACAAGAGTAAGGGCAGCTGGGAAATGGATCTGAACCGGCAGCAGAATTGATCTGCCAACAGGTGGCCAGAGGCATGTGAAGTCAGCAGTTACTGGTATTCTATCTACTTCTGCCCTCAGAGCCGGAGTGGGATACCCAAAATAAAGTTGCAAAGAACGTTTTGCCTCCACCCAGAACTACTGTACTTCATCCCAAATGGTCTCACTCCCAACTCTTCAAATACTGCAGCTTGGTCTGTGTCCCCACACTTCAAACTACAATGCTCAAGGTGACCCTACTGCAGTTTTGGACACGTCTCTTTTCAAAAAACACGTCTATGTTCACAAGAAAATAAAGTTTAGCAACAACACAATGAAGTGAGGTTAAGACAACTAAATTATTTGGTTAGGTTTTGGAAGAGGGTTATGGTTAGGTTCGTTTTTGGGTTAAATCTTCAAGACTTTGAAATGGGACACAAACAGTGGTCTCCTGAGTGAAAGTCCTATGTTGTTTCACCCATCCACCCCAGTTTCTTCACTATGCAGACTTTCTCAGTCTTTATGCTACAGAGCGTGTGTATCAGACACCAGGGGCATGACAACACATCTATGTATCTTTATCTATATTTAGAAATTACTTTTTTAAACACATTTGCCAGATATGAAGACACCAATAAATGCAATGGCAGAGGATTAGAACTCAGAAGATATATAATATTTCATTCACCAGGTCTTTTTATTAACATGACAGCCTCCGCTCATTTAATTCGACCTTTAATTTAAGAGTTTTGCAAGGAAACAATGTGATGCAAAAAAAGAGAAGTTTAACAAAAACAATGATCAAAAGCAGAACAAAGACTTTGCATTGCCTTGACTTTAAAGTTAAGATTTACCATCATTATAGTGACTCCCTGCAACTGGATGTTCAGAGAAAAGACTGAAATCAATTTATCCCTAATGAGGGCAGACGAGGTTGGCATCTTTGGTACAACAAATAAAGAAAAAGTGGAGACGCACATCAACACAGGCCTCCCAAAGCTCAAATGGCTCAGTCCTTAGGAGAAGTACGGCATCAACAGAACAATGCTAATTTGGAGTGAATATCCACTTTAGATTTGGATGCGGCTTTAGATGACAGACTGGCGGCGTTTATCTGGGGCCCAGACTCTTAGTCAGAGCCTCCTGTCCTCCCCTGTGATTTTCTCCTCCCCTTCTCCCAGTTAATAATGCTGCACATTATTTCCCATGCAGATAGCCACAGAGCGTGAAATCAATTTAAGAGCAGAGGAGTGTGAGAACAAACTCAACTGGAGAGGAATGTCTGAATTTCAATATTTTCTCATTTAATAAAGCGTTCATGTGCTCTGTGATTTAATAAACACTGCACAGGGAGGGCAGGGGAGCGCTCAAGGTAGGGATGGGGTGAGTCATCCTTCCTGCCACTTTTGTTGAAGTTAAAGCTGGGTATAAGGAAAGATTTGGAATTCTCTGCACCTGCTTTTGTCTAACGCAAAAATTATCA
Source organism: Plectropomus leopardus (assembly GCF_008729295.1). Taxonomy (NCBI): domain Eukaryota; kingdom Metazoa; phylum Chordata; class Actinopteri; order Perciformes; family Serranidae; genus Plectropomus; species Plectropomus leopardus. The sequence goes on along the minus strand of NC_056473.1, from coordinate 12,759,986 downwards.
TATTCTTTCTAACACCCTCATTCAGAGCCGCTTATCTTCCTCCTTTGTGATTTCCCTTAATTTTTACTTTGAATTAAAAGAATCAACAGTGGAGAAGAAAATATTCTTTGATTAGAAAACATGCAGTAACTAAATATCAATTTATTGCTCTTTTACGAGCGAGGTCAGCAAAGGTCCAAACAAGCTATTGTGTGTTATTGAACATGGGCGGGGTTGCCTCAGAGCGAGCAGTGACAGAATGAGTAGCCGAGAGCCGAGGTGCAAGATGTTGGAGGTGGGTCAGAGCGTCAAGTCACTGAGCTGTGCCCACAATAGGTACTGTACGCCGACCATAAATAAACCACCTTGACAACACAGCGTCATTTGTCAACATTAGGATCTTGTGAAGCGAAACCTCATAGTCAGGCCGGCAGTCATTTACAGGAAAACGTTGTTGCTGAGGTTATGGAATAAATCTCATTTTTATGTTGCCTGTATTTTTAATATAAGCATCTTTTTTTAGTACATGCAGCCCACAGAGCAGAGAGTGAAGTTAAGGACCTAGATAGGACTTTGGAGTCCAGGATTATTAAAAAAAAGCTTCCCTGCAATGTGTGGTGTTAGATGAGATTATCTCTCAGTTTAATCCTTGGTTGTGTATTCTTCACTTGTTTACATCCATAAATAGTAATAGTAGCATTAAAATGTTGCATATGGTATTACAAAGATAAAGATAAGTACTTTATTATGTAAGTCCAGATAAATGTACTATAAAGTACATGCTTATATGTCATTTTATTGATGCCATCATGTTATTCATGACTGACTCTGGGTATTAAGTCAAGAGGAAAGCTCTATTAAGGAAACAGTATGCATAAGCAGTGCCTGACCAAGCACATTTGGCGCCTTTGGTGACCTTTATTATATATGTATAATATCGATTAGTAGTAAGAACCAAGTATTATGAGAAATCTACACAAATTAGAGTAATAAATAACAAACAATATAAGAACATGGTATGTGCAAATTTGTACTTCACCTCAAATAACTTTTGCTTTGCCCCCCCCCCACCAAAAAAAAAACCAAAACAACAACAGCATGGTATTAAATGTGCATGAGCATTTTCTACGAGACCAAAATCAACTTTTACATTTTGTGGAACGGCAGACAAATAAGTGATCATCTCACTACAGTTTCAGCATCTGGGAAATGGATTATTTTGCTGGAACTGTTGGACTGTTTACCGAGACTTAGTGGACCAATATTACATTTTCCTTTCCCCTTGACTGGATTACCCTGCAGCGCAGTGCACTGTCAATACTTTACATGGAATGAACAGGTAGAGTGCGATCAATCCTCTTTGTTCTTTTCCTCGTCTGATTGGATTTTGAGCTCAGTCATTGGTGGCTCCCCTCAGGATTTGGACTGTACTGAAATCTTTGCCAGCTTGCTCTGTGAATGAAGCTTTATGGTGCAAATGCTGAACTTTCTGCTGTAGCCTGACTAACAGCCCTTGCAAGTCTGGTTACACTATAGAGCTGGCAATACAATGCCTAGAAGGGTTTCTTTGTTTGCAGGGTAGTTAGTTGGCAATAGGCAGGTTACAACTTTATTGCAGCAGAGCTGCAACATTTCAGAGGCTTTAGTATCACCGCTTTTAATTATTATTTCATGACTGTGACATTATGGAGGGTGACAAATTTCACCATCTGGGAAACTGATTCTTTTTTCTACAATAATACACACGTACACAAACACACACACGTGTCATTTGTGAAAATGATCTTGAGCCATTAGGACTGTTATATTGTAAAAAGAATACTTCATTAGTATTAATTAACCATGTTATGCATAATTAGGCACTAATGTGATGTTTGTGATTTGCCAGGTGTTGTCGTGTCAAGCCCTCATTGAACGTGTTCTGTCAGTTCTGGTAAGACAAATGCTTGTGTACAGTAGTGTGTAATTTTATTTCCAGTGCCACGCACATTATTTTCAAGTAGAAAAATGAAAAGTTTTTTGTCATGCTGAGGCTAAATATCCATGCATAGCACCGTGACATCACTGCCAGGAGAGGAAATAATGAAGGAATTGTACTTACAGTAATAATCACACCAGCTATTATTATTCCACTCTGATAGTGGGAGTTCTGGGCTGAATAATGACCTCCTGATTCTTCATCGCTGCTGTAGGTTCTGCTTGACTATCTAAGTCCACCCCTTGACTCTAAGCATCCTACTCAGTTGTAGCTAAAATATACCAAGGGAATTCCCTCACTGAAAATTCTCTAAAAATATCTGTCCAAGAGATCTGTTCACAAAAATTAATAAACTTTTAAATACATAAAGGTGAGGCCTACTTTAAGTTAATTTAAATATATGATGTTACATTATGGCTAATGGTTTACTGTCCCTTTAATGGAGATATATTTGGCATTCGGGTAAAAAGATTCATATAAAACAAAGGGATCAAAGAATTTTATGAGTGATGACATGGTCCTAAAAAACATGTCATGGATTTGTTTGACAGAATAGCTATATGTAGACATGCAGTGTGGTGTTTGAGGTGGGTAACAGTGGATCTGACATCTGATATTTAAACTAAACATTTAGTAGTAAAGCAATCCTAAAAACCTACAAACAAACCCTATAGGAACAGACAAACGTACTCCTGGAAGGTACTCTATGAAGCTCCAGCCTCTCGCGGTACAGTGAGTGCTTGTCAGGACAAATGCATTTTCTCTGAATCAGACACAACTGCTTTGGGTTTCCACTCAGTGCACTTTAAAGGGGGAACTTTAGAGGAACAGGGCTGCCTATTTTCCCAACAGCTGCAGTGTGGAGTGGGGAATGGAGGGGCGTGATTTTGCCCCGAGTGCAGAGCAGTTGTTTTAAAAGTAAGAGTGTTCCTCTTCACCCGAAGAGACTGCCACATCCCACAAGCAAACTGTGTTCAGATGCAACTTGTCTTGTTTTATTTGGCCATATTTGACAGCTGAACTGTTTTGTTTTGGACTGCAGTCTATCTTTTGACCACAAATAGCCAATAGCCTTGTTCTCTGACAGCACAGACATTTGATGTAATAACACACATCCAGTCTCTTTGAGTGGTGTTTGTCTGTGTGTATGTGTGTGTGACAGCTCAGACAGACAGATTTCAAGCTCAAGTCCAGTTGTTATTTTCCTCCACTCGAGGCCATCTCTGTTTCCCTTTTACTCCATTTTTATATTAAAGAAGTGGAGTCATGAAACTCTGGATGACTGTGAGTTCTTTACTCAAGTTGAGACATTTTTAGCCTGAGCAGACAGTGAGAAGTAGGAGGAATAATACACAGCTACTCTCTGAATCTATGTCACAAATATATCTGTATCGGATTAAAGTGGCTATGGCTTTTATACTGGAATCGGCTTGAAATTGTGTGGTTTGCTTCATTTCCTGCATTACATTGATTCTTACCACCATTTATTCTCTTCATGCACAAATTTACAGATTTAGGTGGCAACAAAATATACAAAACACAATGTTTGAACCATGTGCCCAATAGGCAATTTCAAGGGGGGGCATCAACTCCCTGGCATTTGAATAAGATGTGTCCACCTCGATTACCTGCAATCCCTCTCTAACTCTGAACACAAATGGAAAGAGGAGAATCTTAGCTTTCTAATAATATCAGTATTGTTTTTGTACTGCACATTTTAACCAATATACTTCACATAACAGAATGATTATCACCAAGCCATGATTTAAAAAAAGAAAAGAAGGCCTTCAAGGTTTTCAGTACATTGTTGGCAAAGATATGTGACAAAGCAATAGGAAAGATGCCAACACATTCTCAGCCCAAGTCGTTACATATTGCTGCTTTACAGTGGCCTTCCAGGTCTACCTATTACGCTCCACAGTTTACGTGTCTGCCGCTGACATTGAGATGCCACTACAACGTCTGAAGAAGCACATAGTGGGATTATGCTGTTCATGGTTATATATTTAGACAACAAAAACACACGGCAACCAACCCTAGGATGTCAAAAAATGTAAATTGTGGCATGGGTGGTTAGGTCTAGGCAAGAGAGGCATGTGGTAAGATGTAGAAAACAAGGTTGTTGCCAGCATTATGTCAAGCTGACGCCATCCTGCAGCATATCATGCAGACGCGACAGGTTCCATCCGGCTGCATTCTCAAGTGATGGCGCCCCTCCATGTATCAAGCTGCTGCGACTAGTTCTGTTCAGCTGCAATCCCAGCTGAACCCCCGTCCTTTCACTACCAAAAGCAAAAACAGACAGACAAAAAGTCTATACTTAAATTGTTGCCACACCTGGTCGAATATTGTATGTCTTTCTATCTTTACCTGTGTTATCCTGCTGACACTAAAAGCTTATAATGTTGTCATAATCAATGGGAATGCTGAAAACTCTGAAAATTGGGAAATGGTCTAGATTCAATACATGAAGAAAAATGAACCTTTGTTAAGTAGACCATTACAGGACAATGATCTTAATAGACTTAATAACTGTGACGTTGTGCTAACAAAAAAAGTCCCTTCTGAGTAGCGAAGTAAAATAAAATTTAAAAAAAGAAGGTTTTCTCAATGGAGTCTGCTATCTTTGATAGAGCGGCTTCAAATCCACTGTCAGTAAGGGCTGCCTTACTGCAAGGTACAGCAGTGAAAATATTCTAAATATAATATATACTTAAACTGATATTGATTGTTTAAGGTGAGCCTCTTTAAAGTTAGCCAAAAACTAATTAGTAAAGGGAGACTTTGCTCAGTACGCGGCAGTATTCTACCCAGACGTTATTGTATGTACACATCGTGATTTGGTCTTTTCAACCCAACAACATACACACTTATATCAAACTCTGTACCATGATGGTCAGTCAGTAATTTACATGGCAACATCTCAAGTCAGCAACAAGCATCCGTTCATCTCTGTCTCATCAAACCAGACAGTTCACCCATGCAAACCTCTGCTACCTGGGGAGCATGCATCAGAATGTTGCAGGTCACCACCGCTTCTCATTATCGGTTGCACTGGACACAATTACGTGCATGTGCATGTTTTTCATTAATGCTCTGCAAAAGCCCTTGAAAAGCCTGATAGTGGAATTCTGTGCGAGTGTGTGTGTCAGGAGGATTTACAGGCTCTCTTGCATTACATCTTAAAAATGTGAACAGATGGCATGTAAGGATGTTATGACATGCTCGCTGATAGCATATCACAGATTCACAGTGTCCACATGCATGCAGTGCAATAAAATGTCAATCTTGACAAATCATTTTAGTCTACAGTCTACTAACGTGATACAAGTACACAGTTAATTAAAAGAAAATTGGAACAATTGGAATTACATTGGAGAAGGTTAGCATTTTATTCAGTCTTGTTATTTCCCATTGATTATAAATTAAATGAGATTTTAAGACCAATTTTACACTTAGTGATTTCTATGTGTCTGCGTTGAAGTCCGTGTAACCTGCCATACCACGTCAAAGCATGATTAATGCGGTGCAACTTCTCATTTAAATAGAGATAGAATTTTTGTCATTTTTGTTTCATACAGCACATTAAGCACAAACTCAACTATATTGTAATTGGCTTCTCATGCACCAAATGGTAAATTAAAAAGATACCAGAATAAATAATCGATGAGGAGGCGACTAAAACCTCACAATGAATTAAGAGCTGAACACCTGATGAGAAAAAGAAAATAAAGCAAATCCACTCTAAGACACTAACAGCATTTTGCTCTTTCTCAAACCCTTGTTAACATTCTGTTAAATGATAAATTAACTGGGTAAACAAAAGATTATCACTGCCCACTGTTCCACAAAACAGACACAAAAAGTCAACATAAAAAAAAAAAAAAAACGGCTTCCTCTTGTTAATGAAATTTGTAAGGCTCACCTGCAGAATTCATGCTTTAAAGACTGAATCTCCAGGTTGGTACCTTCCTTTGCTCTGAATATGCTCCCTTACTACATTATACATGCCAATAGTATAATAATAATAGATTATGCTCCAAAAAGTCACTTCAACAAAAACTGATGAATGTCCTAATGTAATTTTGTAGGTGTTATATCTCAAAGATCCAAGAATGCTTCATATTTTAATGCTTAATATTTTGGTCATTCTTCCTATCATTTCCTACCATCGTGAAATAACTATGTGATTGGCCTACACTCTGTAGCTAGAAGCCTCTTTCTAGCTGAGCATTGATTAGTTTAGCTTGCAGATATCTAATAGCCTCACCAAACCCTACACCACTGACCTTTACTCCAGAATGAACCCTACAGCTGCAGCAGAAAGTGATATTGAATGTTTAATGGTACGCGTAGTCATTATTCAAAGATATATACAGCGATAGACCACACATTATTCAGTGCAAGTTGTTCAATAATGCAATCTGCCTTACAAAAAAGAAATCTTCCTCGAAGCTAAATACTATTTTACTGCCAAAATCCAATTTCTCTACCAAAACACAAGGGAGAAAGATATTGCCACTTGAATATGTAGAACTAACCTTCACCACTACTGTTTGGATTCATTGAACAACTGACATGTGTCAACATGATTGACCTGGGAACTCTGACATGTTGTGTATTCACCTTCAGTTGGTTCGACATGAATAAGTCAGCTCGAGTCTCCCCCATCTTATCATCAGCGGTTAAGTGATGGAATAGAGGTCAGCCTGCGCAGCCAGCAGGACGTGAGATGTTTCTATGCCAAAGGATAATAAGCACAGGCAATTGAGTCCCAATGTTGTCACGGAGTCACTATCTGCCTTCCGCTGGATAACAAGAGGGGATCAGACCACCACTTTTCCAGGGCGGCGAGGGAGGTGAGTTTAATGTCACTCTCTCCAAAAGCTATTTCCAAGAACTCACCTAACTTGGCCCACTCAAGGTCAGGAGACAAAAGGATATGACTTGGATTGGTTCACGGGCTGAATGCCAAAAAGCAATCCAATTTCTCAAAATCAGTCAGGGAATAATACATAGTCCTGAAAAAGTGACTGAGTTTATAATGTCAAATATTATTGCAAAAAGATTGTTTTTGGTTCTAGTCAAAAACTTGAATTAGCCCTCTTGGTTGTATACCTTTCGCTCACCAGTCAAGTTGCACAGTTTACGTCCATGTCTATAAAACATGGATGCTTTAAACACATCTTTCCCAGGCAGCACAGAAGATCTACACAATCAGCACAGTTTCAAGGCGGGCACCCAAGATTAGTGTCACCAATTCAATATTTGACTGACCTTCTGTTCCTGAGTTATGATGTTAAATGATGGCCAGAGAAAAGTTTTTGTACAACATTATGATGTCGCAGTGACATTGACCTTTCACCTTTTGATATCATCACCTCATCATTGCATCCTTTTGTCATAAATACATATGAATTCTTGAGTTATGACCAAAAACATGTTTTTGTGAGGTCACCGTGACCTTCCACCACTAAATTCTTATCAATTTGTTCTGGAGTCCAAGTGGATAGTTGCAAAATATGACAGAACTCCCGCACGGCCTTCCTGAGATACTGTGAGATAGAAAAGGTTACAGTGACCTTAACTGTGACCACCAAAATCTAATCAGTTCATTGTTAAGTCCAAGTGGATGTTTTAAAAATAAAAACAAATAAAAATGCAAAATAAAATAAAATAAAATAAGTCCCTTAAGGTGTTCTTGAGATATTGCATTCAAAAGAATGACACAGATAAAGTCACAGTGATCTCAACATTGAACTGACAACCAAAACTGAATCAGTTCATCATTGAATCAAGGGGATGTTTGTGCCAGATTTGAAGAAATTCCCTAAAGTTATCACGTGATGAGAATGGGACAGACGCACAACCCAAAAAGGTAAAAATCTGCAGTATCTTTTAGAACAAGAAAAATAATTGTGATTTTTGCCAGTGCTGGAAAACAAAATAAATGGTTAGGTCTGAAACGGTTCAATAGCTACACAGATGAAAGAGAATAAGAAAATCATAGGCAGGTGCTTCCACTGTAACAACCTTTAGTCTTGAACGTGAACACTGAAGGAGTCCAGAGTTCTGTACCTTAAGATCATTACAGCATGTGAGCAGTAAGGAATCAAAAGTTCAGAGAGATAACTAAAGAGGGGGGTGCAGCCTTAAAAATAATCAGAAAATTTAATCCACAATGAACAAGTACTAAGGAGACACTAAACCAAGCAGAAATAAGGTGCTGTCAGGTACGTAGGTTTGGTTTAAAACATAATCGCATTTTGAACATACTCGCACCTTTTTTTCTTTATTCTATTACTCTTGAATATTCTTCACAAAAGCAACCCTTACAAAGCCATTTATTTAACCCCCTTATTACAGTATTTAATAACAGATAACCCGGCGCAGTAATCACAAGAATCTTGCATCATCATCATCAAAGCTTTTCCACCTTTTTATCATTAGATTGAATCAATGGATCAAAATCTGAGAAGTGCCTTCTCAATAGCTGCTTTGTACTCAGCTGCAGGAGGGGAACAAAGAGAAACACGCCTGACTAATACATTTCATGTGAGAAAATGCTTTGCCAGCCAGCCAGTGAATGTGTCAGATGAAAAGAAATGAACAAGTAAGAAACATTTGCAAACAAACAACATGAACGAAAAAATGTTGAAAAATGTCAAAATAGATGTGGGAAAGCAGGCATCTGTGGTGGACGCTATATCACTCTGCTGTGTTTGTGACCAGCAGGCATTTGCTCAGCATCGCAGCGACTTGTGTGTCATTACTCCTCAGAGTCACAAATGAGCTCTAAGCGTAGCGCTGTCAGCAGTGAGAGGCTGGGACATGGAAATGAATATTGATATCTCTCTGTCACAAACACAGGTAGACTGTCAATTACATAGTTACACCAATTCATACTTCATTCTCTTATTTTTGTCTTGTAAATGCATCATCATTGCAGCTCCATCCACTCAGCAACTCACCTCACATACACCCAAAACACAATGCATTTTTATTCTGCAGGAATTATGTTTTTGAGACTAGAAGGTTTTACATAAGTTACCTTTGCAGTATGTGACGATAGTGCGAGCGCTATGGAGGCATTTCACTATCAGTAATCTCGAGCAGAGTAGAGCCATACTTGCTCTGTGATCGCAATAGCAATATTGTAGCCTGAGAGAGGAAAACCATGTTTTGAGCACGCACAGAATCTCATGTCAAAGCTCTCCTGCTCTCGAGTTTCACCTGCTTGCTCATGAGTGCTTTTTCTTTTTGATAGTAAGTGGAGGGACCCAGTCGTCGTAGTATCACTAAATAATTGGTTAGCTTACAGTCTTTTTTTTTATTGGCAATTGTCTTTATATCTGGGCGAGGTCAGAAGGATCTGCCTGATAGCACATGTGCAATAGTGTCTGCCACCTACGGCAACGTGACATGTAAAAACCACACACAATACTACAGTAAAAGTAAACATTTGCTACATTAGATTAAGATCATGTTTACATTTGCTACTAATGAATATTTCAGTTGGAAAAAACGCAGCATAGCATGTTTTTTTTCAATTATTAATTTACTGCTGTTATTGTTTACGATGCAAGGCATCAGCACGCCCCAGGTTCCCGCTCCTGCCTGCCGCCCAACACACAACACACCTGACCTTGATTCCTTCCCCTGCAGGTAGTGGCTTACAGAGTAGTGACTCCATGAAATTTTTTCAGGTCTGGCTCCAAGGGGGGCCCTGGTGAGCCAATACTGGGTGATGTACTATATAAAAATCTTTGAATCGCTGTTAGTCTTGCCCTCTCCTGGGACCACTTTGCCTTGGGAGACAATACCAGGGGCTATTAGCCCCAGACAACACAGCTCCCAGGATCACAGGGGCACGCAAACCCCTCCACCACGTTAAGGTGGCAATTCTTGGAGGGGACCGCCTCCAACCGACTGTTGAACCTCAGATTCAGGAAGAACAATGCGGGTACTGGGGCTGTTGCTACGAGCCATCCGATCTCTGACCAAAATGAGAGCTGTGTCTGTATACTTGCCATAAAGTTAAACACATTCCCATTCCCCTCGGCCAGGGTTGTCCCTTGCAACAGTTTTTCTGACTTAAATATTCATTATTATCTAATCTTCACCCTAATTTAATGTTACAACATTTTTTGCTTTTACTGTAATACTGAATGTGATTTGTCCCTGTCATGTTGCCGTAGATAGCAGACGCTATTGCTCATGTGCTATCAGGCAGCTCCTTATGTCCTTGCCCAGATACAAAAACAACAGCCATTTAAAAAAGATGGTAAGCTAAAGAATTTTGTTGGCGTACTACAGCGACTGGGTCCACATACTTACTGTCAAAAAACAAGAAACACTCGTGAGTGAGCAGGTGAAACTCGAGAGCATTGACAGGAGATGTTCAGATTCTGTCTGCTCTCATAACATGGTTTTCTCCTCTCAGGGTACAATATTGCTCCCACGAGCAGAGATATCTGAGCGCAAGTATGGTTCTGTGCGCACAGATCTCATTTGCGCTGTTGAGCTTGATTCTGCGTGCGTGGATCTCCTTTGCTCGTGATTATTGATAGCGATATGCCTTCATAGATCGCCCACTACTCTCCGCTTCTTTAGCAGATAAAATCTCCACAGAGTTTCAATAGGTAAACCTTCAGTGAAGCCCCACAGGCTACACTAATGCTTATGTATTACAATAATTGAATAATGCTTGTGAGTAAACAGTTGCAGGTAAAACCAGGAGAAATCGCTTTGCCAACAGGCAGAAGCATGTTTGTATCATGTAATTTCCTTTACTGAGATTTATTTGTTGGAAAAATGACACAGGCAGACATGTATTAGAGCCAAGTCTGTGCCGTCAGGTTTAAAGGTTACTTCAAAACATGAAACACAAGAACTTGTGTTCACACCTTCATACATTTCAGCAAAAGGCCCATTTATCCTGATTTTTTCCCCTTTTTTTTTGTTTATTTAGGAATAGAAGGATACTGTGGGAATCAACACATGTGATGCAGCTTTATGAGCTGCTGACTCTTTCTTATAATTTAACTTAATTCTACATGCATCACCATGATTCATTTATCAGTATGTGAAGTACTTCGTACTTAATACACTTGAATTCATTGAAAATTCTGCTCTGGGCGCTAAAATATCTGTGGCCACCACTGATTTATGTGCATAATCCAAACACATTCAAAAGCTGACGATTTCTAGAAAACTGATAAATACTGTGAGCACAGTTCATGATTACACTGCACAATCAGGACAGGATTCAATTTTGAGTGGGATATGTTTATTTGGAAATGTTGGATGAATTGCGAGGCTTTGTTGATGGTTAAAATACAACGTTTGACAAAATGCAGGCTGCATTTCCTCTTCAGAGCGCATTGTTGCGGTGCTGAGCTTGTTCAGCACCATGGACAGCGCTGGAGGTAACACACCTGTGGTTAATCACTCATCAGCCGTCCACAGTTCACTGCAGATTTGGAAGGAGGAGGGAAGTGAAAATGAGCCTGCAGTAGACCTTTTTACGGTGGGCATTTTGACTCGTCAAACACAGGTGTTGCTAATCATATTAATTATGGCTGCATTCCATTTGGGTGTCTCAGTGCCAGAGCTTTGCTATTGTGCATGCTGACTCACTGCATGGCTCACTGGCACACGTAATTTTTTTTCAAAAAAGGAAATAATTGTTAATATTATTAGCTACACCTGTGCCTTTCTTCCTGTGACAAGTCAAAATGTTTACTGTGGGGAAAGGTATTTTTCTGACAGCAATGGTATATTTCTACCTGCAAATGCTGCATTTACATGACATGGGAGTATGGTAATAACCAGTTTTCAACTTGTGAATACACAGAATGCAACTTTGGCCCCGTTTTCCTGTCCGAAGCCAAGCCGATCACGGGAGAGTAACCAGGCCTGATCCGAACCTGACACGCATTCTGTTTTTTATGCCTGAACCCGGCCAGAGCACATACTGAAGCACTGAGTTTAACCCTGTCAAGCTATTGTTGCTTGACACTTGAAGACTCCTTCTCTGGCTTTGTGAACATATGAATCTCTCCCAACACTACCTTCCATCCCACACTATTCAAATTCGATAAAAGCCCCCTCCTTCTATGTCATGCTAATGTACTGAGGGATGCCTCCATAGTGCCTGAGGTGACTTTTATTTATCTTTCTACAACCCTCATTGATATCATAAAAAAAAATCGTTTTATTTATTTATTTTTTTTAAACCAAGGCTGCCTGCATAATACAACAGCAAACTTTTGAAACATTTCCCCCGTGTGTGTGTCTGTGTTGGGCAACCATGCGTGCATGCCATTGCATATTGCATTCTTGTCTGCATGGCAATACACAGGGCTGTAAGCAGCAGACTTATTTTTGTACCTGGTTCTCTACACACATAGCACACCTGGGCGATCTTTCTCTTGGGACAGCTAACAATAGGGCAGTCAACTATGCCTAAAGCAAATTAAACCACTCCATTAATTCACAACCCCAGAGTGATTCAATTCTGTTTTCATGCAACACCGGTGAGACATGAATCTTGCAGGGCTATTCACACGAAAACATGTCCCAAAACAACAAAAGAGCTAGAATTTTTTAGGTGAAATATTTTCAAAGTTAATTTGCCACAACATGAAGTAGACATATAATGTTAGTTTAAAAAAAATAAATAAATAGCATGTATTTTTATGGTAAGAATATATTTGTGATATATCGGGGTTTGTGGTTTTTTTTGGACAGTGATGACTAGTGAGCAACAGCATCGTACTAGAAATGTATTTATTTCTGCATCAACCTGGGCATCTCATATCTGCCATTCTCACCCCCAAATGGTATATGTGCACCCACTCTCAGCTCCAATTACTGGAGAAAATCCCATCTGTCAGAGAGCTAGAGAGCTGTGTTGGAGATCCTCGTTGCGTAGCTAGTGTGCATCGGTCATTAGCTTCCCACTGGGTGCAGCAGCACGCATGGTCTCCCAAGCAGCCAGACAACTCCACAGCCTCCATCCCTCAGTAAGCACCTCTTCACACACCATGCAAACTCCCCAAAGAAGTCACGCATTAAATCCAGCATACTAAGCCACCTCCTATGGAAACAAACATGAGCTTGGATGGGACTCCGTTTTTTTTTAGCAACAAAATCGACAGCATGTTAACAGGATTTCTATTGTTTGCTATTAGCTGTTACCGCTGTTCTAGCAGTAATGAATAAAATTTAGCACCTCTTTAAAGCTGTGTGATTCCACTTTCTGTGTCTGCAGTTTGATGGAAGTTTGAATAGATTTTCCCCTGCCAGTCGGCTCCCTGGTGTTATCTGAAATTCCGGGCAGAAGATTGCATCAGCATATTCAACACAAGCAGGGAATGTGGGAAATAAGGCCCGCAAAAGTTTTAAACTGACTTTCCTGTGAAGTGATGGTACTTTTAATATAATCGTTGCTTTGTCAAGAGTGAGGTCAGGGGGTGTGTCTCCCCTCTGCTGGCTAAATATACCTCCCATTGCTTTTTCTTTAAGATGTGGAAGGCCATGTTCGATGTAGGAGCAGCAGGATGTTTGCTCTTCACTGCGACATCTTGCAGTTTGATTTCATTCTCACTCTGGTTGAGGCTTGCCACGGGAATTGATTAATATTCATTCGCATTTGATATTCATGGAGAGAATCAACACTGTGTTTGTCAGAAATCCAAGAGGGAACGCTGAACATAGGAAACAACACTGCAAAATTAGGGCAACACAATGCGAGCAATATGCACTATTCATAGAAAATCAATTTATTTTGGCATCTGGGAGGATCCAATTTAGAGTAAATTTCTAATTATGTATCATATGTGGCCAGCTTGTGGCAAAACAGTCGGAGGTAGAAACACTATCTGAATATACTTTAGTTCGAAAATTGTTTACCTGACACATTCAAACATACACACGTACTGAGATATGACATTTATTTACCAGATATGGCCATCTCACACAAAAGACTTCCTGACAGTGTTTTTGTTTTGCTTCAGTTAGTGTCAACATATTGAAAGACGCATAATGGTGGAAAACAAAACAATGCATTTTTTCTGTGTATCCTTAATTGTGTATTTGAAGAAGCTATTTGCCCATCTGAATGCCAGCCTTGAATACTTATTCCGGGGCCGTGAATGTCACAATTTAAATGGTCATGAATTCAAGCAGGAGAGAGCGTACTAGAAATTAAAACATTTTGCTCAAATTGAAATTTGAGTCCAAAGAAAGCTGAGTCTAATCCCTTGACCTGAGAATAATGCTCATTAAGCTTGTTTTGGAAAGACTACCACCCCAGCTCTTTATGGGTACAAAGACACGGAGTACTGTTAGTATTCAGTAGTGTCAGAGGGAAAGCTTAGAAAAGGAGAAACACTTGAGTCTGCTTCATGAAAGCTTTGATTTAAAGTTATGAAGCATTTACAAAGACAGCCTGATATTTTTCCCCCTGATTTAAATGCAGATCCCATTTTTTGTGGGATCTTTCTTTAATATTGTATAGAATTAAGAAAACTGAATCCTTTGCAAAAGACTAACAAGAGTTTGCTGTATCAACTTGGGCGGGGTCAGAAACACTCAAAGGGTTGCAAGATAAATCTAGGTTTTCATGTAATGATTAAAAAGACCGCGAAGCATACATTGAACCTCGTAACCTACAAAAAAACTGGGAAAATGAAGGATACAAAATCACTCTCTTTGGTCATAACTCATACACATATGAAAGAGATGACAAGAAGTATATCTAAAAGGGGAATTCTCCTCTCTTCTTTGAATGCTAGTCAATTTATCAGATGACATCACGACCAATATGATGCTGCAAATGAAGCAACCTACACCTGCCAGGAGGCCAGACAGTATATATCCAACATATAACGTATATTACCAAATACCAAATATTAAATGGTGATTAATCAGGCACCATGAAAATCTGCTTGCTTTGAAAAGCTGTAGAGAATTGATGAGCATGCTGTGAAAACATAAAGTTAAGAAGCTGTTTAATCATCAGCCAGGAACTTAACAATGTATTGTATTGTATTGTATTGTATTGTTACCCACTATCCTTTGAAAGGAATTATCATTTGTTTTAGTTTCTGCTTTTGTTCATGTTGTCAGTGCAGAATCCATTTGTTTTAAATGGAGGAAACTCAGATTCGTCTACCCTGTAAAGCTTCAGCTGGAGGCTGTTGGATTTTATAGCCTCTCTCTCGTCCCCTGTGTGTAGATCACAACACTACGTGAGAACACAAGATATTGCCTGCAGTGTGCACTTCCAAGTTCAGTATACCAACCAAGCAGTGGAGTAATGATCAGCCCCTTGAACAGAAGAAACGAGGGGGACCTCTTTTTGCTGTTTCATTGGTTGTCTTCCAAATGTGTAATAATATTAATGAAATCATCTCCTCTGGGCCTGTAATACTGTTGTTCATACCGCAATTTTTAATAGGTTTGTTGTTCTTGTGTATCCAATAAGTGGAATCAGCCCTTTGCTCAATGTGCCGCAGCCTAAAGCTAGATGTGCTGTATAAACAACAGCATAATGAAGAACATCTGTTGTTGAATGTCTGCATTCCACCTTGATAGATTAGAAGGAGGCAGAATGAAAATAAGTAAATGAAAGTTCATTCATTTCCGTGTGCCTACAATTCCCATTTATTTGACAGAAATTCTGGCATGGGGTTTAAATTTCAGTATGCTGTACTGCGATGGGCCAAACATATTATAAATTCATATCGGCTATTACTACTCCACCCCCATCTCTCTCACTCATGCTCTCACATGCTCTCAAAAATCTATATCAAGATCACTAGAGACGGAGACCAGGAACATTACACACAGCTATTGTGCTCCTGACTAAAAAATTAAAAATCTCATCAGTTTCACAGCCGGCTTCGGTGTACATATGACAATAATGATGTAATGTGGACATAACTGAGGAACAGATTAACATTTTGACCTCAGTTTATCACATCTGTCACTGCGTTAAGTGCAGGGTTTTTACATGCCAAGAGACGATCAACAAAGCTAAATTGAATTATGCCTGCCTTTGGAGCAACTTAAACATACATTACCATATATCTATGTAAAAGATTTGTATTTGTGAGACACTGTTTTAAGTTTCCACCAATAAATTACACCAGGTCTGAACTTTGATCAGGTCACTATTAATGGGGCAGCACTGGAAAGCTTTCAATAATATACCCCCGACCGGTTTTCAATTGATTAAATTTCCATCCTCGAAAAAGCGCCAGGAATATATTCATTCCACTGCTTTTGTGATGGCAGTCATCCAACCCGGTGCTATAATAACGCACTGCTTCATTTGATACGGGCGTATTAGGAGCAGGGGTATCAACAAGAGTGGATGCGAGTGACTGAGAACGAGCGGATTCCCAAAGACTTCACACCAAGGTGATGGCCAATTTCCCATTTGTTTCTTTTTCAAACACCTCAAGCACAAAACAAATGTTGTGTGTCACTGAGAATGGCAGATTGATTTGATGGCGGGACAAAACAATCCATTTATGGCAGTCGTAAACGCTGAGCGGTGGAGTGAAACTACAATGTAAATGAAAAAACAAAGAGGGGAAGAAAGGGGAAATGTATAGCTCTATGTTTTTTCCCCATCTGTGATAAACAATTCAACAGAATGTAGTGAAATGTTGCAGAGATGATTGTTACCTCAACAAGATAATCATTCACTTGACCTTTGCTGAACATTTAGCACTCAGACTGTTGCATTTGGTTGCACCCTAAGACACATTCACACTCTGTGCATCACATTTTCTACATCTCAGACCTCCCCCCCTGCATAATAAGTGCTTTTTACCAAAGGGTAAAGCTTAATAAAGCAATGCACATAAACTTGTTGTTAATGTATGCATTTGCCTTCCTGCTGCATTTCAGCCTCAGACAACCTTGTGGCACTCATTAAACTTTGCCTCCTTTTTTGTTGCATGTTTCTGAATATGCATTTTCCTCGCTGTTGAGTCTCGGGAAAGGGGAGAAATTGAAAACTTCTCAAGCAGAATCCACAACTCGTCATCCTCCTCGCCTCACAGATGAGCCACAGATTGGCCTCACTGTCACCAGTGAATCTCTTGATGCTTGCCTAGAGCCTTTGTTTGACCCTGTGTTCTTTTACATGATGCTTTAAACTCCATCTTGTGTTTAATGGCCATGGGTGTCAGACTGAATAAGGCCACCAAGACAGTTTAGGGATGCTTGAGGGTCAGAAAGAAAAACTCACTTTAATGAATATGTTGCATTTGTAATCATTTCAGGCAGGAATATAAATTCAGTTTGATGAGATTCCACTGAGGGCGATGCACATCAATACGTAAGCTGGCAATCTTACAGGGAGCCTTTGCTATTTTTAGATCTGCTCTTTAAATTTTCATAAATTGCTTGCCGTGTCTGTTGTGATGTTTTCCTGCAAATATAAAAACAGGACCTGTGGTAAAAACAGGGCCTATATAAGACAGGAAACACCTGCTTCCCTGAAACGGTCGACTTTTTTTTTTTTTTTTTTTTTTTTTTATAAAAGACCCGTTTTCCATTGTGAAACAGGCTACATTTTACAAAAAACAACAATACAATGGTCATTTCAGTTACTTTAGTAAGTAATGGGAATAATTTGGTAAATACAGCTTTCCCCTTTTTACGCCTTTATGGATAGCCCTTGTCACCTAATTATGTTAAAAGCAAACTGGAATTTGAATTCTTGCTTTTGTGTAAGGAAAACTTTAAACTTATGAATTGCTCTTGGTCTTTTCTGTTCAGGAGGTTAAGACTTTTCATATATATGTGTATGTGTGTGTGTATGTGTGTGTATGTGTGTGTGTATATATTCGGGAGACAGCGTCTATGCCTCTAGCTGTTGTGGACATCACTTGAGTGACAGCTAAGAGTGGGCGTAGCTAAGAGACAACCATTCATATTCCATGGTGCGATTATCTATAGAATGGATTTCAGCCCACACATGTTGATTCAGATAGTTTTTTTTTCTGTTCTTGATTCAACAAATCCACTTGGCTGCATCTCATTGTCAATGAAAGCTTGATAACATTCTGCAACTGAGGAAGACCTACCTTGCTTTTGTTTTCTACAAGGAAGGTGGATGTCAGCTAACATTAGCGCCAACTCCCAATAAACAAGATTTTCACACTTGTTATTTCAACACCTGATGGGTGCTAATGGCAAGCTCCTGCAGGTTTAATGTTGTCAAAAAGAGGATGTCTTTTGAGCCAAGAATGTTTTTCATGGATTCAGTTGGAGTGAAAGCAGATGACCAGACTGTCAACACTCAGAACAACTAGACATGTTGTGCATGGTACAACCATATACTGTAGATTTTTACAAAATATTTAGTTTATAATACAGGTTTTTGGCATATTCACCTTTATTGGAGACTGAAGGGAATAGTAACACATCTGATATCATCCAATAAAGGTCAGCCAGAATTAACATGGGACCCTGAAGCTGTATGGCATAATTATTTACCTCACAGGAGAACACCAAATTTCAATTTCTTCCTTTAGCTGAGCATCTCACAAGACAAAATATACACTAAGGAGAAAACACTAATGAAATGTTCAGCTCACACTATTAAGGAAGAGTGGGGTTTGTGTCTATTTGCATTTCGTTACCATATAGTGCTGAAGAGGTTGCACTGCATCTATGACACAGAAGCAGTGTCACTAGTGGTAGGTTATCACATTTAAGATTATCTGCTGATTACTATCTTGGTGTTGCAGGGTGGCAGGCACCGGGCTGCGTGACTCTTGTTAATAGAAGTGAATCTAAGCGCAGTGCTTTATCCTCTGCCACTAATCCTCTATGGCTGAAATGCTGACAGACATTTTGCCTTATTCTGGTTATTTACTGTAAGCGGTCATCATGAGGATTCATGCGATTAAGCACATAGTTTCCCAGAAACTTTTAAGATAAAGGCATTCTCATGAGATTATTCCTATGAAAGTCGCAGACATTTGTTGTTTGGTATATTTATCCATTTAATAATGAGTGTAATAAAAATAACTTTTACAGACAAAACATCCAATAAATCAGGATTGATGTTTAAATGTTTAAATAAAACATATCAATTCATATCAAAAGTTTGATTTCCATAAAGAGGAACCTAATGGAAGCCTCACGTAACGCTGGCCTGAGATCAGCAGTGCAGCCGTCACTGGCTCAGGGTCAAAGCTACCTGGCTTCTTTCCAGCTAAATGTGTACAATCTTCAAATGTAAGATACGTTCAGAAAGCACAATGCAACATACCTGCAGCTCCAAAACACAAGACATAAGTTATAAGGCACTGAGCACAGATGTAGGAGTGTTTATCCCCAGGTTCCAAAGACCTCCATCCTGGATGGAAAGTAGGCCATTAAAAAAAAAGGAAAAAAAAAAAAAAGAGGCCAACAGCTGACTAGCCTGTGGCTGAACATCAAGCACACGGTGGGACTGCACTTTGTGCTGCAGGAGGAGGGACAGAGGGAGCAGAATTGCTCTGTGTGCCAAGTGATATTTCAATTTGATTTCCTGGATTTGTGCTGCGGTAAAAAAAAAAAAAGACATGATGATTCACTTGCTGGCACACGTGAGGAATAGATTTATTTAAACCCTGTTGAGAGAACTATCGGTATATATTTTGAGTGTAACGTAAGATTGGAAGGAAGTTTCTGAATGACTAATTTCACATAAATTATGAAAAGAGAGGTCATGGCTCATTTATCATAAAAATAGAAAAGGCATAAATGTTTGTATGAAGAGAACAGTGGGTTGTATTTGAAAAAAAAAAAAAATCTTTAATTTGCAAAACTAACTCATCTCCAGGGCTGCTCTGCCTACACAATGCTCCTGTGGTGTAAATAAATAAAGGGGCTAGACAAAATTAAAACACCTTACAATGGAACAATCCAATAGTTTCTAAAGCTTACTGTATAAAATTTAAGTTTTGGTGAAGAGTTGTTGATCAAAGTCAATGACCTTTGATGTTGAAGTTTGATCTTCTGTAATATAATCAGTGATGAGCCGAGCACATATAGCACCCTGAGCAAGCTATTCATTTTTATTATTTTATGGTTTTTATTATCCTATGTATAATTAATAAGAACAAGGAGTAGTAGTAGTAGTGAGGAATCAACAGAAAAAAACAACAAGAGAATAAGGTTTGTGGTAATTTTCAATCATCCTCCTCCTTTCTTTATACTGTAAGAGACCCAAATTTTCTCAGTGGTCCCACAAGAATCAATGTTTGGCCCACTACTATGCATGATCCATGATCTAAATAGTCATATTACAGTCTACATTTAAATGTCAAAATAATAATAAAATAAATACATAATAAAACACCTCAAATTAAATAACTTGAATATGAGCTAAATAAAAGAAGCAGCATTCTACTGAACTGAGTTTATTGAGTGACAAATCACAGGTTTAGTAGCAGAGGAGGAGGAAAAGGTCTCAGGTGCGCCCTGATATGTCAGTTGCCACGCAACTGCCTCTCTGCCATATCATGAATGTGTTTGCCTGCCAGATTCACTTGTGGCTCATAGAAACAATAGACCCGGGGCGAAATCTATCGCTGCAGGTCAGAGATGGCATGGTGAACCACCAAGCCAGCTGTTCAGCGTCTGGCTTGCTGCGGTGGAGTGGAGACCCTTGGAGTGTTGGAGGACTGTAGAATGTAATCTGCAATGTTGTCGCATAACTATTTGTGAGGAGACAGAGAAGAAACCTCAGTAAATAGAAACCTCGGTAAATAGATAGATCAGTTGGTAATTAATATCCGAAAAATGTGGTCATCTTAATATAAGATTATATTTAAAGTCCATGTAAAGTGAATTCAGAGATTTGTTTCAAAACACATTAGAAATGTTGGAAACTGATTGTTGAAAACATGTTACAAAGCACCTTTACTATTTAGTACTGAAATGTGGAGTTAGACAGTTGACTGTTTTTTCATCATGTTCCTGTTTTAAGATTTTTTGGGCGGGCTTAAAACCATAGCTCGTTGACACACCGGAGCTATACTCAGCATAACCCCGCCCCTGATTATGTAGCAGTATAAAAAACGAGAAGCATCATTAGCATAGTCCCGCCATTGGGCGTGGCCTTCGCTCCTCCAGCAGACACGCCCCCAGTGTTTCAGATCAGAGAATACTGTGCATTTTTTCATGTTTTTGAAACCTTCTTTAACATACTTGGTACTCATTTTGGAACACATTTTAATTATCACTTTACACAGACTTTAAACTGTCTTGGCAATGCATGTTACAGGTAACAAAGTGTTAGGCTATCTAATATGCTATTTGTGAATTTATTTGGCGTATTTCCCACCAGACAATTTGGCAGTTAATATTTTCATCTGCCATACAACCACAAACAACTTAGTAATATCTTCATAATTAATGCTATCATACATATGCAGACAACACACAGCTCAATTTTTTTTCTCCCAATGACCTCAGATGAAATGCATCAGGACATAGATTATTGGATGGCAGAAAACCTCTTAAAGTTAAACATGAAGACAGAAATTCTTCTTGTTGACCATAAAATACAGCCCTAAGAAACACTCCTTTTATCACACAGCCTAGAAGGCAGGCTGTTTGGCACCCTCAGAGGCTGCCTATATTGCATAAAGGAAGATCCACTGATATAATGGTATATGTCTTGACCAACCCCCATGTCATTAATGTCATAAATTATATACACCACCCTCTCAGGATTGTAGTGCTGCAGCCCTTGCTAGATGTTTTCTTGTGTCAGAGAGCTAAAGAGCTGCCTGCCTTTCTGTAGCCTTAGGTCTGAGCGATGGCATTATAGTGCTGAACTCCAACTGGCAGGCTGAGGCAGTGAAAAGCAACAGAAAGAACAAAAGGGGGGAAAAAAACTCCACATCTCCTATGCAGTGGCTTTCTTTCTTTTCAGGTGGTGTTCCTGTCATGGGCATTGTGACATGGCAACAGTTCAACATGAGAATAAAAGGGGAAATGAACAGATTGGTTAAAAGGTTTAGAAATACCCACAGACAGATGGATAAATGGTTTGGGAGTAAACAGAGAGAAGGGGAAATGCACTGATGGCTTTGGGAACAAACACAGGAAGAAGGGGAATAAATTATTGCAGTGAAGTGCTTTAGGGAAATATTAGACCTGTTATGAGTGCTGAGGCGAGGTGGGCTTCCTGGTTTAACTTCCACTTTACAGTAGCTTCATTTGCTTGGATTGCATTTAGTTAGAACCTGCTCTCACTCAGCTAATGGAATAGCAATCTTAATATTTAACTTTCCTGAGATTTAAAAATCACACACGCCGCTGGTGAGTGGGCGAGGATTATATCCAGCCTCGTATTTATTATAATCCATTACATGTCATGTACACTAGCAGCAGGAGTATTGTAGTCTGTGAGGAGAATGTGCTGCCTTTCTAGGTTGTTTTAAAGTATACTTATGAAGCCAAAAAGACCAAATAAAATATTTTTTGCTATAACTGAGTTGGCAAATGTTCTGAAAAAAAATCATGCTGTGTGCTTGATAAAATATATTTGTAGCTTCAGTGAGCATTTTTAACTAAAGTGACTTTCTGCCAGGCTATGGTAGAATGACCACTATGCTGACAGCTGCACTCATGGCATCTGAGCCAAAAAGGTGAAAATCATCTCTGCCAACATAGGCAATATTTAAAGATATTCTACTCTATACTTAGAATTGTTGGTACAACATTCAAACCTGGCCCCTCCTGTCAACACTGCTTGTGTGCACACTGCAGTCTGATACTTTAGCAAACTAACTAAGCCAACCACTGGCACCAAAGGGAATGTGGCTGCAGCTATACAACCAGTTCTCATCCTAAGTCATCAAATATCTCTGCTTGGTCAGAGCCATTTATGTCTACTCATTGCTAGGTATCCTCCTGCACTTCTTGTTGATGTTTTCCGAGACAGCTGAATTTACTCCTGTTAAATGCATTTTGTCTGTTTAAAATACACTTCAGTTTTCACAGGAAATGTACAGTTTCTGCTCATAAGTTGCAAGCAATCTTTTTCAAAATAAACAAACATCAGTAAAACACCTTATATTACATCCATTTCCTGTGCAACACAAGCACGTAGTTAGATTAAGCAACATAAGCACATAGTAAGGTTAAGGGAAAAAAAACTGATTTGACTTAGTATTTGTATGAAAGTGAACAGCAAACTCCAGGTTTGTTAGACCCATCCACTGCCACTCCAACCCTGCCATTTGGGACTTTCTACTCCTTAAATTACGTCGATACTGACAAGTGCTCAATCTGACGCCATCCAGCAATGTAACATACTGCCACGACAGGTTTGGTCCAGCCGGGTTATAAACTGAATTGTCTGCATGCGTTTTGGTGTTTTTGTCTGACACTGACATCACTGACTGAGTGGTATTTGGAGTGAAAATGGGCTGAGCTATAAATGTCCCCTGCTCACCAGCGAACGTGGGAGTGAAAGCCAACTCCAGGTTCACTTTTGTTTTTCAAAGAGCTTTGTCAGCTCGACGTTTCGCACTGGAGAAGTTTGTTCTCAGGACATTCTGCCAGAATGTCCTTTTGTGGTTAGGTTTAGGGACAAAAATGCTTTGGTTGGAATTGAAAATATTTCTGCCAGAAAAGTCTTGAAGAGAAAACTTCTCATAAAATGTGCATTTCACCTCATTATTTTTGCGTTTTGCAGGTTTTGCAAACACGGCAAAGTAAGAAAATACAGGAGAGGTCTCTGCAGATTCACCGCCACACACTTCTAGGACATAAGTGATGATTGAGAGGGGTTACTTTCGTATGAGTCTACACATTGCTTTTTGGGAAAGTCCTGCATAGTATACCTTTAAGAGTTAACAAGTCATATATAAAAATGAAAAAAGTTTTGCCTCTCAGGGAGTCTCTGTAGTTTTATCACATTGCACTTTTAATGCCAGAACCTTTTACCAAATATTGAAAATCTCCACAATGAGAAGAACCGCTTTGCTCTTCTATCTCGGAGTGCGACGGTGGGCTATTGTACTTGCTTTTATGTTTGGTGCATGCCTTTTAGTAATAGGTTTTCTGATGTGAAAAGAAGTTATCTCTCAAAAGCAGAATGTCTCTCTTGGGCATACTTGCCCCTAGGAAACACACACACACACACACACACACACACACACACACACACACACACACACACACACACACACATCCACACACTGCACACACACACACGTGCACACACACCCACCCACACACACACACGCACACACACACACTTGTAATACAGTACGTCCACAAAATTTTGATTGTTTTTTTTCTTTTTCTTTATTCAAAGTTATCGTTCTGGCACAGCAGAATGGAAGATTTCAGCAAATGTATTTTAGTCATAACTCAAATATGCTTTGCTCATAATTAGACTCCATTTTTTCAATAAAGTATGTATTACAAGCTGCAGCGCCTGTGAGGATTTTTAAAAATCATGTCACCTTCTTTCTTCAAAAAGTCTTTTTTGAACCTTTTTATTCTTTGTTTTACTCATAGCTTTTCCTTTCCTCACATTAATTTGCACTCTTTTATGATTACTTTAGGCTCACAGCAAAAAACTGTCAGGTCTCCATGACTCTAAATCTTGCACAGCTTAATGCCGCCTGCTTGTAATACAGGACATCCACGAACTGAAGCTTAATCTGCTTTTAAATGTGCAAGTAGGTCTGAAGATGAAGATGTGCATCAGTGAAATGCCTATGATGCAAGAGTACGACGGGAATGAGAAACGTTATTAAGACACCGTACTAATTTGATATTAAAAGCCCTACCTAGAACTATTACAAGTCCTGACATTATGAGCTGCTGTTACTATAATATTAAAATGCTCATTTGACAGCTTTTAGTGCTGCTCCTTCAACAGCATTCATTGTTTTGTTACTCTCAAGGTAAAGATAAAGTTGAAGATGAATAATGTCAGCAGAGGTTTAAATAAGGAGCTTTTCTCTGGCCCTTTATTGGACCGTTAAATGTTCAGTCTCACAGTAAAACACCAGCACTGCTAATGTTCTAATATTGTCCTTACATTTTGAATCTGAACTTTATCCCTGAGCACATGTGAATTGATTCTCCATTTGTTTTATTTCCTATTTAAAGAAGATATCATTTCCTTACACAGAGCTGTAAATTAGGACGTTCCGGTATATATCAACTTCATGCCGCTGGCTTGTGAAAAGTGTCAGAGTTAATAATTGTTAGGACAGTTTGATAACTTGAGCAGTGTATCGATATGTATGTATACATGTAATGTAACAATATGTATATCTTACAAAAGCCACACAGTTCGTAGTATATGTTCTAACTAGCACATTAATATGTCATTCATCATCACTGCCACCTGTTGATAATTTGCCTTTCAACAGATAGCGAAGACCCGTCCTACTCTCCTTTTGATTGGCTACTACTCATTGCCTTTTTTGGTTGGATTAGTTGGGTTAAGGCCAATCTGAGGCAGAGTAAAGAGCAGGCCATGCCTTTGCTGTCCTAGGACACACAAATTTGCCTACTGATTAGGAAACACTTGGTTTGTGTCGTAACGTAGTGATGTGTGTAACACTTAACTTGCAAAAACTCAATGCTGACTTTTGGTTTTACACTGGACAGGAACACTGGTCTCTTGGGTCAAAGTATGTGTTTCCCTGAAGTTATGTTACATACATAGGCAATGTAAATTAAGCACCATGGAGGGACATGACCCCCAAATTAGTCAAAACCCTGAGTTTCTTTGACGTGACAATACATATGTACATATCTTAATTTGACTTTAGGTTTCACATGGACACAAACACTTGTCTCCTGGGTCAAAGTCCTGTGATATTTTTTATGTGAAAGAGTAAAATCTGTAAGCCCTCATATTTTCTAATATTTGCATTTTTCCTTTGCCACTTCCCTCAGTCACTACTGGACAAAGCTATTCACCATAAATTCAATCCAACTAATTAAAAAGTCATGAATTATGAACAGCTCAATGATGGATATTCTCACTAAGAAATAGAATAAGATTGTCATGTATCTATTTTGTCATTTTTCGTATAAACTTTACAAAAAGATCTATCCCAAAAGCAAAAGGCATGAGATATTTTCTTTCATTTCACACTTTTTTTTCTTTGATGCACATTGTGGTGCAAGTACCTCCCTTTCTCTGTATCTCCTCTCCACACCATGCTTTTTACCTTTCATATTTCTAAGCTTTCTCTGTATTCACACATCATCCTAAGCTGATCTGAAGAACTGAGGCTCAAAGTATGTGTGATGTGCCATACCTTCAAGAAGTACTTTAATCCCTGTTCAAGCAATAAAGTGTTGTAACTGTGAGTTTTTGTGTTTAAATTTCATCTACATATCATTGTCATATCTGTTTAATGTAACAGTACTTTTGCTGCAAGTTTGATATCATTTTTCTTTTACTTTTTCCTCAATATAAGTCAAAAAAGACAAAATCTCAATGTTTTTCTTCTTTTTAAGCCACCATGAAGATTGTTCTGTCTCCTGTTTTCTTCAGTCCATCGACCCATGTTAAATTGTTTTGCATGTGCCTGCACTGTCGGACAGGGTAATGAACAGATTACAGCTACATCACATTGGACACATCAATAGACTCATGAGGCTGAGGTCTTAATGAAACAGGCCCAAAAAGCAGAAGGCCTGTCATCTTGATGGATATGTATTATGTTTACTGTTCATTCAACCTGGCAGTTTTGAAAAGTAGCAACTTGAAATGTTTGCAACCGAGCTGAAGACTGACTGACACTAACCGTGTATTAGAGGGCTGTATTGTTGATGCATCCTTCAGGGTATACTGGTGTGTGTGTGTGTGTGTGTGTGTCACAACAGCTAAGACTGACAATGGCCAAATCCTGAAAAGCTCATGGATATTTATACGATTAAAAGTGTACCGGGAGCACATTTCAAAACTTGTGAGAAAAGATTCAACATTACACATGCACAGTTGTTTGCAAAACAGATGTCAAAAGGAATGACTGACTTAAGGGCTTAGAACCTGAAGGTCATAAGCGACTTGACTGACTTCAGAAGGGAGCTAAAATACTTATTCCACTTTTTGAAGTGCGCTTTAAATCTTTAATGTTGCGTTGCATGTTTTGACTTTGGCCGCAGCGATGACTTTAACTTTGCCATTTAATTCAAAAACAGATCTAATCTAAAATGTTGACTTAATCTGAAATGCCAAATATTATCACAGCATTGATTAAAATTGGATCTTAAAGAATAAAATACACTTTTCTAAGCCTGAGTTGTTTTTTTTTTTTTTTTCAAAACACCTGGGCATTGTAGTTTTGAGCAAATGTTACTTAAACAGGACTACATAGTGCATTTTCAACAATTTTACCATGAGGTCTATAAAGTAGATCTTCTGCTGCTTTCCATAATATCAAATTATCATTAGCAGATAAAATTTGCCCTATTGACAAGAAATTCGAGATCTTTAAATTTCCATTTTTATCCAGGCACTTTATGGGCTTCTCATCTATAACAACTGAACAAAATTCATTCACTAAACTTCTACTAAATGTATCAACTTTCTACAAAAAAAAAAAAAAAGACTTAGTATGTTGAATAAATGACATTTTTTCTCATAATAATGGTTCATCTAAACATTTAATAAGTATCTCAAAATAATGAGAACTTTCCTCAAAATAATGATAAGTCATTGTTTCTTAGGAACCGAGTCATATTTGAAATACAAACTTACTATTCTGAGAATATGAAGACTTTTTTTAAGCTTATTATTATTTGGAGATTAAAAAAGACATTAAGATACAAACGCATTTTTTAAGCCTCTTATTATTTTCCTATTTAAGTCTTGAGATAACAAGTCATTTTTGGACATAAATAAATAATTATTTAGAGATACTTAGCCATTACTTTAAGATAAGTAAGTCATAATTTTGAAAAAATGTCTCATCACTTTGAGATAATAACTCATTATTTTCAAATCAAACAGTCATTATTTTTAGTCAAATAATTACTATTTTGAGAAAAGTCATTTTTGAGATAGGCAGTCATTATTTTGAGATATGTCAATGAACTTTTTTTTTTTTTAAATTGACTATTTTTAAAAACTAAGTCATTATTTGGATGAACTTCGGGTCTTTACAAAAAATAAGCAAAAAGGTATTTTCCACAGTTATTTTTATTTTTTCAAAATATCTTCATACAATATATTTTTTACATGAATCTAAAAGTATTAAAAATTGTCTTTTCAGTGGTAAACAAGCAGTTGCTGTATGTGCACAGTATCCAGTCAAACTACATGCAGTTTCAAAGGTTTATGTGAGGGATCTGTATAGCTATTTTCACACTTCAAGCGGTTCTATCAATGAGCAATGTTCATGTGGGCTGATTTTTTAATGTTAAATGGTCATATAGTGCTTAAGTGCTACCAGAAAAAAAAAAGTTATCACACTCTGCTTTTAAAGTGTGCAGGATTCTGATAGTGTATGAACTCAGATAAGGCTCATACATATCCATCGAATGCAAAAATGATCCCTTTACCCCCTAAACACACGTCTTGTATCAAATGAACACAAGCTGCAGTCTCATCACCATATGTTTAAGGTAAAGCGACACCAGTATCAGTGGTGTCATTCATACTGGGATACTCTTTATCTCTACAAAAGGAAACACAACTAACCACAGTCAGCTCAACAGACAGCTGCAAACTGAGCCTCTTCACAAGTGATTCCTTGAAATGTTGCCAACGCCCTCAAAGTAATGATCAGTAACATTTTCACGTAAATGCTTTTAGCTACTTTAAGATAGATTGACATAACACAACGTCGATTCCACTGAGCAAGAGTGGTTTGTTTGAAATAAACTAAGGAATAGGAAGATAAATATCTCTTCTCATATCTGACTGCATAAATGGTTGACGAGAAAGAAACAAGCACCTCCTTTTTTTTTCCCCCATCAACACAAAATCGCTTGCCCTATGACGTTACTGACAGGACTGACTGGTAACAGGGTTTGATTTACAAAAGATCTTTTTGTAAATCACTACAAAAACATTACAGGGATTTTGCATGAAAAAAAGAAAATACTGAAAAGTAAGCTGATGTCTGTAAACAGATACCTTACGTTTGCAGAATCTGTAGACAACAGGACAAGATTTTAGTGTCTGACGTTCTGCATTACGTTTGTGGTTCGTTTGTAGTCCGAGTAGCATTGAGCAGTCATGTTTGAGTGGTAGGTAAACAATCCATTTGGAGAGACTGAATATGTTGGCGTCAATGCTATCTAAACCAACTGGCATCATCTGACCATGATTTAGCTTTTTATTTGCTTTTTTGTTTGTTTGCTTTTATTTAATCACATTCCAATGCAGATATCCCTTTCAAGAGATTTGCCAAAATGACCTGTGGACAGAAGGTTATTGTAGTCAGACTGATACTCGATTTGTTTCAAGATTGCATATATAGCAGTGTAACTGATAATATAAGTTTGGATTTTGGTTCATATTGTAAAAAAAAGTGAGCAAGATATTTCATTTTATTACCAGCGCCTATAAACCCTACAAAAAAGAGGCCCAATGTGGGATTGTTTGGAATTTTTAAAGGATTTTGGAAATAATATGACACTCTGGGCCTAGCTTATCAAATTGTCTTTGGCACCTCTCAAAAAACAGTTGATATTTCTCGTACATTTGTATTTTGTGTGGGAAAAAAACACACACACAATGATAATATATGTAATGCTGAATGTAAATCAACTAAATACATTATTTATTTATCATTTTGTACTCAGGAGTTACACTCAGAAATGTGACATTTATTGGTCTCTGATTCTAAGAGTTGCTGGTTTGCAGTGAGTGTTCTGTATTTAAAAATGAAAAAAAGTTTTTATTTCCAGTTTATTCTTGCTAGCCCTATCCTGTTACCTCCCTGGTCCCTAGCATAGACAGGAAACCATATAGATTCCTTTGTGGTAATCAAAAGGTATAAATTATCTAATTTTGGGAGTTTTCAGCTACAGCTACCCACGGTGGCCTTCCTATAGGCCAGCATAGTTAGCTGTACACTGAATCATCAACATGCACAGTCAAATCCAATGTTGCTAGAGGGAGTAATGGATGACTCTGCAGAAGCTGAATGTGGGTAGATTACCCTAATACTCATTATTTCGAAGGGGGAAAAAAATGTCCAAAAGGCTGTTACGATTCAAGATTTCTGATGTGTGGCTACTAGGTGGGAATATAAGCTAAATCTGCTGGTTCTGTACAATATTATAATGAGCCCCCTTGGTCCAGCAGTTAACATTAATATTCTTTGAATGAGAACAGTCCTGGATGTTGCTCTGAGCTGCGATTAGTTTTTCTGTCAAGTCAGCCGTCAGGCCCAGAACATGCAGATTATGATTATGCATCAAGCAGACTGCAAGAATTCTAAATATTCATTTAGAGGACCCTATTACAATACATATGGCCATTTTACCTCCTAATTTTAACAGAACTACAAACTCCCAGGGCTTCTACTCAGAATTCCTGTCGAGTCTCTTTCTGCCCGTCTTCTGTTTTTTTATACTAGTCACACGGAATAATTAACTCAACCAAATGGTGTGTAATTGCAGAGTTAATCTAATCTGCATATAGAGCAAAACAATACATTATAATAAATAAGGGGCAAAAAATTAGTGAAATCTTTTCGGAGAAATACACAATTAATTCACAATTAATGCAAAATAAATGTGTCTCATTAGCTCAAAATAAGTTGAACACATCAGTACAACACGGCAATAAAACTCAGGGTATAAACTATTTCATCACTGCTTAAATGGACTATAGATTATAAAGTTCCTCATGGTGATTTCTACGATCACATATTATCAAACACATCTAAGGAGACAGCTCATATTTTCTTTTTAAGCATCAACATTTTTTTAGATGTGTCCTTTGCTGACCCAAACAGAAGCTTTAGGATCTATTTAATAATTGATTGATCTGTTTGCGTAATTCTGCCACACTGCATATAAAATATATGTTTTGAGGCGAGAGGAAAATTACTTTGGAGAAGGAAAAAACGAGTTAATAAGCGTAAATACATATTTTCTATAGCTCTGAGGTAAATGCATACTTTTTCTGTAATCAAAACAAAACCTTTACAGTACATCTGACATTCATATTGCCACAGAAAACAGCATAAATCAAAGTGGAAAGACTGTAACAGCACTGCAGCTCTGTGCCACTGCAGGTCATCGTGTTAGGAAATGTATGGAAGCTGATGAACTTTGGGACCGCTGTTGGGCAAATTCCATCAGTCATAATAACAATAATATATACAAAATGTCCCAGTGTTCATTTTCCACTTTTGATTACTAAATGCATTATTCAAACTAAAATATCAGCTGAGTTATTTGCATACCCCCCCACCACCCTGTTCTCCCTGAGCAAGAGTGCAATCTCTTTTATTCTGGAAGGAAACTGTAACTTGTAATCAGGCCAGCGAAGCAAGGTTAAAATTAGGATTAATTCAGATTTTTTGGCTAAGTGTTGTCATGTTTTCCTGACTGGCAGATTATTGGACCTACACTTAAGCACCTTAACTTTGCTCAGGCAATTTAGCAGTATTATGAGTTTGCATAAACCTTGAATAATGCTGCTAGATGGAGGGTTGTGCGGTGCATGTGAGGTGCGGAGAGAACAGAATTTGAATGCCACTTAATACCTTTGGAGTTGGCATCACAGCACTGGATGTTTGGCGAGGCTTTGGGCATAATATCCTTAGTGAAGTGCTGTTTTATGACTGTGTGCTACCGCAGGCTGAGTTGCTGAACTGTGATCATGTAAGCCTTCAGAGGACGTATAGAGCACAAATAATGCTTATTAACTAAAAGGTTCACTATTACAATTACCAGCGTGTGTCTTCATAAATTTCTGCTTGTTTTGCAAACAACTAATGCAATATTTCACTTTGGTATTTGGAAATGGCCCTGGGCCTGGAAGTTTGTCCCACATAATCATTTTTTCCCACCTCAGCTACCATAGCGTGCAATCTCTGTTCCAATTAGACCTCCTGAATTAAGAATCAGCTCTTGATTAAACAAAATTGATTAAATATCATATTAGGAAGTTTCCTAATTTTTTTTTCCCCCATCACCCATTCTTTTAAAGTTCATAGTTCTTTATACCCTTAGGTACAATTTGCTCTAACCGAGTTAAGTGCTTTTGCAAAGCTCCACTGTGGTGCTCTGATTTACGCATTAAGATTTATTTACTCCTGAAGTCGAGGTGCTGGAGGGTTTATGTTTTGATGCTGATGAAAAAAGAAGGATGAAAAATGTTTAAGCTTCATTGACCGGCCTCTAGTGAGGTATCCCTGAAAAACCCAGCGTAAATGAATTCAATTTTTATGACAGGCCGCTGTTTGGTTAATCAATGCACCCGCGTACAGTTTGGTTTTATAATAAATTCATTAAATCTCTGCATGGAAAACGAATAGCTGCTACATATACTACAGGATATATTGGAGTGATTCATCCGTGCATGTGTGAATATACAGCTTTGTCTTTTCCCGATGCTGAGCTATCCTTGCCTCATTCTGTCCACATCACAAGCTGAAATGAAAGATTTAGCTGCAACTTTCTCAATTTCATCCAGTTCTTGGCATGCATTATTTTGATATGTGTCATTGGCTGCTGTGTTTAATTGGGAGCTGTCTCCACAAATATAAGCCCGGGGAAGAGGGATGGGTTGACAGCAAAACAACATTTCCCACCGGAGAGCAAAAACCTGCCAGTAATAAAAGATGTGATCTGCTCTTTGTGTGTTTTCGCATGACAGTCCATTAGTAGGAAGGGAATATGGGTTCAGGATGGATAGGCAGATCTGTACACTCTGTAATGGTGTTATTAGCATCTAGCGTGTGGACGGGGACAAGAAGCAAGTGAGTGTGTTTGTTTTCTTGTGAGTAGAGCCGGACTACAAGCAAAGCAATAATGAAAACACAATACATGCATATTGTATGTGTTTACTCACTGACCAGCGCAATATGATCAAATACTCCAACCAATTGTGCATGCGTTCACACAATATATCTGCAGACTGAAAGGTGCAGCTCACAATTCTACAGGGTCATCCATATTTCAACATCAAAGGCTTATAAATCCAAATGGATGTGAAGGTCGATGGTGATGAATCAGGAATTCAGTTAATCCACAGTGCAGTGTCCTATAGATACTTCCCACTGTGTATTACAAAGGTCCCAGGAGACCATCAGCAAGCCATTTGATTACTTGCACCATTAAACGCAGCAATATCCTTTTCATAAATTTGAATCCAAAATTAGCATAAGATTGTCCTGCAGTTTAAAAAATAATGATGAAACCAATTTAGATTACCACCTTTGATCCTGCTTATTATGAGTTGTGATGTCTTTTGTGTTTGCTTTCTCTAATACCATTACAAAAATTGCTGTTTATCTCAGAGCACTTTATTTCATTGTAAGTATCTGGTTGACATTGCAATTATGTCAATCAGTTTGATTAGAGCATCATGAAAACACTTTTTATATTATCTGCTCTATAACAGCCACATTAAATCGTGATTGCTGCTTTCTGCTATCAAACTTTTTGGTGCTCTGATTTGAAACAGACCTGAAATTTGAGGGCGCCTTTGGTTGAATATAATGATTTGATCACTATTTTCATCAGCGACGAATCCCAAAAAATGAAAAGATAATTTTTAAACTTCAAATGTAAAAAAGAAAGTAATAAATATGGAGATCACAATTTCCTTGATTTCGAATCTTCGAATTGATTGTTTTGTCTGATCAATCAAAATTCAAACTATGTGATTTACAGTGATATACTGTACACACATTTAAGTTAGCTAGGATCAGCAATCTCCTGCATTTGGGAGGGGTGACCACACGGCCATCTTGTCCAGGCCCAAGCTTTGACACATCACCCACAGTGATGCAAGACAAGAGGTCAGAGTCCAGAGCATGTTCCAGGAAACCGCAGTTGATTTCACTGATAACATTAATGATATCAGTCTATGTGGATTAACTTGTAAAACAACAGAAGCAACTGTACACCAAACTATAGTTAAATTATCCCATAATCAGAAACCATGAAATACCTGAACCACCTGAGATGCCATAAACATATGTCCTATTAAAAGCAGTTCTGAAAACAGAAACAATTGTAGAGCAGCAACCTACAATGTGAAAACCTAACATACATTTAAGAGCTCATTGTTTTTTTTTTTAAATGTGATTTTGAGTAAATGTATTGATCACTTTTTTTTAGTTTACTTTAATGTAAAGCAATGAGTAATGTTCAACAAGTGGGTCATTATTGTGAAATGAACCACAACAGGGTGATGCAGGTCCCTGATGCATACACTTTCAAGGTAACTTGACAATCAAGTCTACCAACACAAGATGTTCATAAAGTAATTGCAAAAAAACTTTTATCAGGAATTAATGATGTACCAGTAGGCTATGTCGGTGAAGGGGTCTTAAATCCTCTGATGGGGTTGATTTCACAATAATGAATCTCTAGCTGTACATTATTCCATTTATTACATCGCTACTTCAAAAAGAAATAAGTATTTGAAAATCGGATAAAATACTGAATTAAAATAGATGTTTTTAATTCCTTATGCAAATTATCTATAATAAGGGCTGCTATGTAAAAGTTGAATATCATAATTGAGCAAGAATTCAGTATTCATCAAAGCTGCAATAATTACCTAAAACCATCAGAAAATCTTCTCAAATTCCACTCAGGCTGAGTAAACTGGAACGCTGTTATATCTGTACACACTGAAGATGGAAAGCAATGATGCAGTTGTCTCAGCATCAGAACTTTATGATTGAAAAAAGACTTTGAAAATACAGCCATGATAGCATCCCAGTGAGAACTCATGGCGGCACGAAATGAAAGGTTAAAGGTTCAAGAAAAGCCAGTAGGAATCATCCTCTGTGAACCAAAACTGCTTGCCAACTTTTATCTTTTAAACTAATCAACCTAGTAGACGCTGAAATAAATCACAAGTAAGAAATTTGACCTGCTGATGGCACAAGAGGAAAAGTCAGGGATCATGAACCTTAAAAGGCTTCATCCTCTGGGCGCCATGAATATCTGCTCCAAAATGCATGGAAATCCATCCCATAGTTGTGAATGTATTTAACTAAAAGGCAAAAATGCCAACACCCTAATGGTCCTATAGGGAAAGTCAAGGAATCCATCCTCTAGGTATATATTTCATGGCATGTAATTCATGGTCATTAAGCAACATATCCTCATACAACAGTTTGATTGATATCTTACAAAACATTGACATACAAGGTACGTATGTTGTACGTATGATATCTTATGAATTAGCGCATGATGGCATTGAACTTAAAGTAAAGTCATGGACTTAACATAAAGTTATGTTAGTTTGGTTTAGGCAAGTAAAGTTATGTAGGATAGGTTTAGGAAAGAAAACACTGAAAATGTACAATAAAATAACTCTGTTTACTTGTTGCAAACAAGACATGAACACCTGCCTCCTGGGGTAAAGTCCTGTGTTGTTTAACTTATCCACTTCCCAACTTCACTCCTTACTCTGAGTTTTGCTATCTATTCTGCTTTCTTTTTTAACCCCATAAGCATGTGATCACAGCCTTCTCAAATACTGTATGTGGGTTATATACAAAATGCTGGCTCATGGTTATACACAAATTCGGGTGCATTACTTTTTGAATGTATACATACAAACAGTACATGAGAACAGCCTGTATTGAGATATTTCAGTCTGGACCAAAGTGCTGGTCTGACCAACCAACCAACATAGCACTCCCTAAAGCAATGCTGCTAGCACAGCTAATAATTTTCATATTGCACTGAGAGCATTTAGGGACCGAAAGTGGCTACATCCTTTAAGGTAATCAGCAATGCAGACTCAGCATAATGTGGAATTCTACCGAGTCCTCACAAGTAAAAGATGAGATGCTCCTTTCACTGTCTCAGCATAACTCATCTTCCCTGGCTGTGCAGTGTCTGCTACTGAGAGGAGTGGAGTACAAGCTTTTCCTTAAGGACGGCTTCTAAAGGACTTGACTGAAGTTGGACTGGCCCCAGCATGAGTTGGTTTGTCTGCTGGATACCGCTGATTCTAAAGTGGGTCTGAAACTGTAAGGAAAATAATTTTTCTTTGAGTTTCATCTAATAGAGGAAAAAGATACGAGACTGTCTTTGGCTACCCAGGTTAAAATTCCAACTGAATTACCTTCTCAGCTGGAATTTTTGAGGTAATTTGGACCATCTGGGGCCATTTCAATCAGTTTAATCAATTTTTAAAAAAGTGTTTCACACACTTACTGACTTGTGCCCTGGTATAGTGCTGGAATTGCAAGGGCCACATTACCATTGATGTTAAAATGGCTGGTTAAAGGTGGTTTTGCTTGACTGTGGAGGATGCTGTGTGATACACAGCACATGGCCCTGTTCCTGAATTGCCAAGGTTCCTTCTAAATTATTTCACTGCCTGGATGACTGACTGAAGTATCCAATTTGCATAGGCAAAATCAAATTACCAGCCTCCCATGGTATTACTAATGCAGCCCAGAGAGGGCTTTAGCATACACAAAAATTGTTTCCTATTCATAGGAAGCATTGCATGGATAACAGCAAGGCTTTGTTGTTGTGTGAGTTCGATAAAGAATTGTTCATGTGCACATATTTGGACAAGAGGCTTGTAAACAGGAGTAATATATGGGAAATATGTTCTGGGGTGTGTTTTGTCTGATTAAAAAAAAACAAAAATACAGCATTTGGAACACAAAAATCTCAATGTAGATGCACACAGGTGGTTCCACTCTTCCCACTCATTGTCCTTGTTTTGCCTCCACACCAGCGGTCCCTCATCAGAAATTAAAACAGCTCACTGAGAGTGTGAAATAAAGATTATGGCCTTGAAAGCCCTGAGCAGCTGGTCCTCCCAGAACCAGCCATATGGACCACTAGGGTTTGTGTTATTTTTGCATTCAGTCCTGTTGAACATGCTAGGGGAAATTAGAGTTCAACCTGCCTGTCTGTCTGTGGATGAGTCCACCGAGCTCTGATCCACAACAGGAATTCATCCTGACCGTAGTCATAGCAACAGGCTAGGTCTAATGTGCTCTGAA
This sequence comes from Plectropomus leopardus, assembly GCF_008729295.1. NCBI lineage: Eukaryota > Metazoa > Chordata > Actinopteri > Perciformes > Serranidae > Plectropomus > Plectropomus leopardus. Next base: position 12,722,840 of record NC_056473.1, on the reverse strand, counting down.
ATGACCGGGATGCACTTTTATTGAAAACCACCTCCTCACACCTTTGTCTCATGAGACACTATTGATGAGGGAAAGACATCAATATGTGCACAAGTTCACACATATGCTGTTTTAATATGCATGACTGGCACAGGAGGCTGCGCTGCTTCATGTGCTGGTAAAAAAATTCCTAAAGACAGAATTAAAAGGGTTTTTTAAAATACTTTCTTAAATATTAAACCTTAACATTTCCAGACAGTAAATTCCTGTAAAAGGCTTTTGAGGATTGCCTCTTATTATGCTTCCCTCGCCAAAATACATCCAAAGGTTAATAAGAGCATTTTGGAGTCGTTTGACTGGAATCATCAGACCACATGACTAGAGCCATGCTAGTGGCTCTGTGAGGCTGTTCTTACAAACGTGCTTTGAGCTTCATGCTAACTTCAGCATGCTCACAATGACAATTCTGACAAACACCTGTTAAGCAGGTACAATGTTCACCCACCACAGGAGTGAAAGTAGGCTGGTAAAGTCCAGTACACCATACCACAAAATAGGTCTGCCTCCTAAAAGTTGAAGATTCAAATAATCAGTTTTTAGAGTGTACTGGCAAGAACTTCAATGTACTTCCCTGTTAACCATCCATTTTTTTGTGTTTGCTAATTAGCAGTAAACAGAGTAAAGCTGAGACAAGGGAAAAATATGAGTGATTTTATAGCATTTTGTAACATAGTATTGGACAAATTGAAACTATGATCTGATTATGGCGCTAGATGAAAAAAAAAAGTCAAGGATCACCAAACATAATAATTCATCCTGAGGGGACATTGATCTGTGTACAACATTTAATGGCAATCCATCTGATGGTGGTGGAAAGTAAATAAGTTACATTCTCCCTTACCCACGACAGTCTAGATGCCCTTGAGCAAAGGCCCAAACGCTCAGTGGTTAAAGACTTTTCACTCAAGCGTCTGCATGACGAGCTGTATGAATGTAAAGGAGGTGGTTTGCTGGAGAATATCTACTCATCTGGCTGTCCCTGGTTAAATAAAGGTTTAGAGAACAATTGGAGTGAAAAGAATGGAAAAAAAAATCTTAAACTATGTCTTCAAAGAGGAAACTGATTCAGCTTTCTTGACGTGAAAAAACAGACTCTTCATAGCAGAGAGGCTCACCCACCTGCTGTGTTCTTTAATCCTGAGAATCCCAGTATCCCCTGTGTCCTGGGATTGAAGAGTGTACAGGGGATGTAAAGAGCAACAGGGGCAGAGAGGTAGGATGAGGTTGTGTTGCCTCCCAGAGATGGTGAGATGTTGGAAATTCAGTTTGACACTACTAGAAAATAACACAATTTAATTTTGAAATTCCAAGTAAAAAAAAGTTGGACGAGATTTCCAAGATGGAGGCCGCTATTTATCTATCTTGTCAGATGACTTTTTGAGATTTCTGTTTTTTTTACACAAACAGTTACGTCAGCCATGATTTACATGATGTGAACCTCAAAGTCTAAATAACACACGTAGTTTGCAATTTTCCCACATCCTATAAAAATGAATGTGATGGACATTTTTATATCTCAGCTCAAAAACCACTGAGCCCTTTATTGTATGTTATTTAAAAAGCAACACTAAACCTGATAATAGCCTAACAATAAAGCTTAATTACAACGCACTGAGACCAGAAGAAATAAGTTATTTGCAAAAAACACAAAAAATGGGGGTAATACAGCTTATTGAGCTTTTGAGCCATCCTTAATCAGGGGAAATTCCACCTTTGCGACAGCCCCTTTAACTGAAAAGTAAATAAATAGTGGTAACTGACAAATCAGTGCAAGACAAAGTTATGCATTCATTTTAATAAGCGTATGAACTTTAAGTCTTCATGTCTGCACATGTAGCTTGTCATACACCCATATAACACCATTAATTCTGCTTCACAGATTTGTTTTCACCATGTCAACATCATGTAAACAAACACTTTGCATTAACCATGTTTCAATTCATTAAATTAAATTATTAAATTATTTTTTAGTATTACATGTTTAGAAACATTACTGAGGTTAAGAGGCATCACAAAAAACAATGTTTGAATGTTTTCTTTGGATGGTTAAAATCTCAGGCACTCATTCAGATTTTAATTGCAAGGTAACCTTGATAAAGTGAACTCTACTTTTAAAGTCTGAATAGAAATTAATCAAACAGATCAAGGTCTAAACACGACGAACACAAAACATATTTTCAATTGCACCTCTGTGATGATGTTGAAGGCTTGCATAAAGCTCAAATGGAATCCTTGATCCTTGAAAAAAAAAGAGCTTCTTTGGTTTTCTTGATTCCTTGAGCATCCTCAACATGCATAGAAATATACATTCACTAATTCCATTCATTATCTGTAACCACTTATCCTGCGAGGGGTCACGAGGGGGCTATAGCCTATGCCACATGATGTTAGGCAAAAGGCGGGGTATAGGTCAGCAACCTATCACAGAGACAGATCACCATGCTCTCATTCACAACTACAGGCAGTTTCAAGTCACCTATTAACTTAAATTGCAAGTCATTGGACTGTGGGAGGAAACTAGAGAAGCTGGAGAAAACCATTGCTGTCACAGGGAGAACTCCACACAAAAGGGCCCACCCATCCCAGGTTTGAACTGGGGACCCTCTTGCTGTGTGGTGCTAATGCTAACCACTGCTTCACCATGCCACCCATATATAAATATACAAATATAAAATCATGACTGCTTAAATCTGGGTCCATTTGCATAAAATATCTCATGATCGTCCCATTCCAGTTGGCACTGACAGTGACTATGCAAACCAACATGACACTGTAATGTTCCCACGCTACACCATCATCCTTTCCGACATCACAGTCAACATTGCCAGCACAGCTTTAATGGTAATGACAGGCTCTGATGCTAATGATATGTCTCCATCCTGGCCTAACTTTCTGTCTATCCCGTCCGCATGTGGCATGGTTACGTATGTGTGAAGAAGTCACGTATGTAATGACGCAGGCTGCTGTGGCACTGTGCCAGGCATGATAAGGGTAGGGTGATATAGGTGCTTGATGCAAGTACAGCAAATGTGAGAGTGGGCCAGATGTAATGGTGGCATTTACAATTTAGAGTTAATTCATCATTATTTAAAATTATATGTAGACAGCATGTTGATGGGCCTGAGGCACAAATGGCACTTTGGTTCATTCAAGACACTGATGCAAAAGCCATGGTGTTTTATTAAATAAGACTGTCCATGTTCTGTAACTCTCATGATGTCAGAAGATCTTACATAAACACTGTCATCTTACATGACACCCAATGTGAGGGAAAAGAATTCAGCCCACTTCACAGTGTTACATGTTTGCTCAGGTATTTTAAAAGTGTAATAAAAAGCTTCCTCAAACACATAGGCTGGGGTCATTTCCGCTGAAGTTCCCTCGGCTCCGTGTTCCCTAAAAATACCAAACACTTTGAGATGTGTTGTCTTAGTGTTGCTGTCCTAATATAGAACATGATGCTGTACTTTAATGCACCAAGCAGCCTGCGTGTGAAATTCACGTCCTGCTTTCTGACAACACTCATCGTTTTTCTTTTTTGTTTTTTTCAGCTGCTGTGGGCTACAGCTCACAGCCTAGCAAAAGGCCATTAACATGCTCACAGAACAATATCATTCAGCTGTTTTAAAAAAAGGATGACTTTGATTCTGGCTGTGCTTTTTCAAATGTTGAATATTCTGCCAAGGCTACTTTTGAAACGACTTTATTCATGTTGTCTCCACAGCAGTGCCTGCCAAAGACCTAGACATCAAACAGCGGTGGCCTATTGATTAGAGCAGTCTAACTCAGGAAAGCAGGAAAACTGAATTGTTTTTAGAGCGATTTCAACTTATGAGAACCCTGCATTGATGTGTGTGTGTGTGTGTGTGTGTGTGTGTGTGTGTGTGTGTGTTTGTGCGCAAAGCTTGTTTAGGGCTGTCCGTGAGGCTCTGTCTCTTTGAATTGAAATCAGTTACAAATTAAAGTGGCATTTGTCAGTGTAAATACTTTCAAAGTGGCAGGGATGTGTCATATGACAGAGGTAGCCTTCAACAGAAGGCTGTGTTTACTGTTCTGTGTTCATTATCTTTACAGTTAATAGATTATGACATGCTTCTCGAAAAGAAAAGCAACATACTCAATATTTCAAAGTATTTTTTTGACCAAATATGCTGCTACTAATATTGTGACAACATGGTTTGAGTATTAGAGTTTCTCAAAATATTTCCACTATAGTATTTCTGATTAATAATAATCAGTAATGTGGATACAATAACTAAGTGAGTACACAGAAATTGCAGAACGGCTTGGTAAGTTCAGAAAATACTTTACCTCTTTATATAGAGGGGTTGATATCAAAATGTGTTTTAGCCACAGAAAAAAGGCCTAAAAGGCATAAAAAGTTTCATTTCAGTCCCATTGCATAAAAGCCACTAACAGGACTTTCTGATCTGTACACCTGAACGGTGGCAGATGAGAAATGTAGTGCCAAAGGAAAAGGCTGCGTGATGGCAAGGTAAAGCTGTGAAAATGCTGCAAATATAGCATTCACTTAGACTGATACTGATTTTAAAGGTAGACCTTTTTTAAAGCCTACCTAAAACCCCTGTGGAGTGCACACCCTGTCTGTTTCTACAAACTGTAATACACTGACGATACATAAGTACCTCATACAGACCCACTCCAAAAATCCCAAACTACCACTTTTAGGCCCTGTGTCCACCAAGGTGTTTTGAATGGCTGAAGTGATGATGACAAGTGCAGCGTTTTTCCCAAAAGTTAAACATATTTCAACTTTAGGCACTCAGAAAAAAAGCCCATCTGGCAGCATTCAGTGCAAAATCCACGCAGCGCCTTGTTGCACTGTGGGCGTTTGTAACACAGTGTAAATACGGAGTGCTCGAATTGCAAAGCATTAAAAAAAACATCAACCACTTGGCTCAGAAACAAATGCTTTGGTGGACATGGCCCCTAATGTATCTATTTACACGATTCTTGCGATTTTGGGGTTTCTTATTGTAAGTTGCTTTGAATAAAGCACAATATAAATAAACATATTGTATGTAATCCATGCATCCATTCATATTCTCTTTCCATTTATCTTGTCCACAGCTGAAAAAGGTCTGGAGCCTATCCCAGCATGCAGTGGGCGAGAGGCAGGGTACACCTTGGACAGGCTTCCAGTCTGGCACAGGGATAACACATATAAACAGCAAAACGTATTCACATTCACGCCTACGGGCTATTTAGAGTTTCCAGGACACCTAACCTGCATGTCTTTGGACTGTGGGAGGAAAGCGAAGCAGCCAGAGGAAACACAGACACGTGGAGAACATATAAAATCCGCAGAAGAAGGCCTCAGGTCTTTGCTGATGCGAAGCGACAGCACTAACCACTGATCCACCGTGCTGCCCTTAAAACCTTATGCTGCAAAGCATCAGACTGCGTCTGCCTGATGAATGTAGTTGAGAACAATGTATATTTTCCACTGAAATAAAGTAAAGGTCTCACTAAATGGGAATATCATGAGTGAAACAGAAGCGCTTTACACACGTCACCACTTTACACCGTAGGTTCTGCACTTGACAGAAGTGAGGCATGTGTACATGGGGGGGGGGCACAACACTGACTACATGATTAAAGATCACTGAGTCCCCCTTATCGCCTGTAGTCAAGTGTAACCCACCATGTGCTCGAGTGCATGCAGCGGCGTGTCATCAGAGCCACAGTGCGAGGATGACTCACCACATATGTGCTTGCTCACTGCCAGATCTCCAGCGAGGCCTTGCCTGCAGGTACAAACACAAAGAAAAAACACTAACTGCAATGCTGCTGCCTGGAGACAAATGCCTGTCCAAATACTCCACTAAGAGCCCTGCAAGATAATTAGGAAATAATGCACTGATGCTGAAAATAAAGCACACGGGAACTTTTGGGAATCACTTGCAATTACCAGCTCTGGCCTGTTTACACGACACATTCATTGCTTTGGTAATGACTCTGTACTGTATAGAACCAGGCACATACACCACATGGGGAGGGTGGTTTTAAATGGTTATCACTGTGGCTGCATTGTATGTATGTTGCCTGATTACCTGGTTTGAAGGCAGATATTTTGATTTATTACTTATTCAAATTCTTACTGAAACAAATTATAGGCCTATCTTGACAAGAGACCAAAGATGGCGCCTATTCATTTAATTCGAGTTGCTCGCCTGGTGCATACACCAAAAAAGTTTATCTAGCTTCCAGTTTTCCCTCCCTGGTATGCGATCCCACTGACTATGCGCAGTTGTGTTCCTCCCGCTTGCCCCGCCCACGAGTTCCCACTTTACATTATGATGACATCGCAGATTTTTAAATCGCTCTTCCCCGCTCTGGGAAGGTTTTACAATAGGGTGTCAGAATTTATACTGCGTCATTATATATGGTCAGGTACTTACATGTGTCATTGCATTATTAGATATTTCACAAGAATCAAGCTAAAATGGATTAATGTGACTTATGAGCAGCCAATGTCAAGATCCGCATTTGTCCATCCAGGATTAGAACGGCCGCAACTGAGGCAGTAAGTGCTTTGCATTATTTTATCATCAACTTACAGGCTACAAAGTCCATTGTAGCTACTGTATGTGTGAGTTTAGTTCTTCCTGTTGTTGAGTACATATGGCCAACATCATCTTTATCCCTGTTTATCAGACCACAACTAAGACAGTTATGTAGGTAACTAACACCTGTCTAATTTCTGGTTTAGCTAGCTGGTTAACGCCCAGGTCAGACCAAGGATTTGCAACGAGATGAGATTAATTTTGTAACTAATGGCAAAGCATCAGTCAGCACCACTGTGAAAACCTGCCAGTACACACCAATGCAACTGGATGAGATGGTACATTGGCTCCACAACACAACTGACTGTATTTCCAGGCTGATTTTCAGCCATTCAGGCTGATCTTATAACTGAATATCATTGTAGCTTCTGAAAACAAGAGTAAGGATAGTGACAGGGAGACACTTGCTGCAGTTGCATAGTACGCCATGAAATGGTAAAAGAAAGTGACGAGCTTCAGATGGACAGTATTCATAATTCATATGCCGAAATATTATGAATAGCCAACACCGATTAATTAATCAATGAGTGGACTATGTGTGTGACACAAGCACGTACAACAACTAGCAGCAGTAACCCACGGACATACACCGATCCACTGAGAGGACGGAGATACAGGGTTCAGCAGGGACAGAAGGCTGTTGTTGGAGAATGCCGCTGTAAGCAAACACAGCATTTGCGGTCGTTTTTACAGGGCCAGCTGACTTGTTACAAGCCGTCACTTACGTTCTAAAACCAACCACTGGTCACTTGACAAGTTGCTAAGTCGTGAATCTTTGGCCTGAATCGTGCTTAAGGGTCGTGTCTTCCACTATCTAGCTAGCTAATCCCAGAGGAGAAGAGCAGGTGGACGCTTCGGTGATGAAGCATCATCAGGGGCTATAGCAACTCAGATTCAGCCAGTGCAGACCACGGCAGGCTGGTGTCAATTAGTTAACAGTGTCCTTCATCGAATGTTTGTTGAGTAAAGAGAATGCTGTAGTTATTCAAACAACCAGTTCTTTGTTTAGCTGTCAGACAAAATCGCCTCAGTCCTGTTCACCATCAGCACCATGGCTTACTGCACCAAAGATGCTTAAACATGAACCTTCTGTCAAAAGAGGCGGGGTGGAGCTGCGAGGTTTTGACAGCAGTTTAAGGATCAAATGTCTTAGTGACAAGCACTTTTAAATACATTTCAAATACTTGTACACACCCAAATACAGAAGACAGGGGTGATCAAAAGCATTGATTTATGGTTTAAAAAACAACATCAAATAAAGACAGATACAGGGTTTCCACCCAAAAGCAAAGATTTGCAAATTCTTGTGCAGTTAGATCTGAAAATCTGTTTGTATATGTTTGCTCACTAGATGAACAGGAATGCATGACAAAAAAACACCTTATTTCGTCACCTAAAGGGAAGACTTTACAGAGTGCATCTAAACCCTCGTTTCACAGGTTAATACACTCACTAAATTACCTCTTCAAATTCAACAGATGAATGTGTTACATCTATTCTTAGACACTACAGCTCTGTGATGTGTGTACACATATTTTTTTTTAATCAAAGCTCATTAACATGGGCTTGCTATCCTTGCCATAATAAACCCTCACTTGCCCAATGAGTTAATCGCTCAACCATGACATATTTCTCCCTGAAAACAACAAAAATCACAAAAACAGACATACATACAAACATATTTTTTTTTATCTTAATACCTCAAAATAAGGGAAGATTATCAACAACATATATATGTATATCTTTATCCTCTTCCTTATCCATGTGTGTGTGTGTGTGTGTGTGTGTGTGTGTATATGTATATACATATACACATGCCAATACTACATAATGTCTATGGCATTATTATCAAAGTTGTGACAGTATTAGCAAACTTATTCTATATTGAAAGGAGAGGATTATGAAGATAAATATGCCCTATTGAGTACACCAACTAAGCTTGGAGTTGGCCTAATTACAAAGACACGGGCTCTAAAACCCCAGCCGAGCCCTCTTAGTCTTCATAATGCATTCATGATGGGGTGATTCATTGTGCTGTGCAAGAACTACTGCCAGTCTGATACTGAATCCCCCGTATATTGTTCAAACAGGTGTTTAATGAGAAGTCCCAACTCCCAGGGACCGATGGGATTAATGGACATTTTTCCCATGTTTTCCTGTAGAGAACACAGAGCTCTGAACCTCAAACACACTCCTTTTTTTAAGGCAAAGATTAGAAGTACAGGACTACTTGGTAGAACAGATTCCTTACATGACCACTAATCAACTACACTTTGCCTTTTGACCACAGACAAAAGGCAAAGTGGTGCAGAGAAGCAGGGAAAGTGTTATTGTGTTGACAAGATTGGAATATTTGACTGATGCAGAATGCGAGACTGAGGCAAAGGGAGAAATATATCTAAAAGTTATTTTTTTAACATTATTTCAGCGATCACATGTCAGCAGGCGTGTATCTACTTATCAATTCAGCACAAATGTTCCACTTCAACACATACATGTCCTAGAGAATGAATAAAAGCTGGGTTTTTTTTAAGATGAAAAGGCTCATCAAAGATTGAGATGATCTTTAACTAGAAGATAGCACTGCATAAAAGAAATGAAAAGATCATGTTCAAAATAGCTTCAAATAGGTGTTCATTTTGTTGACTTCAATGAAAAGTTGGAGTATTTGAAAGAGAACTTTTCTCAGCCTGTAAAGATTAATCATTGTCGTTCTTTGACATAGCATCAGCGTTATGCTCAGAGCCTCTTTATAATGTCCATCCATGAATCTGGGGACTGCTTTGTGCGTTCCACCATTTTCTGGCGCTGCAATTACTGCGGCAGCAAATTGAAGCATCTGCTGCTGCCTGTCGACAGTGACGACAGCAAAGGTTGTTGATTTTTTAGATTATCTCAGCTTATTGATGCCAAACGTTTGCATAAAAGATAAACATTGACTGTCTGCCAAGTAAGAGTTAAGTTTCCCATGGGGGAAACAAAAATCACTCCTACAAAACAAAGACTTGCAGGTGTTTTGTTTTTACAATCCTGTTAACTGATGATGTTAAGCTGAATGCATCTGCGGTTATTTGTAGAAACCTAAGTAAATGGTTGGCTTAGATAATGACAAGATAAGTATGTATTTAACAATAATTCAAGTAAAATCGAAGGCTTTTAAGAGGATGCTTACGTGTTCTGTTCATGCTTTCAACAGCTGCCTTCACTATGAGCACCCACACATTTAGAGTCCTTAAAACTCACTTGTTTAACCCAACCAAGACAAAATTTCTATTTGTGATGTCAAAACCAAATGATATTTACTTTGCCGTCATTGCCATAGTTAGAGCAACTAACATTATATTTTACAATCCTGCCACAGTTAACTGATGAGTGAATTTATTCTGTGGGACCACTGCAGCCCCTAGACAGCGTGACATAAGCCCACCAGCTACAGTACTTAATCTGTGTTAATTTAGCTCTAGTATCTTGTTTTATCTTTTTTAAAATTTTTTGTCCGAAGTTCAAGTATTCCACTACTGTTGAAGAGGCTGACAACTGCACAGTTTCTTTCCGATGTTGTTAAAACTGCATAGAAAGTAGAAGAAGAAGCATAAAATTGTACACTTCTTGGAACAGTTTACATTCTTGAGTTCCTTCGACTTAAAGCAAGTTAGATCTAGGCCTTTTTAAGACTTTCTTGATGCCACTCCGAATTAAATTCAAGACCAATTTTACAATCACAAAAACTGGAGGGAAAAAAAAACATGAGTCGACATCATTTACTTATGATACAGCACATTACAAACAGATTTTACCAAAATGTTTCTTATAACATGAAATATGACTTGTCTTGTGGAGTAAAAGGTTAGAACAAAATCAATAACTGGCATTTTTTTTTTGTGGCTTTTCTTGACAATTTTGTGGTTCTCACTATGCATTGTCTCCACTGTGCCCTGTTTTTGCACCCCCCCCCCCCACCCCCATGTTGTCCAGGGTGCAGTGACAGCTAGCTAGCAGACAGTGGATCTGCAGGTCTTAGCATCCTGGCCACAAACAAAATAGGAGTGTTTTTGGTTCCACTGTCCTGATCTGCATGATGTTCAGAGGTGTTCTGTAAATTATTTGAAAAAAGCTTGTTTACTTGTTTAATTCCAGTAGCCTCCCCAGATTCAGTGTCACCTCCATACTCAGTTAGGCCTAATTATCTTTCTTTTGTGGGAAGCTGAAGTGTTTTTGTACAGCCAAGCTAGAGCTTGCAGATCCATTCATATGTTCTTGACTCTCCATGTTCTCCTGCATGTTGTGTTGCATCAAAATGGTTGAAGGAGGATGATTGATGTATTCAGACCCTGCTCTTTTACCCTCTCTCCCTCAAGCAGATCTCATTGATTTTCTGAAATGTGGTTGGGAATCACAATCATTCTTGAGAAAGAAATAGCCCAGAACATGTGAGATGGGTGAACCAAAGTCTGCTTGCCACTGCTGAGCTTAGCTCACCAGGGAACCTAAACCAGCACGCCAAAGGCTGCCTCTATTAAAATCGAACCCAGGGAGGAAATGTAGAGTGTCTCAGTACACAGACATGAAAATGCTTTGTTACCTTGGACAGCCAACGGTGGCTGTCCAGGGTTGATAACAAAATTGCCTTTGGGTCAGTGCAGCGGTGCTTTAAAGCACCAGTGAGAATAATGCGGTGATGAACCTGTTAGTGAGATATGTTTTCTTCTGGACATTATTGTCAGACAGCAATGCTGGTGCATTTTAATGAAAATACATGCAGTTAATTTCTGCAATATTCCTGCCATGTAAACATGTGTTCAGTCATTCATCTCAATAGGCTGATTAAAAAACCCTTTTTGTATAAGCGGCTCTGCCGTGCTCAGTAATACCATATCCGCCATGGACAGTTTTAATAGTTATTACTAATTCTATTATCACTGTAGGATGTCCGATTACCTCCCAGGCCTATTGCGCCCTGGTGAGCCGGTATACAATATACAGCACAGGATGCAAGGGATCCAGTGACACTGGGGTAATCTGATGAAATGAAATCATCATAAAAATGATGAAAAAGGCCGTGGCAACCCGGGAGGGGACGTCTTTCTTTGGCATTTGATACTATAGGGGTCGTTTACATATGATCCTGCTAAATCTCCAAATCATTATGGATGATCCCAATGACTTTCTCTCCCCCTTGCTCTATATCCCTCCCTCCCTGCGTGATAGATTAACTAAGCAGTAACGATGTCTCTCTTGTGGAATGGACAGTGCAAATCGTTGTAGGTTCTAAGCCAGCCAGCGGAGACAGGGCTGGCTGGGCAGAGTGATAGATTAGGGATTTTTAAATACTCCTCCTGGTGAATTCTGCCGCAGCCAAAAGAGCAGCTGGGGTTTTTCTCACTCTGCAAGGGGGGCGGAGAAGGGCCACAGATGGCCATGGGCCCTGCAGGTCAACGCTATTCAAAGATGCATCCTGGAGTGTATGAGTGCGTAAATTAATCCAGGCCCGCGGATGCATTGCAATTTATTGCGCTGTGTTCTGCAGTAATGAAGCCTGTACTTTGAATCCATATTATATATGACACATATGCTATTAAAGTAGACTTTGCAGAACTATAACAGCTCTGTCAAGCTCAGAGGAACATTATTACTCCCTATTGATTTGATGATACATTTTACTTTGTGCACAGCAAGGAGAATAACAATGTAAACACTCCTGCTTTTGAAATAACTAAATCATGATTGGAAACAGTGTCACAAAGGTAGTTCATTTTAGGCTGCCTGCCAGTTAGCAGTATTTCATCACCCTCCTTATATACTGTGCATGTCAGTCGCGTCCCTGTTGGTTAGATCTTGTTGTGCTCTGCATTCCCCTTTGTCGCTGCAGTTTGTCAGTATTTTGAGTAACAGGCATAACCTTTGCAACCACTTTTTTAGGGGGGGAACAGATGATTTGGCCTTTTTGGTGCTCTCTGAGTCATCAGACGCTGGTTTGAAAACATCAAAGTGTTGATTGCAAGACCTCTTTTACAGCTGAGAAAAGCTGCTTATTGGCATTCCACCTAGCATGGCCCAACTTTGTTGCAGCATTTGTCATTTGTAAAAGGAGTTACACCATAATGAAAGGCCTTTTATATGAAGTGTTTACATTTTTTTCTATTCCACCTGTTTCTCTGGTATAATAACAAAAGAACATTGCCAGTCCCTTTGTGGTACTGAATGCAAATGTTTCTAAAGCTGTTAGGCCACAATTTCAAATGTCAAAACACTGGCACAAGTGATAGTGGATGAATGAATGGAATGTAGCAGTGACCACTCCATGATTATTTGATTTTTCTCATTAACATATGAGCTACCACCTTCAGGTATCTCGAATATGTCTGCCTGAGGTCAGTGAAGTCCAGTTTGACTAAATTACATTAAAAGTGGCCAACAGGTTGTCAGGCTGGCTTTTGTGCTTATAAAGAGAAGGAGGCTACATTTAAACACACACACATACACACACACACCTTAGACAGATTAAGTATCTGCATAAACCTGTACCCAAGCAGGCTGCTGGGTCACGCAAATCTGAGTTTAAGCCAAAGGATTTTTCTGAACGGGCTTGCCTGACACTAGATGTGTGAATCTGGGATGGATTACTGAGGTTAGTCACACTATAGAGGGGGCTGACTTCAAGGTGGAATTTAAAAGCTTAGTCAACAATTGTTTTCCTCAAACTTTGGCTTGAGTTTCAACAAACAAACACACATCTATCGCATATCTATTTTCCTTTCCTTGCAAGAGTGGTATCATATATGTTGAATGTTGGATATAATCAACCAATGCTACTGTAACGGTTTGTATGATATCTTACAAAAATGTATGAACGTAAAAAATGGTCCTTATTTTATGAATTAAAACCCCTAACAGTTAGGTGAGGTTTCAGAAAAGAATCATGGTTGGGCGTCATCATGTTGCGTACTTAACGTGGTCACGCTATGTTAAGTATGTGACGTGATAACATGACATGATGTGATGTTATGTACATACAATCCTGAAAATCACACGGGACACATAACCCAGGCTCCTGGGTCAATGTCCAGTTTTCTATGGGTAAAGTTAGCTTTAGGAAAAGAATCATGATTGCATGTTTCTTAACGCAACATAACCTTGTGAAGTTACACCAAGTATGAGAATAACTTAAAACACCTCAGAGCTGACTTTTGGATTCACACAGGACACAAACACTGGTCTCTGCTGTCAGTCCTGTTTTCAACAGGTAAGGTTAGGTTTACGAAAAGAGTCATGGTTGCACGTCTTCAAGTCACATCCTTCACGCAACATAACCTTGTTACACTACATACCTTATGTAATGTAATGATGCACATCACGATCTGACGTGATGTGACAGTGATGCATACCAGCACTTAAAACACCTCTGCATTGACTTTTGGTTTGGTTTTACACAAGACAAGTGCCATGTTGGTTTGACCCATCCACCACCTGGACCACCCTCTACATGGACTCTCCCACTCTTCACACTACATCACCTGACTTCTTCCTTTGCTCCTTTCATATGTGGAAGGGCAGCCTGGGGCACACAGGTCATAAGCCTGATATAAAATTTCTAGAAGTACAAAGTCTGACCATCACTACCATAATTTTGAGGCATCTCTGAAATGCAAGTAGTGTGCGGCCAATTTCTATCATACAGTGTAGCCCATTCTGATGGAAAGAGTTCCCTTTGTTTCAGTTCCCACACACAATGTCATAAAATTGGCTACACCTTTGCACCTTTTGTCACAGGCCTTGACATATCTGTCATAATCCAGCTTTTTGTTTTAAAATAAGTAAACTCATGTTATGCAAATACTCAAATGCACTGTGACCCTGCGTGAGTGTGCGTGCAGATCCTACACTGAGGTGGTGCACTCTAGTATTAAGCCTCCCTTGGGGGCTGTGAAGAGTCAACTGATTTCTGGGGGCGGAGGCACCGACTGACTTACAGTGGCAGAGATATGATCAAATGCGTCAGGAGACAATACATCTGGATGTGCAGTGAGAGTGGAGCTTGTTCATGCCAGGAGAAAGGAAAACGGTGCACAGTATCTCACCTCAGGCAGAGTGTCATCTCAGCTGGGAGGATTTGTATCACAGTTTTGATGTTTTTCACTCAAGATTTTCCTTGTAAAAGAGTCTCAGTACAGTCAGTATACTTCTTTAAAAGTAAAGAAATTACTTTGCGCTTCCATTTTAGTATAAGTACAATAGCAGGCTAATGCTAATATGTGCTATATACTTAATAACACAGCACATGGCATGCTTAAATAAACATAAAAGCTGTACTCGATCAGTTAGAGAAAATGGATGGTGCAGTGGATCAGTGACAGGTGTTAACTTAATTGAGATCGACATCAAATTTGAAGTCGTTTGAGGCGTTGACATTCAAGAATTAAACTTAAGAAGAAGGACGATCAATCAGTCCTGGAGTAAAACTCAGTAAAACCACAAAGGTTGCACACAGCTCAGCATATTAATCTCTTCCTTCAGTTGCAGCCATTGCACCTGAGAAGTCACGAGTAAGCAGACCTGATATGCAAATCGTTAACTCAACAGTATGGATAAAAAGGTCCTGGCTATGTATGACTACAGTGACACATTTCCTTTCAATGATCATATTGATTCACAGTTTAAGTGGTCCCATATCTGAGTTAAGATCGATGTAGGAATGGTAACAGTGTCCTAGTTACACATATCGATTGTATACAATCAATGTCCACCATGTAGAACGGATGTTTAAAATACATATCGGGTATCATTTAGCTATGTGCATGGGAATGTGCAGTACTTAACTACCGGGTAAGTGGTGGACAATGGACAGTCTGTCTCTGCAGACAAGTAAACTGAGCACCATACTGTGTTTCTTAACAAGTTCAAAAAAATTTCCCCGCTGAGGAACCGTGCTGAAATTACCACATGATGCCTCCTTTTCTTTTGATTATCTCAAATTGTCTTCAAAGGAAGCATCTTGTTGTTTAAATTGCTTGAAGGTGCCCACTGGAGTTTTCTTGTAAACAAACAAAGTTTCTTTTTACATTCAGTGTAACTCCCCTGAATGCCCTCTGTGAATCTTGGAGCTCTAACAATGATGTATGTATTTCCTTCCTCATAAAACATGTGGCATAAAGATGCATTTCTTG
The DNA here is from genome assembly GCF_008729295.1 of Plectropomus leopardus. NCBI lineage: Eukaryota > Metazoa > Chordata > Actinopteri > Perciformes > Serranidae > Plectropomus > Plectropomus leopardus. The sequence goes on along the minus strand of NC_056473.1, from coordinate 12,707,050 downwards.
CCACATTAATTCCATCTGTAAATCCACAAACCACATGTGTGTCATTTCACCCATGTGCATGCCTGTGCATCCTTGTGTGCAATCATGAAAACAACAGTAATCAATTTTAACCCCTATAGTGCCGTAGCAATGGTATTTGCATCAAAAATCATACTCCTTTCTTCTTACTGAAATAACTGGAATACACAGTGGTACTCAGACATTGCCTCTCTTTTTTTTTCTCCAGTATCCAGTTATTATAATCTGTACGCCCACAGTTGCAGTGAAAGAATGCATCCTGTTCTGATTCCCAAGGCATTAAATACTAAACCCTGGTGAGTGTCCCTCAGCTTCTGTTCCCCATACACAAAGCACCCTCCAGAGTCAGTTTGAGACATCCCGAGCTTTCAACTCCAATCTATTCTTATCCATGGCAATAAATCACAAGACAGAACAAGAATGTCCAAGTAGAGTGGGAGGGAGGGGTGGTGGATGGATCAAGCTTTCATGTCCCATGTGAAACTAAAGGTAAACTTAAGATTTTTTTTTTTGTTGTTCATTACGCAGTTTGACTGGCGTCCAACATGTCACACTTGTTATATTACTGCAAAGGATAGTTATTTTTACTTAAACCATGATTTTTTTTTTTAACCTAACCAAGTAGTTTTATTGCCGAAACCGTGATAAGTTGTGGTGGCGAAACATCTGTATTCTGTGAAGACAGATGTTTAGTTTGAAAGAGGCTGGAGCATGTAAGGAGCAAAAATTGCCAAATCCAAAACTGACATCTAAAGCATCATAGTTTGAAACATAAACTCACTGACCACGCTGCAAAGTCTATATAAGGTAAAAAATGGTGCAAAAGTACAACAAACACCAAACTCGCCGACTTCCAGCAGCACTGAACTTTCTGTTGCAATCACCCAAAGCACGATGGCAACCGTAGTCTCAAAAATCAAAACAATCACATAATTCATCCATTCTTTTACAAGTATTTCAAAATTCAAGAAAAAAAAGTCCATTTTAAATTAAATAGCAACTTTCTTTTTCTCTTAATAAACGCCACTTTCATACAAAACGATGGCATCTACGACTAGCCTAAATTATTTTGAAAGTAGTGAAAGTGGAAAGACGTGGTGACTCTGCCCTGGCCTGTACACTAAATACATGGCATCCAGTCCACAGTTTAAAAGTTATGTTAACTTGATTTAAAGGTCATTTCTGGCCAGGGGTGAGATATTGGTGGTGGTTTGTTAATTGTCTTTTAGTATTAAATTGTTCTTGTGTGAACAACAGACTCATTTATACACGATTAGAGAGAGTACATATGAAAGGCCTAGTTTGTTCCAGAAAAATGCTCAGTGTCCACATGTTAGCTAGGCATGGCTGTTTATCATTCATGTGTGAGTATCAAAAACAAGACAACAGCACTGTGTTAGAAAACCCATCCTGTGGGAGGACAATATGATAGACAGCACTGATGATAGTAATATGGGTGTCAGGGGAGCTTGTAAGGTGATAAAAAGTTTGAGGGGACAACCAGGGAGTTCAAGCTGAGAGCAGGGCAGGAGAGTGAGAGACGGGCAGATCTCTGCCTCATGTTGAAACCAAACTCTACACAATGGACTTATTGATTAAATGTTCTCTTAAAAGGCCAGTTGGATGGAGAAGGTCACATCAAGGTTTTCAGGGGAATGGAGATGCATTTGACCTGTCAGCTGAGGATAGGCTCTGAGTGAGCACACAGCCCCTCTGTGGAGGGAAAAGGCTTGGCAATCTTCTTAAATGGAATCTATCCATGCTGAAACTCACTGGGCTCAGCCCCAATGGACTGAGGTAAGTGTCAAGACATCAAAAAACTCTTTCAGGAGTTTTCTAAATGCTTAGAAGCCATGTCTAGTCCTCACACAACTATCCTGAATTGTCTTTAATATGAGACACGATTTAAATGGCATGCAACTTTAGCAGTTCAAATAATGGAATTGGAATGAGGAATGATTTAAGCTAATTGACCAGAGAGCATAGTTGTGAGTGCAATCAGCATTTCTTTCAAAAGGTTAATGCGAGAATAATTTGGACAAACTGTTTTCTATTAACGAGCAAGGCGGTTCTCAAGAATGTGTGACTCACATTAACAACAGTACAACAGTAAAACATAATTTAAAATGCAATTAGCGGTTATCACATCAACCTCTTGGAAACATGACAACAGTACTTTCTATGTCAATATTTTGATCCGTCTTTTGTCAAATTTGATGCTATTTTCACCATCTTAAGCACAAAATTGCAACACAATGTGTCACACATGCACACAGTGTGCAAAAAAGGCAGAGGTGGGGTCAACTTGAGTCAAGCTGTGTAACTTGTACTAAGTTGCAAATTTGAAGATTTGAGAGTTGCTTGACTCACACTGACAAATGACTTGACTTTGACTCGGTATTCATGCATTAAGATTTGACTTTGACTTAAGATAGATGACTCATAAAGACTTGACGTTTTTAATTAAACATTGCAAAAATTCGCATTTTTTGAGATATTGAGAAGTTACGTTTTATTTTAACCTTACAGGATGCAGCAAACCAGCAGAAGCCAAACATTCATCTATTTGGATGAAAGGCTCATGTTGTTGATGAAGGTAGTAAGAAAGGAACAGCAGCATGCAAAGTCTGCAGAAATCAAAGACAACAACATCCACTTGGGTAGTGACTGAAAGAATGAGATTTTAAATAGGAGTGGCCAAGATTAGTTTCCTCCAAAGGATGGCTGGGCTCTCCCTTAGAGATAAAGTAAGGAGCACAGAGATCCAGAGGGAGAGACGCTCTTTGCATCAAAAGAAGCAGGTGAGGTAGTTCATGTATCTGATCAGGATGCCTTGTGTGCAACTTTCTTTGGGGGGTTTCCAAGCACGTCCAAGACCAGACCATGGGTTAGGCCCAGAGCACAAGAAGAGATTATATACCGCATCTGACCTGGGAACACCTCAGGATCCTCCAGAGAGAGTTGAAAAACATTGCTGGTGGGAGGGATGTCCGGAGAGCAGCAAAATATACAGCAATCCAACCATGGATGGAGGTGTATTCTCTCTCACATACTGCCCAGTAAAATAAGTCGTGCCATAATGCTTTACTTTTCACCACCGATCGACTTTAGGGGGAAAGAATCAGGCTCCTCAAGGGCACTTTGACAGCAGTAGTTTAGGGAGACTGATTTGTTCGATTGTGGGACCAGCAGCCCTGTTTCGGTTGAACTCTACATTCTGCCCCACAGAGTCGAATGCAGCAGTAATTGGCCACAGTTTGCTGGGGAGGAGTCGTTTAGATTTGGAAGAGAACACATGCTGTGAGGTTCCCTTTCATGGTGACCATGTTCCTGATTTGGCACAAGTCAACCCTAGGGGAGGATGCAAACTGCTGGGAGATACACACAGACACACACAGACACACACATCGCTACACACAAATCTTTACTCCCAGTAACCACACTGATTTTCCCTTCCACTTCGACTGCCATGCCAGAATCAGTGACTCACATCTCACTGAAAATCCACAGCAAATATTCCAAAATATTTCACTAATATTGCAAATATAGAGGCCACTGCTTAGCATTCTGTTGCTGTTGAATGACTGAAACACTTCATTAAAATTACGGACGAAAAATAATGAGTGCTTTAACGAGACATACCTGTACATCGTTAATGACTGAAAAAAGGGGTTTTGCTGTTACTTTGTGAGCACCCCTTGCTCCTACACTTGACTTCCAAGTGACCTGGCAAGTGTAAACACTTGTTAATATAATGGGTCTAACATTTTCTCGTACCAGTCAAACTATTCCACTTAAATAACCAAGGCTTAGTTTTGAACAAATGCTCATCAATCTTTAAGATCACCTCAAAACTGCATGCTGGCATGTAAGGGAACAATGTGTAGATTTAGTGGCATCTAGAGGTGAGAACTGCAGATTTCAACCAGCGTAAACTCCCTTATGCCAAGCTTGAACTCCTCGTTATGATTCATTGAGTGTTCATTGTTAAGGTTTTTACCGTAAACCAAACTATCCACAGAGGTCCCTTGCTCTAAATCTACAGGACAAGGTTATTGGAAGCAGTAAAAACACTTTATGAAGTACTTTCATGTTACAAATCTGTATTTTTTGAAGTGCTGTTTAGTTCATAGAGAAGGGGCTGCTAACCACAGTGGCCAAGGCAAAAATGCCAATGGCCCTATCTCTCGAGCTACTGTAGAAACATCGCAGTGCACTTTAGTGGACTCCATGGATGTGGACCCTCTCCTGATGCAGATATAAACATATCATTCTAAGGTCACAACAATGTGCCTATTCTTATTTTCAGGTGATTATACTGATTTTATTCAAATTCTGCCAGTATATCACCTGATTTCGTACACCCCAGACCTTTAATTTAACTTATTTTATTGAAAAAAAGAAGAGTTGAACATATAAAATGTATTTGAACTGCCCGTTACTGAATCCCATTGTGCTTTCTGGGAGGAAAAAGAGTGAAAAACAATTGTGACCCTGATAAAAACATCATTTTCTTCAGTGTCCAGTATACAAGTTTGCTCCTGAATTTGGTGCGCAGTCTAACTTGATGTCCTTATACTGAATTTCTGCATTTAAACAACCCCTGAGTATTGAGTGAAGTGGCAGCACAAACACGTCCAAATATAATTTCTTCTATTATGCTAGCAGCTTGAGAGCCATGACTACGGATCATGATTTGCAAGACAAAGCAGGTGGAACTACTCCCACCTATGTTAATGCAATCCAGTGAGTGTGAATTATCGGCCAACACAGGGGTGGTCCTTATTTACCCAGCTGTTACTGTAGGTTGAGTCAAATCATGCCTCAGTATTTCTGGCTTCACAGCAGCATGAGTGGAGGAGGATTAGCCTGTATTACATGCTTTACTATGATGCTGGCTTGCACAAATCCCTTTCCTTCCTCTCTTCCTCTTCTCCTGCTGACTTAACACTGAGGTGTGCACCATAAACTGACACGAGAAAAGCCAGGAAAGAACATCTGTCCTTGTAGTAAGTAATCAGATTTTATTGGGGAGACTATTTGCTTTTTAATGAGATGCAGAAGTAGGTACACGCGGCAGTTTTGCTGACCCCGCAAAACCATTTATTTAACAACTATTGCTTTCGGACCTTCATCATGTCCTCTGGGATCATATTGTCACCTGGGTCCCCAAACGCCCTTGGCACTTAATTAATCAATTGATGTGATTGAGTGGCCTCTGTGTGTGAGACATAATGAGCTCCTGATTAAAATCGTTACAGGAGGACCTGTAGACACGGTCATGGCTCATAGGTTTCGCATTGGTACTAAGCTCCACTGTAATCTAATGTTTTGTCAACGGGCCAGAGAAACTGAGAGGATAGTTGTCATTAAATGATAGAAGATAATGATAAATGTGCATTACTTTTGATTTTTCTATAACTGTCTTTGAGTCTGTCTTAGAGATTCCTATAACTGGAATCTCTAAGACTTTGCTGCATAGTTCTAAGATAAGAAACTTAAGAGTGCATTTATCCCTTTATCGCTTTAAATTCCCATTAACAGCATTTAAGGTCAACCCTTATCATCACCGTGTGGTCATTGAAGATCATGTGTACAGCTTTGAATTATTGGATTTAGATTTACTTATTTTAATGTAAAAAAACAAACAAACAAACAAACATTTTTCTTTAAAAAATGATTCAAAATGCTTGCTAAGTTTAACATAAAGGTGTGCAAGTATTCCATTCATCTATCCTTTTGCTCTCAAAACAACTTCCCCTGTTCAGGGTTGCAGGGGGCTGGAGGCATCCCAGCATGCACTGGTTGAGAGGCACAGTACACCCAAGAGCAGAGGTGTGTACTCAAGTCAGACTAAAGTCATAAATTTAGTGAGCTAATGTAAGCTAAACACTTCAGTAGCAAACTTTTTTTAACAAATGAAAAGTTTAAAAAGTGTTCATGATTTTTTTTAATGTATCATATTGTTGTTTTGTAATTAAAATGTCATAACATTTAGTAAAACCTGCATATTAATTTGTTTAAGACTCGTAACTCAAATTTTGGGACTTGACTGCAAACAATGACTTGGTTCGACTTCTGCCCAGAACAGGTCACTAGTCTCTTACATCAACGACAAGTGCAATTTGTATTCACAAACATGCCACCATATTAAAACAGAGGGTAATGTAACTGAATCAAGAAGTAGCTGTTTTACAGATGTTGCTACTTCATAATACTGCCGCTGTCTGGTGTAAATCTCGCATCTCGACATTCATATTCCATTTCTGTATATATGTTTTTTTGTAAATCAACGCAATTGGTCACCCTTAACATCTTGATGTAGTTTTTACAAATATTGAAACCAATGGAAAGTATTAAAAAGAGCATTGTTTTTTTTAAGCAAAGTTGTTTGTTTTTTCTGTTTTCTCTTAAGTAAAGCCATCTGCCATTAGCCATGAGGCTTTACTTAAGAGAAAACAGAGAAAACAAACAACATTGTTTGAGAAAACAACGCTCTTTTTTTATACTTTTCATTGGTTACAAGATTTGTAATAACTCACATCTGCGATTGGCTGTGAGGCTGATGGCAGATGTGAGTATCGGAAACGGATGAATTCATATCTCAGACTGTTCAGATGTGAGTAGAAAAAATTAATTTAAATTCATCTTTTTTTAGAAGAATAAAACCATTACACAAACACATCCAATCTTGCAACACTTGACAGAAATATCAGGTGGTATTTTCTTTTCGGAGTCAGAGTCAATACACTTCAGCTTTCAGTCAGTTACCTATGAAACCCACCATGAAATATGGATGGAGATGGAGGATCAGAAGAAAAGCACTTTAGAAAATGGATGTGAATTGGACACATCGTTTGCTGAAGAATGACTCATGACGTGACTCAGCTTGTCAGTCATAACAAAGATAATTAGAGTTTGATTTTTACAAGTGAGCTTTTATTGGATGCTTTTTTGTGGCCCGTTGAATGTGAAGATGAAACAATAAATGCCTACATGTAGGTATGGATGTGTAAGAACTGATACACACAGTAAATTTACAAATCATTTTTGTAAAGTTTCCATCTCCAGGTTTTCTTATCAAGAAAAAGGCTCATTTTAACACCATTATAAAGCCATTTTATAATGTCCCTAAAGGCCTTTAAACATTAACCTTAACCCTCTGTTAAATATAAGTGTACAAGCATGTGGGTAAATATAATAATGGTCATTTTGTTAGTTTGGATACATCAATGTGTTTGGGCCCACAGTGGCCTGATTACAAGTACATGTAAAATAGTTTGTATATTCTTCGTAAATTAAGGCTAAAAGTATGGTAAAATTTTGTAAATGGAGAAAAACATTAAAATATGTAAATAATACTCATAGACTGTAGCTACGCCTTGCAGTCAACCTGCCACTCAAGTCGCAATGGCTTTAATTATCTATAACTTTAGGCCCTCATAAAATGAGAATGAATGGGTTCCACACAAACCCACCCCCCTGTACGGTTGTCATGAATGGGAAATTAATGCTATAAATATGTTTATTTCTGCTGAAAGGTTGGGCATTTTAACCTAGGAGTCTAAAGGAACCAGCCTGAAGTAGCCATTAGAGGAACTGCAGTTTTTGGCACTTTGCTTTGGCTTCATTTTTCAACCCAAGAAGTTGCCAATTGATTTTCATCTCTGCTTGGCTTAATTATCATAACATTCTACTCAAGCAATGCAGACAAAATCTTACAACAATTTTGGTTGTTTCTCAGTAAGAGTAAAACTAAAAAACAAGATGTATGACTGCATATGTCTCTGAGTTGCTGTTTAAACTAATACCAGCACGTTGAAACGAGACATTTTAATTGATCTATTAAATAGCAGTAAACATTCACTAAAATCTTACAAAAGAGCCAGTTGGCATAATTCTGGCCTCTAGCAAGAAAGGAAGACTTGAATTAAGTGTCAGTAATTTGATTGAGATTGAGTGATGGAAAATTACAGCACAGATAAATGTGGAACATCATCAGCTGTCATTGTTCATACAGTGTTTTGTACCGCATGTCTGTGATTTGTTCTGGCTGTTCTGTGGTAAAAACTGATGTTTTAAGGTGACCTTCTTAGCCGATGCAAAAAAGAGCAAGGCCAAAAAAAAAATAAAAATACTTGACACCATATGTTATGTCCACCTGACATGTAGCTGAGGGCTGAGTTAAGGAACCCCTTGGGACAAAACTAGTGTTCTTGGACTAACCTCAGTTATGGCTTCCACAGTCAGTGCACAGAAATCCAACAAATAAATGATAAGTTTTAATGAAGCCACTGAGGCAGCCTCTAGGGGACTCTTTTCCAAAACTGTTTCTGTTGAGTCTGACATCTTTCCAATAGCCCTGCTGCAGTCAATACATTTCTGCGTGGGTCATTGGCCACAGACTACATCAAGCTCCATCAGATGTAAAACTGGCCTCCCTGAAAACTTTGAGGTACTACACAAAATTGTAAAGATAGTTTGTCAGAATGCACTGATATATCCCTCCTCTAAGGGTTAATATAAGTCTAATAGTCACATTGCTTTTTCAAAATATAACAAGAAGTCAAGGGAAAGAGTTTGTAGTCACTGATGTGTCTGAAAAGCCAATTACTGTACCATTTCACAATATCAAAAAAGATGTGACTTTGAAGTTCAATGATGTTGATAGGCTTTTTTAATGTAGTGAGTCCTGGGGGCAGCCTGTTCTCATTTCAAACTCATCAAATACCTCAGCTATGTCAGTGCTTTTGGTCCTAGTGCGTGACACCAAAAGGCACCTTTGTGTGTCCACATGGAGCGTAGCCGTGGCATCAGCTGACAATGTGACCAGACTGAGGCCGCAGCGTTGTTATTTTATGCCGGTGGGTCACAAGACGGCACCAGGCAGGTCAATTCACAATGAAAAACTGATTCAAAGTGGGTTTTTTTGTACTCTGAATGTGAATAAATTGCTTGATTCCATAAAAATGCATCAAAATAGAGCTTGTTTACCAAAAGGAAGTGCGAGGGGAGGACCCAACAGACCTCGCAGCAGAGGTGCTAATTATTTATATATAACTGGCCCCTGGCATTTTACAAAAGTGGTCTCCGGGCAGAGAAAGTTGGGTACCCCTGCTGTACAACAATCTGACCAAAATTTTGCCTTATAAATGGGACATTTTCAGTAGCTGAGTCATGTTTGAAAGTATTGGAAATGGATGAATTCATATCTTAGACTGTTCATTTGAATAATTTCCCAAGCAGAAATTACCACTCAAAAGGACTTACATTAATTAGGCTTAGCCCTTTTGCCTAACAGCGCCTCTTATCTCTTCTACAATCTTCTTTTTCTTTAATTTTGGTCCCGATATTCGAGATACTCTGGCCATTTGTGCTTAATAAAATGAGCATCAGATTTGAACACTGCAGAATTCATGCTGCGTCTGGAACTGTCTGTTCCACATAATTTGTTTGATTTCAAAGTAATTTTCATTAAAGTTATCTTTAAAAAGTGAATGATGAATTAAATCCATCAGCACAGTTCAAGGGAAAAAGCCCCCTTGTGAAATTAAACGTTAATGCTTAACTTGATGAATCGCATTTGAAATAAATAAATAAAATCTGAGAATTCTGTATTTACAGTCAGTTGCATCGAAATCATCAGGAGCTATATAATAATAGAAATCCCAGGATACAAAATATTCACAGTCACCATGGCAACCAGCAGCATGTAATCACACCGTAAAATAGTAAACTGCTTTCATATATAAATATATTATCCCAATTTAAGACCAACTCACATGCCCTTGTTTCTCTTTTATTTTCGTAGTGAAAATATTTTCCGGTCTGTTAATTGCTTAACCTTACAATCTTGTCAAAACAAAAGCTTTTCAATACAAATAATAGAGAGCAAAAAAAGTGTGTATGATGGCTGAATTTGAAATATCAAAAACAAAAGCAGCTTTATCCAAAATACCAAGTATATTTGAACCCATTCACTTTGTGCCTTCTTTTCTAATATCCTCTTAAAGCTATTTCGGTAAGTTTCTCACATTGTGCCTTCCTGTCACACCAACAGAGACATGCATTTACCCCCCATCTACCCTCACTGTCATTTGCTTGAATGCATTTCAATCCTTGACTTGTTCGAACATACCATTACGGATGCAGAGGAGAAAGAGGATTTCTGAAGTGAATGGTGTCAAAACTGTTTGCTTTTTGCTCCATCAAGAAAAAGCCTCGAAGCGCCTTTCGTGCTTACGTCTACCAGTTGACATCTTTACCACATCATGGTTCATGGGTCGTTTTGAGGTTGCCTAGTGCAGATGTATCAGGCAGTATCTGTGTAAACCTTCCTTTATCTCTCTATAGCAGCTTTCCATTCCTCACTGGCAAAGAGGGGAAAAAAGTCTTCACAACCCCTTGACGTTTAAAGCAACTGCAATATCAGCAAAAAGAGCTGAAGTAAATATACTGTGGTATTGATCGGTCACGCATTAGCATTTCAGCAGATTAAGTGGGAAACTGTGCGGGTGTTCAGTTTTTCCATGCCGCTGTCAAAGTGTCAGTCATCAATCTCTTTACAGGCATGCACACATGCACTCCTCGAGGGGCATCTCTGTAAATAAAGACAATTTACTGTCAAATACAACAGCTAATCTGATATTATAATCTTTAGCCCACATTGGTGACATTAATTTCCCTTTCATGTTTAAATTAGACCAGGTAGTCTTTAACACATTGCAGGACAACATTGCATTGATGTTGCAACTGCGTGAAAAATCGTGCTGAATGTCTAATGACAGCAGCTGTGTTCTGGTAGTTAAGAGGCAGTTACATGGTTGTGAGGATAAAATTGAGGAAATTGTAGATGTCAATGGAAGCAGACAGTCAGTCCAAAACAAAATGTCTGTTATTTGTAAAAGTTCTTACAAACACATCAGGGAGAACTGCTACAAAAAAAAAGGCAATTCCCTCATTACTTAAAAAAAGATCTGCAATCCAAAATGTATTTGATTAGCATTTTAAATGTTTATGAGAAGTCAGTAAAAACATAAAGGACAACTTTCTATTTGTAGAATAACAATAATAAATATGCTTGCATTATTATAATCTAATGTGTTTACCAATGTGTTAGTCAGCCAAGCAGTTCTAATTATGTTTATAAGAATGTATATTCAAATATGCCTGAAATGTTCCCCTGATATATTGATAAGTATAAATATTTAACAAAAACAAAACTGCTCTGCTACGAAAGGTAACCACACACTGCTGCCAGAAGTTAAAGTCAGTTAATTTAATCAGAATTCTAATTGCATTTATTGCTACTGGTTCTTGTATGAAGATGTACTGCAGTTTTGCATGTACTTTGTCTAAGTGGTGTTGCTGTACCCCAGCATAAGCTGTTGCTTGACTGCTGTATCGTCAGCGTCAATAAGTCATTTTGCACTGGAAATGTAATTGTGGAAATAAACAATATTTTTGTTAGAATGTGTCAGTAATTACATGGAGTAGAAAAAAAAATGTCATTTGTGAGATCCCAAGACCTTTCACCAGATTTCAAATTAAAATCTGTTTTTAAAATGTCATCTATAAGGTAGTTGTTTAGGAAGAACCAATAGCATTTTAACATCATTTGAACCTGATTTATGACTGATAAACACAACAACACTCAAACTGAAGAGGCACTGCTGTATATGTCTCTTAACAAGCAAAAACATTCCATAGTACTTAGCTACAATACATCACCAATTAAAACTACACTCCCTTTTTATAGCTATGATGATAATAATAACAGTCGTCTTGAAAAAATAAGTGAGATTTATTGGTGGCAAGTACTGCAATGAAACAATAATGCTGTTAACAAATTCCCATGAGGAGCCTGCATGATGTTCCCTCGGGAAGAATGCGTGTGCAGTTCTTCCTCTTTTTTATTCCTCGACCACACGTCACAGCAAACCAGCCAACAAAGACTCCCTGATAAAATCTACTGGGAATACAGGAGGCCATCGGGTTTAGTTCTGGTTCAACCTTGACCTACCTAAAAAGAGACAGCCATTGAAAATACGATGTGTCAAGGAGGAAACAAACAAACATGTAAAAGATTTCCAAAATGGAGGCTCTGGGGGTGAAGGACATATTTGAAAGGAAGCAATAAAAAATAAATAATAAATAATCTATTGAAGTGGCACAACAATTGACTGTGGTTCCAAAAATCTCAGTGAATGGTGATTCTTTACAGAAACCATGTTATCTAAGGTACCTATCCTTGGGGTGTATTGCACTCAAAACGGATAAAGGAAAGGTTGTTGCTGGGTGAATGTTGCAGTTTCAAGGATTTCTTGTTATCTCTGCCAAGGAGGGTATGTTTTCAGTTCAGTTTGTTTGTTTGTCTGTTTGTCAGCAGGGTTTCATAAAAACTACTGCCTGATTTTCATGAACTTGAAGGGAGGCTGTAGCATAAGTCGAGGAAAAACCCATCACATTTAGGTGCGCCTCAGAATCAAAGGGCAGATATACAAATCCTTCTTCACTTTCTTTAACAATGCAAGAGAGGGCATTTGACCTTGGTTGTCTGTGTTCCCTAAGTGCTCCTCTGGTTTGTTCTGGAGGTGTCCCGGTCCCCAGATCTAGCTGCGGAGGGAGTGCCCCTTGCTTTCACGCTGTTCTGCTGTATAGGTAGCTGTGGACACAGACCCAGGCTGAGTCTAAGTGAGATGGGGACAGCTGCCCAGAGGAAGAAGCTTGGAGACTGCGTAATTAGCATGCTTTAGCTCAGAGGGCTAACTTGGCTTGTTGTCAGTTACCCGAACCACCTCCCCAAACCCTGTTCAAACTCCCAAACACATGGAAAGAAAAGCATGTTTGTGCTGAACAGCCAAATCTGATTACACCAACATAATTCAACCCTTCAATCCAACATTATTTTTTTTTAACAAGACCAAAATGTATTCCTAACCTTGACTAAGTGTTTTAGATGCCTAACCATAGATGATTTGCAACAACAAAAATCTCAACCTTTTTAGAATGTAATTTAAAAAATACTATTAAAAACCTTGGCTGCAGACATTATAAAATGCTGAACATAATGCTGGATTTAACAGAAATGTCCAGTGTCAACCTTCTCTCTGGTGATAGGATAGGGAAATATACATTTAAAATGTTCCTAAAAAGGAGCTGCCATCCCTAACAAGCTGTTAAGAATAAAAAAAGATGTGTTAAAATGAATGGCAGTTCAAATCAGACACTGATTGCCTTCCAACAAGTACTCTAAGCTTTCTTTGAGTGTCACAATGTCTACTGCCTCCACATTTCCACATGTGGGAGTTGCTGTCATGAAATGGATCAATCTTCTGTTTTATGGTGGCGTTGTAACACATATTTTCCACACCCCTTTCCCCCGGATATCCTTGGACCTGCCACAATCATTTGCATGCTGCGTAGAGTGCTGCACTGACAGCTTTGAGTTATGACAGATAGAAGAGTTGGCATTCCTGAGAAAGTGACACAATATTCTGCAGTCCTAAGGTTTAATGGAATCTCCACAATCAGATCCTTTTGATGCATCCACAAGGCCCATAGCCACCGAGACAGCAGGAAGAGCACCTTAAAAATGAATGAACTTGAAAATGAGAAGGTTAACATGATTTATGCTGAAACATAGCGGGGGGAAGCTCATTGAAATGATGAGGAGCGCCCTTGGAATTCATTTGTTCAGAGCGACGTTCAGCAGGGTGGAGTGCCATTCATCTTCATCGTTCATCGTCTGTCTATTGTCTTCCAATCTACGAATGACAGGAGAGCCACTGCCATTTGTATGCTTATGATTTGACTTGCGATACCGTGGGCTGACACACATGTAGCAATATTCTGTCAAATAGAAACTCAGGACGTCTGTTGGCAGTGTGATGGTGGAGAGAGCTCACTGCTGTAGGGATATTTTTGACTGTTGGTAATTTGGAAATGGGCACTTTCTGCATCTTATCTGCTTGACACGTCTGTGGAGCCAGACCGTGTGAAAATGCAGACAACTGCATTAAATGGCATGCTTCAGCATACAGTGTGTTCAGTTAATATTTTACAGAGCGCAAATACAGAGAATGCAACTAATTGGCTTATTTGTCTATAGTCAACCAGGAAAGATTTTCTGAACAAGCGTGTACTTTTGGATCATCGCCTTGTTCCACGCTCATACATTTTCACATATTCAATCGTGGGAGATGACCTACACAAACACAGGCTTTTCCTCTTCACTGAGCCGTAGTACTTGCTTTGTCTCAAAGGTACCTTCTGCCAAAGTAGTTATCACTGTCTGAAGTTTGGAATTCATCTCAAAGAAGGCCCATTAACAATAAAATATAGATACTAAGCCCAAGATGTCATCATTGTACTCTAGTCCACATTTCAGTTTGGATGCGTTTAAAAATAAAGCTTTTTTAACACATCATCAAGGCAAATGTTTAAATAGCCACACTGTAGTTTGTTGCAATCAAAAGAGCAATCAAAGATATTTTCACTGTAAGTGCTGTTGAATTGCAGAGAAGCCAAGAAAGAGTCTTTTAAAGTGTAACTATAATAATAAAGAAATAACTTCTAAGAAAATCTCTGTTGAGTGGTTTGACATTCACACACTTATGAGAAGGATGATTTTTTTTTTTTACATGTACATTATTTGAAGGTCATGTACCCATGGACTGGGTATCTTTACTCGATACCTTTAAGGTTTCGATTAAAATAATTTAGCAACAAGTATTGAAACATCTCCAGTCAAACCCCCATCTGATCTTTTTGCACTGGGGGTCCGGTCTCCCCACCAGATAACGAGCTACACAGCTGCAGCTAACCCTCTAACACCATGCTGTTAAATGGTCCCAACAAACTAACACCGAAATGGCCCAACTCCAACATTAAACCAACTGATAAAAACACATGCGGCCAGCCAGACTCACAACTTTCCCCTGAGTGAGGCTCACGCTTGGTAGCGGCAGCTTTAATTTCTTTGGTCACTAGATGTCATAACGTAAATTTAATATTTCAATGTCTAACAACGATTGTGTCAAGCTGGGTTGTTTGGAGAATAGAGAGGCATTGTGTTGGATGTTGTGATTGATGCAAAAAAAGCCCAGGCTATTTTTTTTACAGTATACACCGGCACTACATTTACATTATGGTTACCGAATGAAGTACTCTTTTGGTATTGGTATCATAATTTTTCAAACGATACTCGACCCTGGAGCTGAAAGTATTATCCTGAGACAAAACCAGAGCGTGGGAGTTTATGCTTTTGTGATAATGTTGTTGCCGTTGTCAGTGGCAACCATCCATAACCACTGTACCTATCTACCTGTATCTACCACAGCGAAGAACAAAGAAACTCAAATAACAACACACACAGAGGGATTGTGGCATCATTCTCCTCTCAGGGTGCCATGATTCCACTATATCCTAATGTAGCAAATAAGTGATTGTGTTGTTACTGTTCTGTGTGTCCTATAGAGAACCTTTAAGTGTGATGCTTTGCCCAAAAAACACAGTGGTAGCCTGTGTGTGCCAGCTGGGCAGAGAGGAATGGGCACCCCAGTCTGTAATCCTTTGACCAGTCCATTGCTATCAGTGTACATGCAGTGAATCGGCCAGGCTTGGCTGGATGTGTATAATCACTGCCAGTCACTACATCAACAAGCGGCTCTTTGTTGACATCTGCACTTAATCCACCACCCTTGTTTATTATGAACAAAGTAGCGTTTGATTGTGACTACTTCTCAAGGCACAGAGAGGGAAAGCAAATAACTGAACTAGCGAGAGGGAAAGGATTATTAAAAGAGATCTGACAAGAGTGAAAGAGGGACTCACATTGTTTGATGAATTATTTGTATTATTTGAATTATTTGTTGAATAATGCATTGCGTTGTTGTTTTCTTCAGCATCAGCGCAAGCATTCTTTGTATTTTACAAAGAATCTGAGTGACAGGAGGCGAGCTGTGGAACTTTAATAAACTTAGATATCCCACTCATGGTTACAGTTTTGCTGACTTCCCTATTGCTCTGAAGTCATTTCATCACTCTTACTTCCTTAGATATTTTTTCTGAGCTGAGAGCCCATTTTCCCTGCACTCAATATGTCTTCTCCAGTTCCGGCACCATGATGCCACTGGCATGTGGAATGGCCTCAGATAGCACGCAATTGGCTCAATAACAAAGAAATGAGACAATAAAGCTGCAGGCTCTGCGTTTATTGCCGATGCGTCTTGGTGCGGTGAATGTGTGACATAATTCTATTTGACTCATTAGATTACAGATAAGGGTGATAATGTGTGTTTCCCATTTCTACAGTAGTTGGGAAGCGACACTGAATTAAAGATTTATTTTCACCTTGTCATGTGTTAAGGGTGAAACTAAGTTCATGTTGTTAAGAATATACAAGCTAACCACATGATTTCAAGAGCATAAAGAAAAACACTGTAAATAACATTATTGCAACTAATGGTTGACATTGAAAAAAAGAAATGCTTTTACGCAACACCACTTATTAACTGAAACATGTACTTTCTACACTATGATTTTTACACATTTGCAAGAAAGACAATGACAACAATGACACACTCACTAAAACACCATAAAGGTTGTACTACTACAGTAAATATCCCTCCCTCTTCAGTTGAAAAATAGTAGCTTTTGTCTTATACATAAGAAAGAAAAATGTATTTCAATACAGCATAAATAGTAAAAGTAATCTAATATACACTGTATAAATGCAATACTTGTTATATCTGGCATGTAAATCTGACCTTGGTTCATATAGGATTTCAGGTCTATAAACATCATTCACCGTCCCTCGGGCGACCTGTCTGAGGTTACTCAGATTTCTACTTGTGTCCATTTGGCACAAAACCAATTCCAATGGTTCTGCCTGCTTGAACAGCCATCTTGAAGCTCTTTCAGCTGTGGTGGATGGCATTTTACATTTTATCTGACATGATACACAGAGCACTGAGCGCTCAGAGTGACTGAGCTCCAATGGCTCCAACTTCAGTTGGGATGCATCATTAACATCCCTCCTCAACATGGGCGGATTATGAGACAATGGGCCCTTGGGCACAGGTATGCAAAAGGCCCCATCACCCTATATAAGACAGACATTTTTTGTTGTTTTGCATCTCGTTATGCATCATTTTGTTGGTTTCAGGACTGTGTAGTTGTTCTCGATCTCTGAGGTAATTTTGTGTCTGTGGCCGTTTTGCCCCCTTTTATTTTGTGTCTCTTCACAGGTCGCAGGTTGCGTCTCCTTGTGGTTGTTTTATGTCTCTTTGGGGTAATTTTGAGTCTCCTTCTAGTCCATACATGTTTGATCATTTTCATTTTTTCATCATTTTGCAAGTGAAGGCCACGGGGGTTGTGATTCTTTAGACCTCTGGGCCTGTGTCCAGTATGCTCATTCAGTGGTATTTCGGTTCTTGCAGGACTTTTGCACTGTGTTAATTCATGAAGCACTTGTCTCTAACTTTATATCACTGAGCTTTCGGTCTTGGCTTCAACCTAATCAACAGGCGAATGTGACATAAAAACCAAATTAAGCAACTTTTAATCAATAGGCAGCATAATGTCTCCAAAACAAACTCCCCGAAATCACAGAGGGATAATTGAACAGGCCTAACAGGCACAGTACCTGAGGTCCAAGGTGTCAGGGTCCTTCCTGGCTAAAATATAAACTGACCTAAATACTAAATATGGGCATAAGAAGACCAAAAATGATTATTGATGATTAGTGATGCAACATAGCTGTAAAGAGACACAAGGAGCCACACAAAGACTATGAAAAGGGACAAAACAAGCACAAAAGTAGACAAGATGAGAATAAAGTGATGTAAATTACAAAAATGGCCATTTAGAGGAACTACACAACGATAAAAGACGGAAAATGACTACAAGAGACATGGCACCTCAGAGAGATATCAAACAACAACAAAAAGAGGCCAAACAACTACAGCGTCTGTGGGTCTCACTCCTATGTTGGGGAAGTGATGGGACCTTTTGAAAGTCTGTACCCAGGGACCCCGTTATCTTATCATCCGCCCATGCATTGGGTTTTGCAATATGTGCAAGTCATTTAATGAAATATTAACATGAAAAAATAAAAAAAAAGTGGACTTAATGGAGTTTTAGTCGAGCCCACTATAATGAGGATGTATTTCAAGCCAAAATCTGGTTGTCACATAAAAAGCAAAATTAAATACAGATTCCACTCACACACACAGATGCCTGCACCTGTACCATAAACCTCAAATCCCCAACACACACGCACACACATCAATACCTTCTGGTTGTCACAGTCACCTCCCCATAAATGTGTGAGGATGAACATGAAATAGAACCTGGCTTGCAGATTTGCAAGCTCCCCAGTGCGGACAGGTCACTGTATTTCCCTCCTTGCGCGTGACTGAATTATGAGCAGGGTCACATATGGCTGGTTACACAGGCCATGTACAGAGTACATTGTTCCCCAGGGCCTGGCTAAGCATAAACTCTGCTGTGCTGCACAGTGCTATAGCAGGGCTAGGCATATGGAACAATGACTGGTAGAGATAATGTCCTCAAAGCCTCATGCTTGAGTTCTCGTCCTGAATGATGGCCAAATGTGACCCTATATGGACAATATAAGATGAATGTTTGACTTTGATTGACTTGTGTTCAGGGACAGCTGTTCTAATGTGCTTTAAGAAAAAAACACTGAGATGCGCATCAGTGACGGGGAGCGTGTGATGTATGGCTGACCTCTATTGGAAGTCATGTGGATGTATGTGCTTTTTAAGCAGATTTATTTGACCCCTAACCTACCCATGTGATTTATAATATGGACTTAGAAGTTGTGCGTTGTTTTTTTTTTCTTGTGTAGCGATTTGCATGTCCATGTGTGTTTGCTCGTGTTAGTGATTTTTACGCAATGAAAATAAGGATATCTTTGCTTCCAGTAATCATGTAGCATAAAATTCAGTGTTTCTACTTTAATCTCTTTCTTTCAAGTGCATTAAGCTGACTACCTGTAAATCAAACATGGCCTCATCTTCAGAGAAATAGATAGACAAAAACTAATTTTTAGCGACACTTCAAGAATAGCAAATCCACTGCAAAGAGAAGACTAAAAATCAGTTTTTTTCCAGCATAAGCAGTTATGGCATTTTGATTTCTACAGATCCTAAGCAGAACCAGCTAAAACAAGACAAGAATTTTTATGCATTACTTTCATCAGCATTGCCTCAGAAGAATATTACTTTCTATCAAAATCCTTGATGCCTCACACAGAGGTCCTCATAAATCAGTGTCATAACAGCTTGAGAGTTGTTGAAAGATCAGCTGTATCTGGAGAAAAGTCTCAAAGACAGGAAAGGACTGCAGCTTGCATGAGCACTGCCATTTATTTAATATGTGAAGTAAAAATGCCTTTCTCACCCTCTGATGTCTGATGTGTATGAACTGTTCAAGTGTAGGATGGTTGATCTCAGCTTTAGCTTTCAGATCATTAGATGAAGCATTCAAGTGACCTAAGTCAACTTCTCTGAAAATTGTAAATAATTATGCATATTAGGCACGAGGCGGAGCCTATGTGGGTGGCAAGGTCAAGCATTTTAACTGCAAGCCAGTCTCAATGGGAGTTTGAGGATACAGCCTAATTTGAAACATTTTCACATACAGTAAATGTTAATGCCATGTCTGGATCCACTGCTCCTTTGCACTGACAGGAGCCAGCTGAGGCGTTTTAGACATCTGTCGCAGCTGCCCTCGGGCTGCCTTCCCTTAGAGGTATTTAAGCCACAGCCAATTGAGCGAATACCCTGGAGCAGACCCAGGATTCACTGCCCTGGGAGGACTTACAGCCCAGGAGGGGCAAGAGAATTCTTGCATTTCATGCAAAATGGTCTCAAGGGTACTCTAGGCTACAGTGATCCTGTCATCAATACATTTTTTTAACTCCTGCACTCAGAACAGTACTTTGCCATTGTTCTGACAGCCCAAAACTCAACAGCCCAATTGGTTCAAAAAATGTCCCATTGACCAAAAGCCCATTTCTCTGGCAGCCCGTTATCCAAAAAAACAAATGACCATTGCTCCAAAGTCCCATTTCTCAGAAAATGCACACTCCCTGCAATTAGTTGCTCTTTCACTGTGGCATTTGAGCCACCAGTCCTGACCGGTTTTACCAACCCTTTGCAGCATTTCCCAACAGTAAATGTGTTTTTACGCCACCACATATGGGTGTTTTAAACATAAACAGTATCTTTCCTTAACCATAATACAGTGTATTTTTGTTTGTTTACTTTTTGGGGGGTTTATTATTATTATTTATTATTATTATTATTATTATTATTATTATTATTATTATTATTTATCATTACTACTTATAGACAGGAAAAAGTAAAGTGCCGCAGGTTGGAACTGATGTGAGGCCACTGCAAAAGCCTATGGGGTGCACAATCAACCAGGTGAGCCAGAGGTTGCCCCACCAAGTCATTTTTGCACCTAAAACTAACCCCACCATCATCCCTGCGCTGTTGAGAAATGGTAATGCATCCAGGTTTTACACAAAGGCCTACAATGCAAACCATTTTTTCAGGCATTTGGGCTGTTGAACAGCAAGAAATGTATATTTTCTGTGAAAAAGGACTAAAGGAATGGGCATTTATTTTTGGGATAATGGGCTGTTAAATAGATATTTTTCTACCTAAAGGATTTCAGAATTGTGGACTGTTGAAACAATGGGCAGTGCCCCTCAGTGCAACCATGGTCTGGGTCCAGAAGTTGATTCTCTCTGTATGCATTTATTACTGTGAATTTCCTCAACACATTGTAGAAAGACATGGACATCTGTGATATCATTAGAGGTTTCCCAAGGGGCATTTTTGTGCCTGGAGTCAAGTTTACCACTGGCCACCACTGTTGTCAGCTTTGGGTAAGTTCACTTGGGACAAGCAAGCAACAACTACTATGGCTGACCCTGACAGATGGTTTGACCCTGTGATAGAGAGCAACCTGTCCATGGAATTTTGCAGCATTTGGATGAATGGAAAATGTCCTCACATCATCTTTTATGGGAAGTCTAAATTTGAAACTAAAAATTTGTAAAAAATGTGCCAAATATGTTATGTATGCATCAAACCTTTCCTTTTCATCAAATCTATTTGAATAGACAATGCAGATTAGGTTCAATGTGGAAATAAAAAGCAGCCTAAATCGTGACTTCATCTGTACTGGAACCTCTCCTCCATGCTAACTTTGAAAGTGAGTGAGATAAACATCTCAAATGTACTGGCATTCTCAGCTAAACTAGCAATAAAAAGTGAATTGCCTTTCATGCCAACATTGTTCATTTAGCTTGTAGATCGAGCAAATCACTTCTTTTCCAAGTGGGATTCTTACTATGCGGTCACCAGCTGACAAAATTTAATCTGTTTTTATTGCCATTGGCAAGATGGTTCTTGTCTCCGGGAAGGGTCTTCAGAGAAGCTGAACATAAACCAATGTGAGCACCAACCCTCAGCATTTAATGGTACTTTTTCTGTGATTTCAGCCAGCTAAATGGCTGTCATGAATGTCACGCAGACGTGGTATTGTTGACGCTCTGTCTATGGTGACGGGGAACCAGTGCGACTGCAGAAATCTGTTCTCAATTTGTTAAAGTGGCAACTGTGACAGTGAGATTACAGAGCACTAAAAGCATTGTCACAACAAGGACACAACGGTGCTTGAAGATGCACTTTGGTAAACACATTAAATAAGCGGAAAAAGAAAAACAAATTCAATGGCAGGACAGCAATGGAATCTTACAGTGTTTTAAGATTTTGAATTTATGTTGGTGCTGTCACAAGTCACAGATGTCAGGTGTCAGTCAGTGCTGTTTTCTGGGATGTTATTCCCTAGTTTGACCCATGATCATGTAAATTGGTTAATTTTTTTGAACTACTGGCTGATGGGAAGCCTCCACGGCATGACTGGTTTGTAGTTCTGTTTCTCCCTCGAATCCCACAATGGAAACAAGTCCACAAACAAAAAGAGAAATCAATGGACTTTCTTTGGCAGCTTTGAGAGAGGTGCTTAGCATCACAGAGTGTTTGCCTGAGGTGAACATCCCAGAGTGTATTATGGTGTTGCTCCATTGCCCTGTTCACATCCGCAAGCTGTTCTAAACCCATTTGAAGTGAAGCACACAGGGTTTTAACAACTATCCGCACTAGTGTGAATAGCCTCCTAGGGCCCTCTCGCTCTATTCGGCCGCTGAAATGGCTTCTCTTCTCAGTTGAGCATCTATATATTCCAGTACGAGTGTTTTAAGAGCAGTGTTTACATTAAGGAAAGGTGCTTCATCCAGCACTACACACTGAAGCACCATTTAAAGTCTGCAGTCTCCAGTTCATCCCTTTATCACGTATACTGTTTTATCCATTGTCCATATCGACTTATCATTTTGTAGTGGAGTGATCATCGCAGAGTGGAAAAATTACATCAAAGATGATGTTAGGGAGTTTTATCTCTTCCCTTTACTTTTATTATTTCATCTCACCACTGACAGAGACTTCAAACTTTCATTGTCGCCCCAGGTTGAACTGAGATTCAAACACTCTTCCTCCATGTGATTGAGGAGCCTCATAAACCCCACACATCTTGGATACATCCCTTTGGTCCTTCGGAAACCTTCCTTTCCTCCGGAGGACGGTGGAGGGT
The DNA here is from genome assembly GCF_008729295.1 of Plectropomus leopardus. Taxonomy (NCBI): domain Eukaryota; kingdom Metazoa; phylum Chordata; class Actinopteri; order Perciformes; family Serranidae; genus Plectropomus; species Plectropomus leopardus. The sequence continues at coordinate 12,684,337 of NC_056473.1, read as the reverse complement.
GTAATTCACTTTACAATATCAAATAATCACTGCTTGTGAGTCTTGTCTCCTGGCTAACTTGTCGGGCATGAGTTTATGGCTTTTAAAAGCAGAGGTGAGCTGCAAGGAGGAGAGCTTCCCCTGCTGCGGCCTGAAGGTGATGAGGCCCAAAGTGAAGCTTTGCCTACAGGTCATTGAGCAATAATGAGTGTTATCAAGAAAGTGCCAGAAGACAGGTAACACTGGTGGAATTTATGAGAGGCCTTGCAGGATGACCCTAAGCAGGACCAGCCATTCTTCACCGGAGACAGGGCTAAGGCTAGGAAAAGACTAATATGGCAGGATTGTGATTAAGTAGACCCTTGATTTTATAGGCTTTGGCACCAACAAGCAAGTCAGTATTTATTGACATAGATATAAATTGTAAAAACTGAACACTACACTGATTACTGTACTCAAGGTGATCTTCATTGGGGAAAAAAGTATCTGTATTGTAATTTCACTTATTTTTAAAGCATTAGTATGGTGTTAAAAGAAATCTTTTCATTTGGATTCTCATCATACATTTTGCAGTCTGGCCAAAACCTTATCAAATGATGTTAACACCAAGCAGATTTACCATAACATGCAATCAAAAGCTTTCAACCGTGTCCTTTCCTTGATTCATTTGTTCCCATGTCATTCAAAGTCATTGCTTCCCATTTGTCAATTTCCGCTCCTGTTGGAAGGCAGCGGCAACGATCTGCACCGCCTTTAAATGCTGTCTATGAATCATCACCCTAACAAGAGGGTATAGCTTCCTTTGAAATTCAAATTGATGATATAAATAAAGATGCAGTGTTGTGCTGCCGCTTAGGTTGTATATTCAATATTTCAACTATCCACTTTTTATTTGCAAAGCAGTAGTGGGCTGCTGAGGAGGAGAGTGGGGAAAACTAGGAAGGGGAGGGATCCAACAACAAAATCTCCCAAAATCTATACAAGGTTTCAGTCTGCAGGGTTTTCTGATAATGAATTTGGCCAATAATTAATTTAATTACTTATGATTAACTTAATTACTTTTATCAGTGTGATTACTGATTTTCTTCCTAATTAGTTCTCAGTGGAGCTGCAATTTCAGAAAATAGGATGTGCACAAGTTGTAGAGTCCATTATGACTTTTTTATATGTATACTGAGCATCTTGACTCACTGACAGCTTTAAGTACATTCGGAGTTGCCCTTTAATACATGTAGCACAAAACAAGAGATTGCCCATGTCAGAAACGTTGTTACCTACCATAAATACTTTGTTTGCTTTAGGTGTGGGATAGCGCTAGAGCTGGCCGACGGCAGGACACGATGCACAGTAGACTGCAGAAATCCAGCGTTTTGTTTGCGTAGCAAATTTGTAATTTGGTCAACAACTATGGAGCCTCTGGCCATTCCTTGAAATTGTGTCACAATTTCTGTGTCGGCTCTTACTTAGAAAGATCCTATATCCATAGTTTCTCCAGTTAAAACACTTATATTGGCCTCTTTGTGTGTAATCCTTCTTCTTCACCCTTGTATGTTTGTGTTCCTCCAGTTTTATAATAATCCCATGACAGACATGCCATTACCAAAACCACTTGCATGCTGTGATTTCTCTGGACAATGACCCACTTGACTCAGACATGGGCTCAATCGGACGTTTCCTGGACTTTGTACTGGGGAGCTGATAGCTCCTCCAGGTAATGTCTACATAAATTTACAGTTGCAATGCTTGTGTGAAAGCAGCTTAACAATTTACATGCACGATAGAAGCTCTGTGAGGCTGCAGGCAGAAGTAGCCGGCTTGGCTGGAGGAAGTCTGTATTGTGCTTTCTCTATGGGCCAAATGTTGAAGATGCAGTACCGATCATCTGGGTAATTTCATATGCTGTAGTTAAACAATTTTGGCTTCATGCCCCACTGAGCAACTTTCATAGAAAAAATTGGGTCCTGCCTCCAAAGCTGTATCCAGGTCTCTTGATACATTTATGGGCACAGCAGAGGACCCATTTTAAGCTAAATGCCAAACATACTGATGTTAAGCTGGTATGGTGCTTACCATGTTTACCAAGTTTCATGTGTTACATGGACGTGTGCATCTATTTGCTAATTAGCATTAAACATAAAGTACAGCTTGAACTGATGTGAATCACATTAGCTCTGCAAACACTGTACTGCCACAAGTACTGGCCATGATAAAATTTTGACATCATGATAGCAGTAGGGGAAAAAACACAAAAAGAACAACAACAAAAACCAAACAAAAGTTCACTCTGATGGAGACATTCATCTCAGGGAATTCATCCAATAGTTCAAGACAGTTCACTCAAAAACACAAATGTAAACCTTATGGTGATGCAAGAGTAAAAGCAAGGGGATCACCTAAGTCACTGGGATTCAACCTCTGGATCCATGAATGTCTCTACAAAATTTATTGGTATACCAACTTATAATTATTAAAAATATGTTAGTCTGGAGCAACTGAATTCCCCAGAGGCATGCAGCTAGCATGGGTTGAAATTGAATTTGAACAGACACCCAAAAATCCAGCCATGTAATTTACCTCAACAGCTTACACCATGATTATCAAGTTGCCTCCTCTCTGGTGCTTCATATCAAAGGTTACCACGAGGACAAGTAAGGCAAAATATCTAATGTTAGTAAGTGAAACTTTCTCAGCTGTTTAAGAGTTGATGGAATTCGTATTTCTCTCAGGATTTGATCATGGTTTCCTGACAATAGTCTCTGCCTGACACAGTGACTTCTCTATTGTTGACTGAGGCTGTTATCTTAATAAGTGCATTTGCTTAGTGTTGCTTTAAATTGTCTCCCTGCAGTTTAAGGCTCTTAGTTTAATAGGAAAAGCACAGCTGCCACTAAAACAGTTTGTGTGCTTTGATAAACTGTTACTCATCTCACAGTTTTCAGCATTTGGCGCAGGAATTGAGAGTCAAGTCGACTGCTGTTTTCATTAAGGAAAAAAGCACAGCCATGGCACTGAGGCTTGGACCTCTCTGTTTAAACATATTTGCACTACACACACAACAGCTTTTGACTTGGCCTCCCTAAAATGCAAAGAAGGAGATTCACTGATGTGATGTCATTACAGTAGACTATTAGTGGCTACAGACTTTAGAATTCAGGTCTGAAATATTAGATTTAATCAACAACTATTTTAATAACAAATGGCATCCACACATAATGTATTTAATGTGAAGTCATGTATTTAACATAAAGAAACAGATTAAAGTTGCATAGGATTAGAAAAAGAATCGTAGTTGGGGGTTGTCACATTACGTATTTAACATAAAGTTACATACTTTATGTAATTAATTTAATATAAAGTTACAGGTAAGGTTTAAATAAGTAAGGTTGCATATGTTAGGTTTAGGAAAAGAGTCATTATGTCCTTGGCTTAATGGATTTAATGTACAGTTACATAGATTGGATTTAGGAAAGTGAGGCAACTTCACTTTCCTAAATCCTAAAAAGGTTAGGTGTCTGAAAAGAATCATGGTTGGGTACTGTCATGTTACTTAACGTAATGAGCTTCATGTAAAGTTATGTAGGTTAGGTTTAGTAAAAGAAGTGTGGCCGGGCGTTGTCTTCTTACGCTCGTAAGGTAAAGTTACATATTTAACGTAATGGACTTAACGTAAAGTTAAACTGATTAGGTTTAGGAAAAGAAACATGGCGACAAAGGACCTTAAAATAACTCAGAACTCACTTGGTTTTACGCTGGACATTAACACCAGTCTTGTGTTTGTTAGACCCATTCAAAACCCCAAACTTTTGCTCTTTATACTACCTTCTTCTTCACTGCATGAGTCATGTTGATATGGGCCACACTGATTGGTTATAAATGAATTACTGACTCCTGATGACATGGGTTATATATGAATTCTGGTGCATTATGTTTCACAGGAATAGCGTTAAGGGAAAACAATAACTTTCACCAACAGATAAAAAATAAATAATAAGAAAAAAACAAATTTTATTGGTTGTAGTTTTAAGTAGTGGTCTTTAACTATTCAAAATGTTAATTATGGTTACCACCAAGTTGACAATATGATTGTTTTTTGTTTTTTTTAACATCACAAGGGTTGAATGTTTTGCTTCCATTGTATGTTATTGAAGGATTAGAGTACAGACTTAAATGGCTGGCTTCTACTTTTGCCACAGTATTTGAATGCACCATCATTTATGGTATCATTACCCTTGGAAAGTGATGGGAGACATTTATTTCCTTCATTTACTCCAGCCAACAGCAATCTGCACTGAATATTTTTGCAGGTTTGCCAATGTCCACACGTGCATTGTGGTAATAACAATAGCCTGATATAGCCTCCTATACTTCAACAGCCATGTAGCATGTCTGCCCCATTGTTTTTGACTATCAACGACCGCAGCTCTCCCTTTTAATTGGAATTGAAGCATTAAGCAGTCAGCAAAGTTTCTGAGACACGTCTGACAGTCAGTATTCATTATCAAACTGAAGCTTGCAGCACCATTTAGTTCATCCACAGCTGATGGACCAAACACTGGCGCATTATTCACAGCATGACAAAGAATGGAGGGATTCTGTCATGACTGTTTAGGATATCCATTATCTTTTAGCCCCAAGATGATGCACAGAGTAACTGAGTCACTGAGCTGGTGGAGTGCATTCAGCTGACTTTGATGTTTGCCTTAAACTATGCAACTTCTTAACAAAGTCAAGGACATGCTATGTCGCTCGTTGGACACAAATTTGGCGTTTCTGACAAGCGCAATGCTGCTGTTTTTGGTGAAATTCATTTGACCTGTATTCAAGGGATTACTACATTGCAGCACAATGTATAATAATTAAATCTGAATCTCCATATTCATGCCATAGAAGGAAGCTGATGTGATAGATTAGATGTCTCACACCTGGTGGCCTGCATTCTCATTCGCAATGATTAACAGCTGCCGCACAACACGGGAAACCTGAGTGACACTTGACTTGCAGATGAGCTGCTTGACAGTGTTCTCTTATCTCACTGGAGAGGCAACATGATCAGGATATGACTCGAGGGACAGGAAACAGGATGGTCCTCACTTCCTTCTCAAACAAAATTATGGATCGGCCAACTGTTGGGAAAGCAATCCGCCTCAAAATTTAATGAAGCACTACTCTTAAGGGGCTTTTTCTTGTGTCAGTGCTTTACATCAGCTGGGCACGACTTAACATTTACCCCTGCCCCTGCCAAACACAGAGATGTCTCTTTGGTGAGACAGCAAAGTGAGCCCCCTCAGGGATAAGGTCATGTACTGATGCCATGCAGACGCCTCTATTTTATTCCATCATTGCACTGGTACAAAGGCAAGGCTTTTTGCTGTGCTGTAATACCACTTTTAGCAGGCCAGTGAAGTGACAGACAGAGCAGGCTACAAAATGTCTGTATATGACATCCCCCCTGCACTGGGAAGACCAAAGCTGTAAGCACTGCCAGCCTTTGCATCCTCTGGGAAGCTGCCAGCCACTGTGCCAACCGGGGGTCTCCTCTGATGCAGGAAACTAAGCAATCTAACTACAAGAGGAGCCCAAGAGTGTCACATCTGCTAATTACAGCAATGGCATCTACTTAAATGGGTACACACGTAAGCTGACATTACACCACAGACACACTTACAAGCACTGCACCTCCTCCAACCTCCCTGTTAATCAAGGCATAATCAGTAATCAAGCCGGTAAAAGTGCTTCCTGTATTCAGGTGGTGCACTCTTTCTTGTAATGTTTTTAACAGACCAATTTGTTGAACAAGGAGCAAGCTCATAACAATTAAGTTATATTCTGAGATGCCCAACTTTAGAGAAGTCCTTTATGGTGGAATAGCATGCATGGAACATTCTGTAAAAATCACAAATTTAACATATGTTCACCAACAAAAAAGCATTACTTATATAAATAAACAGTGATTTACTCTTATTATTTGGCATTAATAATATTAGTAGGTAGGTCTTCATTTTGATTGATAGGTGCTCTGATTTCATGCAGTCTTGGGCAATGTCTGTTACCATGGTGATGCAATAAATAGAACCAGTGTGCCCTCCTTGATTCACACCAAAGTGATTGTCATGACTGTAGAAAAAGATTTATTGTGCCATGTTTAACCAAAGACTGCATTAAAATGTTTTCTTAACAGTGGATGCTATAGTTTAATTAAAGTTAGGGTTAAGTTCAGGACACATAAGGATACAGAGTGTGTTAGGTTTGCATGAAGCAAATGACAGAAATGAAAATTTCTTTCTCTCTTTCCACCGGTGGGTGACGTAATGTGGATTTGGCGGTTTTTCCACAGGAAACAATATGGTGGCTACATGTAATAGTTGATCTCAAGACACAGTAAAACAGTAAGCTACAATATTTTTTCTGAAAACATTTCAGGCAAGAAAGAGGCAATGCAATTACGGGACCTTGATTCATATTTGATCAGCACTGCTTAGTTTTACTATTTGATCAAATTTTTTTGAGCCTCCATTCTTACCATACAGGAAACAGTATGGCTTACACTTCCTGTTCGAAAATTCTCTTAGTACAGCTAAGCAGTGCACTAAAATATCTTTCTGAAGATATTTTAGACAAGAATTAGGCAATACAGTGACCGAGAACAGGACAGAGAAAATATATCCCCCTAAATTCTACATAATGGACCTTAAATGTCACCTGCTGCCTCTGACTGATAAAACACTACTATCATGAGAGCGTGAGAAAAATTTGTAAGCTTATTGGAGACATTTCTTGCATATTGTGGATTTATACAAAAATGTCTATATGAAAAGAGGAAAGGCAGACTTTGTGTTTTCCCTTCCTGATCCAGCCCATTACACTGTAGAATCGGCCCCACTTGAATCTCGATGTTTACCCAAGCTGCTCTGCTTCAGCAAGGACACACTGACCTAGTCAGGTCATTCAGTTAGCACCACAGCTGTTAGCATGCAACCAGCTTCCATAGTATATCCTATGCTAACTATATCTGAACATCAGGTGGATCATACGCACATACAGATAGGTCCTTTCAAACAAGAAAAAATTAATGTTAGCTGTGATGAGTTGACCATTTCCTTATAGATCTGTTCTCCTTGCTGATACAGTGTTAAAGTGAACCACTAGGCAGAGAGAATAATGATTCTTGTCTGCTGATGGTTGGTGTCAAGATGATTTCTGTAAGCCCCTAATGATGTTTAAGGTTGTTGATATGGTACACTACAGAGAGACTCTGCAGTGTGTGCTTCTGCTGACAGGACAAGGACAAAAGTGGTCAGTGCCAAATAAGAAACCCCACATTTTCTTGGCCATTTAAGTGTGTTGTTTTTGTCGATCAAAAGTGCTGTGAGACACGAAGCCAGTGACCCGCTGGAGTTTTAATGAACTTGACAACAGGCTGAGAGAGGTCATGTTTTGCCCATAATAAACACAGATTATTTCATGTAAACTGACACTTTTCACTCCAAATGTCTGATAGCTTAACTCCATTTCTCTGCATCACAAATGCAGTAAAAAGATTCATTTTCACGAAACAAATATCATTTGGTATTAGTGCTGATTGGATCACACGTAAGTAGCGAGAGCATTTTGTTAAATTATGGGGGTGTGCTTTTTTTCATGCTTAGGGGTTTTACATTTTCTACGTTAATCCTTAAGAACCTGCAGCATTATCCATTGCTTTCACATGGGAATCTTTCAGGAACCAGACTTAGTTGCACAAGTCTCGACAGTGACTGGGAAAACATTGATATGATTCATGATACTGCCTAATCCCACATCCATCATCCATTGAGTAAAATGCGAAAGCAACATAAATGCACCCACACTCCCATGGATCATTTGTGAACAGTTTGTCATCCACATAATTCAGGCGTCAGGTACAGAACCCTGCAGAGATTTCTGAGGATGAGCATAAATAAAGCGAAAGCTGTCAGCAATATCATTAAATTTGAATGGTGTTTATGCTTTATTTATGTCTGAGTATAGTTTCACCATTTTGAATCTCAATGTTATTTATTCAAGGACAAGGAGTGGACTGTAGGAAATTAGATCCTCAAGTGTGTCTAATAACCTTTGACCAGCAATGAAATGAACTGAAAACTGAGAATCACACCTCAAATTTATCAAAGTACTTGTCATATTTTGTTGTTGTTGAAAATATTCATTATTTGTCTTGCCACACACATTCCAATTGTCTTTTCTCCTATACAAATACATCTTTCTGAACTGCCAGATTTGGCTGCCTCGGCAGTGGCCTGTTATATTTTATTTAAGCAGTTGAAAGACATCTGAAAGATAAACAAAAACTTGTCATCAGAGGGAAGATTCCAGCAATCTGACCTGCCATTCCAGGAGACGTCTGCAGTATGCGAGACATCGGGTAGAGTCTCGGTTCTGTTTGCGCCAACAGCTCACGTCAAGGTGAAGTCTGACTCCTCTCTGAACCCTCTTTGAACTTCCCTGACAGCTTGTGTGATATAAAATGCCCTTCTCTCTCCTCCCCCACCCCCATCCAGAACTTTGGTCATGCTTCACAAAGCGGCCAGCTTCTGATGGAGGCCTTGTTCTTTTTTGGTTTGTGACAGAGAGATGGTGGGATATGTTGGTTAGATGGCTCAGGTATCGGTGGCTTTCTGATTTGGATTCTGCCAGGAATCACAGTGGGCACTGATGTGGTTCCTGCTATTGAGAGGTGTTTGCTGTGCTTAATACCGCCATGCATATTAAATTAAAATCACAATTAATTGCCACACGTCTTCCATTCTATAACTGAATGTGGTTATGGCAGAAAAATACAAACAAGAGATACACAATAATATCGGCACATCATCAGTATTGGATGATAATGGCTTTAAATTTAAATATGGGTTGCCTCAGATTAAACACATGAACATTAACACACTTGAAAGACTTTAGCCAACACCCTATAAGGTACATTCTGCGCCTGCGTAAGAGGAAAGAACTCCACATCACAGCAGGTGGTGGTAGTCTGTATTTGTCATTCAAAAAGGGAAAATGGAGGACCGATGGAATGGATTCAAGATTCAAGTTAGGCAGCTAGAACTACCAATCGAAATGATTTCATTCACTGACAGGTTATGTCACCTCCAACAAGATTTAACATGTTGAATCAGCCGATAAAAAATGGAAAAACAGACAAGGGTGGACTAGTGCCAAGGGTTGGGGACACACCACCAAAACTAGGCCAACAGACACTCACCGGGAGCCTGATATTGACCCATGGCCAACGTCTGGCTTGGTGTGTCAGGGCCCTAATTTTAAAGGGGTTGCTTTTAGTAGCAAACCCATAAAAAAACTCTTCAGTTCCCTGTTTCAGCATCAACTTTGATGTTTTGTTTCAGCAGAAAAGCTCTAATGTACCTACCTAGGTGATCTTCCTGCCACCAAACAGCCGACATAAACTGTTAGCAACTAGCCGGTGAAAATTTTGAAGCATTTAAAAGCTAAAGAGCCAGATACATCCCTAAGGAGTTGGAGATCGAAACAGAGGTACACCCGGAGTTATTATTAAACTTATATCTATCAGGTGGCAATAAAATTGCTCAACTGATAAAAACTGTTTGAAAATATGTCAATGTTGCATTTTCATCTTATTCCATTGCAACCAAGTGGCAAAAGCAAAAAAAAACATTGATCACTGCAGCTTTAAGACAGCTCAGTTACAACAAAATTGCCTTGGAAGACATTGAAAAGGAAGTTTATTGTAATCTTGAAAGCCAGGAGATTCCATCATTTGGAAACGTTTTAATTGAGTATTGTGAATTTTTCTCATATCTGATTCTTTATGTAAAACTGTGCTGGGTAATTTGTTGCTGGGAATGGTTAAACAATGAATTTGAAACACCTTTAAAAAGTTAATTAACTGAATTACACAGCTGCTTCCATGTCAATACAATGTGATTTGGGTTCTGGTCAAATCCCAATCAGTGAGCTCAAAGTGTATATTTTTTAATCAGCTCTTAAAGCTTATGATGATTCATTGTGTATTTACCATTTAAGAGACTACAATAGTTTTGCATTTGGAGATAGTGTTTACTGCCCATTATGTTCTTGCTTCTTCTTTATTGGCTTATTTGGTTTAGACTTTGGTTTTTATTTTGTCTCAATCTCTTTGGATTTGGTGTTGGTGCCATTTGGATAGAATCATGAACTTCAACTCATTTTAACTCAACTATGACAGTCTTCTCGGCCACAGTCCTCCAATGAATGCATGCATCTCAATAGCTGCTGTCCATCCCGCTCCATCAGCCAGCAGTGGGCTCAGCCTCTCCGTGTGGAGCCAACTGTAGGCTTGGCTCAAGCGGAGGGGACACACTCCATCAAGCGCTGCAGCTTCTCTTCTCTCCCCCTATGCTGCACTCCTCTCCTGCTAATGATTAACATCATAAATCACACTACACTGTTTTCTCCCACTGCCAGCAGTGAGGAAAGCAGCTTCTCCGTGACCCCATGCATTCAGCAGATACGGGAGGTTCTATATGTATTAAAATTTGTGCTTTTGGGCTGATTTCTGAAAACATTTTTTGGAAATACTAGAATTTATCCATTTCCATATATCTAGTCCAGTACTACTGAGATCTAACAATGACTATTAGATTGGTGCCTGATCACCATAATCTGACCACAATTTGCCCATCACATCTACTGGTTGGTTGGACTTTCCAGCTTTTATATCAACTGGGAGTATTTTTGGCTAGGACTTATTTGTGATTTATTATTCAAATGAAGATACATTTTGTCTCATTTGACATTATACTGTAACATAATTTTGCATTTCAAAACTATTTTGAAGTATAACTTAAATAAATGGACAAGCTATTTATATTTAAATAAAACGACAAAAACTAAGGTAACTTGGAAATTAATCCATTTTATGCAACAAATCATTTTAACAAACTCTTTGAAATCAGTAAATATCCAGCTCTTACAAAACATTACACTGTATTGAGATGATTAAGTGATTGTTCAGGATTTTAAGTAAAAAAATTAATAAGGAAAAAAAAACATTTATTTGGGTAATGTCTCACTATTGTGTGTCCTTGAGTGTCCACTTGACGCTAGCTCCAGAAGTGAGCCAATCCCCATACATACCCATGTAAAAAAAGTCCAACTTTACAGCAGAAATAAATATATTTACAACCTGGTACAAAATGTTTTTGGTTTCTATAGCTAGGTTGCACACTAATGACAACTGAGTGGGAGGTAAATTTTCATACAACTTACCCATTTCCATTTTATTTAGGCTTAACATTATGCATAATTAAAGGTTGGCCACTGAGTGAAATGCTGTGTGCGAGGCATCTGCCCTCGTCCTCAACTCCAACCTCTTGTCTAAATATGGTCACTTCTAGCTTCAAATTCCAAGATGGTAATGGCCAACATGCGGATCAAGGCTGCAAAACAGTCTATGGTCTGGACTACTGTGTGCCTAATGTGGCATTCTCTACCCTTGATAATTAGTTTTATTTGGTCATTTTTTTCTACCCAGCTGAAGCCGGTCTCTGTAATTCTCAGACATGGCTCTGTCCCTTGGCCTTTAGTAAATGCGGCTTAGTTCTTTCTGGCAAGTGCAATAAGAAGAAATAGAAAAGGAATGCCCTCGTGACTTCCATTCATCTGACATTAGTGTATACAGTAAATTTTTGCTGACATTTATATCATGATCACAAGAGATTTTCTCTGAAGTGGACTTCTAGATTTCAGCCCCCTCACACTCATGAGGTTTCCTACTGAAGATGTCTGGCGGCAGCTGAATGCCTGGAGAAGGGACCGTGACACTGTGGATTCAAATGAGGACCTTTAGGTCCTGATGGACCCCCTGCTGCACCCTTTCTCATCCAAGAGAAGTCAACTGATCTTACTTGCTGTTCACGCTTACATCGTGCTTAACATTTAAATGGTTTAACATATTCACATCTGGGTGCTTCTCTGTATAAGTGCAATTTAGTTTTCTCTTGAAGACCACTGAGGATAAAGAGCGAGACTGGCTTTTCTGTACTGTTGAGGGTGTGAGAAGCTTGACTAATGAACTTTTCACATCAACCTGGCTCCATCCAGTCTGCTGATTCAAACTATTGTTCCTGTGGTCACAAACCTGTTTAACATTATTCATATCCTTAAGGGATCAGCTCATGTGGTATAATGAAATATGGTCCCATTTGCTTTTGTATCCTCCATGGTGCATTTGACCTACTATTTAATGACTTGTGTACACTTCCAAAGCCACGTCAGGGATAAAGAAATTTCAATAAGGCTGCAAATTTAACAGTAACTTCACCACTTCAGGCAATTACACATTCACTTCCTCTCAGATTTGTGCAAATTTGGCCACTCAAGTATTTTTGTACTCTGTGTTTAATCGCTTAATTTATCAAACAGCCAAAAAAAAATAAATAAATAACTGTACGGACATTGGTTGTAGCAACATATGCGCCAACCCATGTGTGTATTATGTGTGACAGCTCAGTTTCTGATCTTAAAACCTACCAGGATGTACTTCAGGCCCCTGTCCTTTTCTTGGTTTATTGAATTTATTGAAAAAGAGCAAATTTTGTGCTTAAATTTAAACATTTTCAACTCTTCCTATTTGTCTTAAGTAGCGTGTCTCTACACAGATTTGCTTGCATCCAGGTGTGTCCATGCATTTACTTTTTTATCTCATCATCACCCTTAAGGTCTCAGTCTTGACAGTCTGAAGACAGAGTTTGATCTCTCAACCACGGGCCCTCATATGAGGATGTTACATTTTGGGTTTTCTGCACCTTATACTGTATTCTGCTCAATGTAGGCCTGTTGTCCTCTTTTGCGGACACTTTTATGTGCCGTCTAGTGGTATCAGGAGCACAATATACTAATAATCCATGTAAAAACAAGATGGCGGCCATCTCTGCCAAGACAAGGTACAAAATTTGATCAAATGTTATGGTTCAAACTTGTTTTTCAATGACTATTGATGTTTGTAGTTTCAAAAAAACTGAACAATTTCAGCAATAGTAACAAGCTAAGACATTGATATTTAGGAGGTACTTGTTTGAGGACATTGAAACTATATTATTGTATTAGTGCAGCTTTCAAAAAGGCCAATTATGTGATAGACTGGGACAAAAAGGATATTCCTCGATTGAAGTAAGGAGCAAGGAAAATTCATACAGTTACAAAATCAGCAAATCACATGGCTTTTAAATATGTTGCATTATTAGCAATTTTGATTTTGCACATCTGGCCATTAAAATTAACAGTTCATACTTATTCATAGTTATTCATACTTATACCTATTACACAATGAATTATTAAAAAAAAACAGTGTCTCTATATGAGGATATCTTTTATTAACTGTTCAAAAATAATGTCTCTTATTTTATCAGGTCTGACATATCCCAAATAGAAAAGAAAAATGAAAAAAGGCATGCCAAGCAAAAGCCTGGGTTTAAGGGGGTTACAGTAAAAGGGAAGCCCAAGTCAACTATTTCCCCTTGGTTTGAGATTAACACCCCAATGAACATTTCCTACATAACATATACACGTGGTCTGAACTTGGTATGAACTTCTCTTAAGCCATAAAAAAAATCTAAAAACAAGCACCTAGAATACCTCCCCACTATGATTTCCGGTTTAGTATCAGTAGCTGCAGCCCATCAACAATCCAGCACTTTGGGAAATGTGTCGGTAATGGACGGCTCAGGGACAAACTGTAGGGAAATATTAAAGGATAACACCAACCCGAACCTCAGCTGTTATGACTCTCCGAGCCTTCAGTTTTAATTATTGATGTAAACATCCACTTTGACACTTTCTCCGCCAGAGATGACAACCCAGCCACTTGCCCGACACATGAAAGAGTAATGATGCACTGGTAGCCTTCAGGTTCAGGGGATTAGCCAGAAAGATGCTGCCCAAGCAGTAATGTACATGGTTTTCTTTCTCCCACCCACCCCCTAGTGCCCTCACTCTTTTAGATAAGGCACATTTTACACAAAGTAGCAAACTTGAAAGACAGTGGCTGAGAGATCAAAGTGACCCGCACCGCTGATCCTCAAGGGGAGAGGCTGAGGGCACATTTAAATGTCTGCACCATTCATAAAAGTCAAGCTGGAAACCCAGCAACGATAAGCCTCTGGGACATGTACATATTTGAAGTCAGCAAACAACAGTCTAAAGGGAATTACAGACGAAAAGTCTAGAATTTTGGCTAAACCAAGCTCAAACTCAACTTTTTTTTAGATTGAGTACAAGAAGCTGTATTCAGCTTGCTTACACAGCCCTATATTATGTAATAAGTGATTAAACCCAGAACAGGTCACTTTTTTTTATAATAATATTGAGATAACTCCTGCCTGATGTGTCCCTGCTGCTCAAAAAGAGTTGAGCAGAAACTCAGAGCACTGCCAATCACATTGACCCTGACTTGACCTGATTCAATCTCTTGCAATACATAAAAAATGATCAGGACTGTCTTATGCAATGTTCAGATAGAGAATCGTCAGATTTCACTTCTTTTTATGGCATATCCAATTCCAGCTAATTATTTTTTTTTAGGGATCTAAAAAGTAAAATAATACAAATGGACAAGTTTTTAACATGATTGAAATATTATTCAACTGGCGCTACTGAAAGGGCAATCCGAACTTGTTAACTGGATTCCATGCACAATCACACACTCAAAATCTGTTGAAAAACAGTCTGCTTCCAAAATACCCCAGTGCACATCCACCCCAGTTCAATTTCAGTTTAATTAAGTTGGCTCAACAGGTGTGCTGAGGTTAAACTTTGGTCTAATTTAATAACTTTTTGACTTTGAGTAGGACTATATGTGACATCTTTAAGCTATAATGTAGCTTTATACTACAAAATACAACATAAACTGAAGGCTTGGGCCTAAATCAGGTGAATAATTAAACCTGATGTCTTCAGTTTTGGTGCTGATGATTATTGAGGCTACATGTTCTCTTCCTAAAAATAGTCAATGTTCCATCCCCAACTCTGAGATTAGTACATAAACGTCATCAACAGTGACACTAGTTACATTTGCATGGAGCCCAATATTCCACTTATAATCACAACAATAGCCCAATCAGAATAAAAATACCCCATGTCGCCATATCAGAGACTGGCTTGATCAGGCCTAATTAAACAGAATTTTTAGTCAGGTTGAGAGGGCTGGAGTTAAACTTTGATAAACAGCTCAATAGGAAATCGCACCCAATAACAATGTAAATGCTTAATCAGATTATTTCTTTCAGTTTGGAATAAATATATTCCTTCCCTGCATGTTCGCCACACGTGAGCATAACATTAGGTGATGTAGCTGGTGCCTGTGTTTTCATGCCTCAACAGCTCAGTTTATAAATTCAAAAAGCTATTTAGCACTCTTCTACTGCTACATTCTCATGAGAGTGCTTCAATTAATAAACGCGTTCTTGGATTCTGAAACAGAAGCCTGATGTAGTTTACATTTACTTTATGGGGGAAAAAAATTTGCATTTTTGTGCTCACGTGGTAATTCATAAAAGATTACAGGTTTCTGATTCAGTTCAGAATAGGAGCAGGACTGCTGGAGAACCGCAGTGACTCAGAGAGAAACGCAACCAGAAAATGCTCACTTGGGCTGCCCAAATAATTGGCAGGTTTTGTTGTTAAACCACAAGCTATCCTCTGGTTGAACTGCAGACACATTAAGCAGCACAGAAATACCCTCAAAGGGAAGAAACCATGAATAGCATTTATTTTCTCCTGTGATTTGCAATGTCACTGGCAGGTGACTCCAAGTCGTGTGTAACTCCACTGATAACGATGCTTAGGCGGCTGTATAGAATTGCCATCCATACCTTTTGCAGGCAATTATACAGGAATCTCTACACTTTTGTTACTACTAGGATGAAGTAGGGGAATTACTAAAATCCGAAGCTCTGAACTGGCAAACTGCCAGAGTGTCTTTCATGGACAATCTAACAATTCCAAACGATGCCAACACAAAAAACTTACAGCGCATTTATAGATTATGACACGATACAGAGGGACATTATTAAAAGAACACAAGTCCCTCTAAGCCTACCCCATTTATGAACTCATGTCTAGACTTCTCTTTCACCCTGAAAAGCCACAAAAAGACTGAGGGACCACAACAATTAAAAGAGCTTTCTTAAAGACAATGTTTTTCCCAAGATCCTTTATTGTTAAAAGATGATATTTTATTTTACTTTACTACTGATATGACACTTTTTTTTAATATACCTATTTGGAAAATTGTTTTCTGACTCTGTCCTGCCGTTCCTCAGAAGATTAAATATATCTGCTGGGCTACACAGACAGATGCCAGCACATACTGTAGTTAATGTCTAGTCAGAAGAAAAGAGATCAAATTTAACCTGTTTTAAATGTATTGATTAGTCGCCATTTATTGATTTATCCTTAATTTAATCAGGAAATCTTTAAGATGCAACATCTCCTTTACAAGCAAGACCTGGCCAACACGGCTGGGTGCATTAGTGGTTTCACGGATAAAAATAAAAACCTTGCCTTGTTATTACAGAGGTTACAGAAAATAGCCTTCCTACGGTGAACTTTAATCTACAGTGCAGATCCACACACCCACAATAACAGAAATTGTGGGCTGAGTGATACAGCATATGGGCATAAAATATGTATATACTGAAGGCTGACTTTTGACTTGTGTGGACTGTAACTTTGAAAAATACATGACTCTGATGTCATAATGGGGGCGTGTCCTGTTGCAGCTCACAAGTCAAAACCTCTCACAATCACAAGTACTCAGAAAATACTAAAACAGCAAGACGGAAGACTCAGAAATGAGCGTGCACATCATCAGTATTGTTTGCTCAAATCTGATTCTGCCCTCACAAATCTTTGTCTGCATGTGTACTTTCAAATGTTGACTTGCAGACTGACAACCACTCAAAGTTTCTCTACTGCCTATACCTTTTGTCACCAATATACTTATATACATGACCAGCCCTAACAGGTTTGCCTACTGTCACAACGCAGTTCTCCAATGTTTGGTGGGACACAAGCCATTTCCCAATGATAAGTGTCATGGACATAACATTTGACAGTGCCTGAATGGACTATTAATCCTTCTACAGTGGTTTGGAAAAACAACGTCTGACTGTGAAGGTAATACTGCTTTACATTGTCTTAGTGTGGCAGCAGTGTGCATATGATAAACTTTCTCAAAAATGTGCTCAAGGTGTTAAAGATTCTTTATTCAGACTTTGAAATAAAGTTGTTTTTAGATGCATGAGTTTTCATTGCAGGACATGGCATCCAGTATGTCAAGCAAGCCAAGAATTTCTGTGCAAGAAAACACAGTCTAACTTATCTGAAAAATACTGCGTGTGGCCATATGGACTCATATAGTCGGGGTCCAAGTTTGGATATGGTTTATTTGAAAAGTAATATCTTTTGTTCTTGTGTTTGGTCGTGACTGGACCTCTGCATTGGACATTTGGATTTCTGTAGTGCACACACTGATGAAATCCAAATCAATCTTCCTACCTGGCAAGGAGTTTGATGGCCATCAAGTGTATTTTTAAAAACATCTGATTGTTCTTTGAATTTCCACAGTCCCATTTACTACACCAAACAGAAAATAACATCACCTTGACTTGAATAATGCATTTTTCCATCAAAATCACTCACTGAGGATTTGGCCCACTTTTTTTAAGTGGATTCAAATTGGGTTTTAATCAACACACTCACAGATTCAGTGCCCCCTTATGACATCTCGGGATATGAAATTCAAACTCATTGACTCACAAAGCAGCAGCACGGGACGGGCCAACTTTCTACATTAGACAACCATGGTCCTCAGAGGGAGGTGCTAATCCTCATCCCCGAAAGAATCACACAGACACGAGCTGCAAACTATTCCTGTGCACACTGGGGTTCACAGTCTGATTGTGTAAAACAAAGGACATGCCACAAATGGCAGCGATAACAACCTTGACCAACATTCTCCATAGAAATGTTCCAGTATAATTTTTTTCCTTTCCAATAGTGATTATAATACCTGAACTTCTGTATTGGATTATAGTGAGTATCAATCCAATACCATTACATTGAAAGAATTACCACAAATCCTGTATGGACGTGAAGTGATTGCTGTCATTGTATTATGGCATTGCTCAGGTTATATCCTTTGTAAAACAAAAATAAATACACACAAAGTATAAATGCCATGGAACTTTCTTTTCTAATCTAAATTGACATTTGTCTAATGGTTACACTATTTACAGGAAATGAATTTAGGCCATTGTTTTAGAACAGCAAAGACAAATTGGTTTCTGATATAGCTGTCATTTAAACTGGGTGTGACATATTGCATATTTATTTCTTGTGAATCCAATACATAAATATTTATTCTGGAACCTAAACTGAATTTATGTTTCTGTATGTTACTGTATGTATGAATTTGTTTCTCCGTGTTGCAGTTGTATTATACCAGCTAAGTCTGAAGAGACCCAGGGTGAACCGAGGACATGCTGGATAGACTTACCCCCCCTCCAGCCATGGGGCAGTTGAATCCACCAAAACAGAGAATTTTGGAGAATTTTGCACTTAAGGACACAATGCTTTCTTTGACTGAAGATAGTTTTGTCTAATCTGGTCTCAGTGTGTGTCTCATTTGTTCTATGAGATGATGTTAGAAATAGCGTTTTGGAGGCGCCCAGTAGCTCAGTTGATGGAGCAGGCACCCCATGTACAGAGGCTACGTCCTCACAGCAGAAGCTGCAGGTTCAATTCCAAACTTCCAAGCTGCCCTGTCAAATGAGGGCAAAAAGCCCAAAAACTAATCTAATTTTTTTTAAAAGAAAGAAAGAAATAGCATTTTGGATTTGTATAGCAGCAGATGACATTGTTAAAATATCACAATAATGTTCATTTGCTAATCCTGTTAGTGCTGCAGTTGTGATAATTGGCAAATCCCCGGCCCAGACCCTGGCACTTAGAAAAAATGAAAAATAAAAAAGGTATACTGAAATGATTTATGGTTCGAGGTAGAATGCTCGTTTCTGAATACTTTGGGAGATTTTTCTACTTAAGCAAGTGAATGTTATCTACAAGCTTGATAAAATAACTGTCATAAATCAGTGTCCAATTAATCTTGTACAAAAGAGTCCTACCACTGAAATTGGATGCCTTTTCCACACTTTGAATAAATCCTGTCTCTTCCTCAGACAAAACACTTTCATCCTTTTACACAACTTTGAAAGGAACAATCCACATAGTTGATCTGCAACATAAATCTGTCTGTCAGTCCTCTGATCCTAGTCTGGAAAATGTGACCCTGATTATTATTATTATTATGCAAAGCAGCTGTGAAATATGACATTGCAAACGCATCAATTTGGCAAGCGAACCCTCTACAGAGAGTAGAATCTCATTTGCCAGGTTTGCATTAGATGGAGGGGAAAAGTGCAGAGCTGCAAAATCGAAACATGCCAATGTATTGGACAGATGTTAAATATATACAACATGTCTCAACGTAGACTGTATAAAGATGGATGACATGTCTCCACTAGGCCCCCAGGAACACCGCTCAGCCTTGCTTCCAATTTTTTTCCCAGTGGCCACCTGCAGCATTGCGTCGAAAAAAATCCCCTGCAACCCAAAAACATTTTCCCTATAGACCACCATTGTTAAAGAGATATCTGTCAAACTGTAAACAGGAGTCAAATTTGCATTTCCTAGGTTAGTGGGGGTATTAGCAGCCTTACTCTCCCTCTCTCTGACTAGCTTGTTGCCCTCAATGACTGTTTTGGTTAGGTTTAGGCAAGAGGAGTGAGATTAGATCTGTTAGAGTTAGGTTAAGAGTGTCAAGGTAAACCAATCAGAAGTAAAGTATGGCAGAGTAGGGTTTGGGACACCTAAAGCTGCAAACAAGGTAGATTATGATTCTATTATAATTTTTTAAACGATGGAGGTTATACAAAATTTCCTTGAGCCGAGAAAAGCAATTTAAAAATGTCTGACATCATCGCAATATGAAGTCTATGAGCCGAATATGAACTTGCAGGAGAGGCCAAAAAGATAAAAAAAACAATGAAAAAAAAAAAAATACTGGGCATACTGACTGGGCCACATACCCCAGAAGTAAACTGGGGAGGCAGAAACTTTTTTGGTGAATGTACCAGGCTAGTAATTATCATTAGCTTGAAACATAGATTCTACAAATAATGGAAGTAGCTACACTGGATTGGAAGTAGTCACTGGATTGTGGACTGCCATTCTGAAGCCTTGAGTTCTGTATTTTGGCCATCGCAGGGTTTTGGACCAAGAAGTGACCATATATATGGCCAAGAGGCTGCTTCTGTGGAGGAGTGAGGGTGGCTCTGACTGGAAGCAGGGGACACTAACTTTGGGCCTTAATAAAATGTGAACAAAAAAATCAACCCTGTTACAGATGTCATAAATATTGAAATGAGCCAACAAGACCAAACACATTTGGTACCAGCTTGTAATCATGGCTACTGCTGCTGCAAAGTTGGATATTTTAACATGGGGGTCAATGGGGATTTACTTTTGGAGCCAGCCTCAAGTGGCCATTCAATGAAATGCAGTTTTTGGCACTTCTGTCTCAGATGTTGCTGCTTGGACTGTGTAACATCTTCATCCTGGGGTCCAGTGTCCAGATCTAATAATTCATTCTTGATCTCTACTCCCTCCTACTGTACAAAAATGAAGCCAGAATTTAAAAAAACTAAATAAAAAAAAACTTACCTTTTAAAGGAACACTTAAACATACAATATTGTGATACAAACTACAACAAATAGGAAAAAGTTATTTGACTTTGATTTGTTAATTTTGTCCATGTCCCTTCCGCTAACATGGTTGAATGGAGAATATGACGTACACTGCAGTCAGATACCAGGAGGCTTCATTTTAGTAAGCTGTCATGCCGTCCATCTTTATATGCAGTCATTGGTCTCAACTTAAGAGATAGCAAGACTCATTGAGACCACAACCAGTAAATCATATGTTTATGCAGTCTGGGTTTACATTTTTAGGAATAAATGTGGACTCTCTGAAGCTGCTTAGTAGTGGTCACAGTGCGTAGATTCATGGTTCATTTAAACACCATTCCCCAACACCTCCCTCACTCAGATCTCGCAGAGCACAATTGTCTTCAGGGTAGATTTCTGAATTCCCCTCTAATAGCAGTTTGCTATAGAAACTGGTCCCTCTACAGCTTTACAGTAGGCATTTGTTTTAAAACTATAAACTTTGAAGTCTGGCTATGATTTCTAAAATTGTGGAAAAGACCGTTTTATTGCTGTGTTCATTTATGGGTTGATGTGGAAAGCCAAAATTGGCTTTAAACTTGCAACTCCCAGCGTGCTGTAGAGGGTACAAAAAGTCAGAAGTGAAAAGCCCATAATCCATTAACTTAAAAAAATTGTTATAAATTTAAGATAAAGATAATTACATGATTTTATTACCCACACTTTCATCTGACAATGTGTTAGCTCGTGTTTTCATTGGTTGTTGGAAAGCAGACTAATTTAAAGCACCACATTTTTGTTGTATGCAGTGTTTTGCATTTAAACCTCTTCCACCCTTGAGAGTTATTCCAGTTGTAATGCCGCTATTTCTGTGGAGGCCTGCATGCACAAAGAATCACTAAAAGGTTTGACTCCAGTTGTAAACACCTATTTTATTTTTCCTTAAGGGTTTTTATGCAAAATACAGCTACCAGTAGTCCCAAAGGAAAAAGCTTCTGCTCCCAGTCGCACTCTTGCAGAGATCACGTCACATGGAATCAACATCTAAGTTAAAGGGCTCTAATAGTATATGATTGTATGCCTAAATGGGTTAAGCTTTATTGAGGACATTGTTTTCAGTAACAATATGGTCCAAGTCACTCTATCAATAGAACAGGCTTTCTCACATGCCCCTCACAGACATACAAGTTATGCTTGAGGGCACTTTCATCCTTGTTGGCACCTGGGGTATTCCCTTGCACACTTGACATGCACTCCCATCTGACACTGCTAGTGTCACACTTTGGCCTGAGGGTTAAAGCAGGCCAGGGGAGCAAGGGAGTCAGCCTCTCTGCCTCGCCTCCCCGAGGAGCAAAGCACATGTGCATTGTGAGCATGAACTGACTGTCACGACCCCCCCCCCCCCCCCACACACACACCCCTCCCCTCCTCTCCACCGCGCTGTAGTGCACAACCTCTGCATCAGCTCTTCTGTCATCATGTGAAGAACAGCTCCAAGTGCATTGTGAAAGTAAAATTTGAAAAGGCAGCTGAAGGAATGTATTATGCACTGCAGATAAATGATAGTTTTGGTTCAGATCCTCATTCATCTCATTCTGGTTATTATGTCCCTACATTGATGTTCAAAACATCCTTAATTTCTGCAACATCTAAAACAAAATACTAAATGTGCAATATGAAATTGTTAAAAAATATAGAGGCTTCATTTTTTGGCCATTGATCAACACGGTGATCCAAGCTTTCAGCTGCCTTTAAGTCCTCTGTACAGTCATGAAGTCAGAGAAACAGCTCAGAGTGCAGAATGACTGTACATGGTCGGCTGGTTTTAAGGCCAGGTCACACGGCAAAGGTTTAGCCAGGGGAGAGGTGGTCGAGTATACAGAGTCGGCACAGCTGATGCCTCGGTGGGAGGCGGACAAGGCCAGTTAGATCCTCACGGAACAATGTTGAGCACTTCACGCAATGTAATATTGATACTTCATACCAGTGGCATGAAGTATGAATTAGTTAATCAGTGTTCACTTGCATGCACTTATGTACCCACAGGATGTGTAACAGGAACAACAAATTATTAGGAGGATGCAGAGCGAATTTAGCTGCCAACTACAGAAGGTAAGAATAAACCGAATAGTGATGTTGCCATAAAAAAATTTAAAAAATTCTCTGCCAAAAAGACAAAGCCTCATCCACAGAGACATTGCTAATTATTAGTAGTTCAAAAAGCTGTGCTGTCAGGAAAAACATTCAACCACATTTAAGTCACGAAAAAGGGGCTGCAGGAAATTCTTGTATTAATCCAAAAGATTGGAAAAGGATGAGAGCATAATCTCTTAACACGAGGTTCTACTGTATGTAATTCAAACATAATCTGTCTGGAAATTATGGGAATGTATTATGTCAAGCCAGAAGCGCAAGGACTACATTTAGAATAAAATGCAAAATGGATATATGATGTTTATGGAAATATTTAAATGCCTTTTGCATTGTCTCTTGACACAGAAGCGGTGGAGGTAAGTCACATCAGTGGACTCGTGACTAAGATGGGATCGGGGGGTTGGGTTTTTGGCAACAAAAAACTTACAGTTTGGAAATGACTAACAAGTCATGTGATTCATGACAGACATGACAAATTACTGAATGCTGACTTTTAGTTTAGCCCAGGACACAAACACTGGGTCAAAGTTCTGTGCTTGCTGGACACATTCACTTCAACTCTCGCCCATTATGGTCTTTATACTACATCCATTGCTCTGAATGTCTAATAATGATGCAAATGTGTTTGAATTGGAGTTGACAGAGAGCCAGGGATGTCTCGTATGGACGCTGAAGGATGCATCCGCCTTCAAACTGTCTAAACTGCATATTTTGATCCCTGGGAGGAAGGCTACCCCTCTCCAAAGCCATCAGACATCTTTGACAAAAACAATAACTTTACCTCATCGAACACAGGAGACAACGGTCTACTGCTGCCTTGATCAGTTAATTTGTTTATGATGTTATGTTATTTTTAGATCAAAACTAATGCTGTGTCCACAGCATTACATTGCTTCGGTACCAGTTAGGATATTAGAGGAAAGTAAGTAACTGGTAACACAATTCTCAAAGGTGGCTTGGCTCAGTCAGGCAGAGTCACATTAGACGGGCTAGAGGGTTTAAATGAAGCAACGTCACCATGCCAAAGACTACATAAGGTCACATGGGAAAATGTTTTTAGAAGCAATGTTTACCCTACATACATACTTTGACAAAAATTTGAATGTTTGAATGTGAATACATCGAGAACACTACTAGGAAGCTACCGAATAATACAAAAACGTATAAAGAAAAAAAGAAAAAAAGAAATTAAATAAATAATGGACCCATCCTTTCTAAACACAGAGCCAAGGTCCTATGTGCTTGGATTTTCAAGATTTTAGTCTGGAAATATATGCACATTTCAATCCATCTGCATGCACAAAGACTCCTTAAATAGACCTGTGTTGTAAAATAAGTGCCAAAACTCATATAATTGACTTTCCTCGAGCAGTGGCATCATCATGTTTGACATGGAAGCCAAATCCATGCTGTTCTACTTTTAGCTCTCTATCTCCTATTAGCTGATATCAAAGGAAAGACAAGCAGTCAAAATAACACAACTTCGTTTATGAAGTTGAACATCACCAAAATAGCATGAATAGAAAATCAGGTACTAGTCATTAGAGCAGAAGCCCTACAGTAAAGTCTACACTGCAGTGAAGTAACTGCTGTTGTTATCCTGCAAGTTTTGAATGCATGAAGTACTTGTGATACTGTACAGAACTTACAGAATCTGAGCAAAGGGCTTTAGGGTAATGGTTTGTACACTAATTTACTCTGACATTCATTTTCCATTTTCGCAGAGCATCATTGAGTATTTACAATGCAAGAACGTCATCTGACAGAATGAATATGTATGACTACAGGAGTGTTTGATAAATGATGATAGGACACGCAACACTACTGCAGTTATACTTGTGCTCGTACTCTCTGTGCCAATTACATTTCACCTAAAACCACTGAGCCTTTGATGTAATCTGAAGCAAAAAAACATTAATGACATGATTTGCATGAGGTGATTAAGAGCAAAGTCACCTGAGGGGTTTATCTGCGGGTTAAGTAAGACTGGAGTCACACTGAGCATCGCTCAGCTTTAACAAACAGCAAGTTACAGACACTGAGTAATAGAGATGATTCAAGACAAATCCGTCCACATTCCCCTGTTTACAGAGTGAATGCTGATACGGATTAAGGCACTGGGGGGGAAACAGATTTGTCGCAAGAAGAAGTAAAGTAGCAAAAGAGGTACAACTAATTTTACAGTTTGATTTCTATATTTTGGTTTAATTTATTCTGCTCTGGAGGTACTTAATGTTAATAAAGTGAGATTTAGAGAGCACCCAATTCTCATAATAGTTCTGTACTTTTATCATCACATTCTGGGAGACTTCCATAACCTAAATCTATTTGTAACCTGGACTCAAATAATATGGCCAAAGTCTTCTATCAACTAGACTTAATTTTATATATACTTTAGTCCTTTAAAGTCAAATTAGAAATTTTTCAATAACTATAGCATACTTCATCACATTTGATTTTTTCCTACTTTCATACAAACAAACAAAACTGCCCAAGACACTTGAGTTACAAACAAAAGACTCAAAACAGTAAAAGTCTTTCAGAATGGAGGCTTTAAGGTTCCTGAGAATAATATGAGTGGCTCAGGTTTTTTTTATTTATAACTGAACTCTGTCTCTACGTGTCTGCTCAAATTACATTATCTTGCAGATTCTCAAGATCAAGTGAGAATCACAAGATCATGCAAAAATCCAGCTCTGATTTTTTACATAGCTTGACCCAAATAGCTACCAAGGTTCAAACATATATCTCTAAATGTCAATCATGGGGCTCATGTCTAACTTTGCATGATATATACCAACATGTTGCCCAACCCTATTCACTGCTTTGGTTCTTATTGCTCCTCATTGCTTGTTGACAAAAGCTATATATATATTTATTGTACATGTAAGGTAAATTTACTGCAAGTAGTTTTAAAAATGACTTTGAATGCAATTTCAACTGACATATTCTTCCCAAATGGAAAAAAATATATATATATTTAGAGATTGTACAAAATAAGATATAATAACTTTTTGTTATGAGAAATATAGATGCACTTGGTCGTCAAAATCAGTTTTTAAATTGTGCATTGACAAGAAAAAAACAACCTGTAATAGCATATGCACACCAGTCTTTGCAATTATGAAATGCAAGAATTTCTCTTCAAATTCAACAACTCACTTTGAAATGTGTATATATATTAATTACTTTAACTTGAAATACAGTGAGATTGACTGCAGATACACTGACATGTTTCTATGCAGAAAGTTTAAGTGCAGAAAGTTTTCTCCAACTTGGTATCTAGTATAAAACCAAAACAAATTATTGACCCTCAGCTAATAAGCTGCTGCATGGTTCTACAGCTTGTTATCTGACAACTTCGATATCTTATCATCACTGGGAAAAATCAAAAACAAGCACTAGTCATGACACTACGTAGCAGGAGAAAAACTGATGTTACTCCATCTGACTGAGATGTACTAATTAATTTTCTCAATCTGAAAGTTACGTCAGTTTTTACTCAGGGGTGAATGTGAATCACAGCTTTTCCCCGACTCCACTTCTAGATTTTCATTCTTTTTTTAAGCTTGAGGGCAGCGACTTTCCTTTCAACTCCAAGTAATAAAGCATTTCTCACTCAGGTCCAGCTTTAGAGTAATTTCAATAAGGTTTCTGGAAGTTTGACCGACAGTTCTCACAATGCAAACCCTGCAGCATCCCGAGCGAAGCCAGACACTGGGAAACTCTGTCACTCATCTCTGTTAAACATCAGCGGCAAACTTTTCATATATTTGCAGTCACGTACTTTGATGACCCCTGATTGGAAGCATTATTTGCCTGATTGAACTAACTCAGTATGAAAGCCGCCCCGCTACACACATGGACTTCCATGCTGTCTCATTCTCCATCTCTCCTCAACTCTTCTCTCTGCGTCTTTAGCTGTGTATTGCTGAAGCTGTTGGCCCCCGTGGGCTTTTATTTGAATGGATATTCAGCTCTGTAAGTGGTGCCATCTCCCAGAGAACCGGGAATGACTCTGAATTATGCAGCTGACCTTCCACGCAGACCTTCTCCTCTCGTCTACATGAACTCTGAAGCCCTAATCAAGTACAAGCACTTTATATTGATTGCCTAAAAGTTCTCTTATTCTTTTATTGCAGAGGAGTTTGAGCAAAAGAGAGTGCAGTCGGTGTCTTGTCAGTCGGGTTTATTGGTCCTCCAGCGGAGTCACAGCCGAGGGGTCTGTGATGGAGCTGTTGTTCCAGTTAGATTTCATCACAGAAAGTTCTACACTGTCTTATAAAGCGAGAAAGTGTCAGACTCTCTCAGCAGGGCTGAGGGGGACAAATGAGACGTGACAATACAATAGTCTTGGCCGCATTATTTTCAGTTCTGGCTTGGCGCTCTTATACATGACAAGCCTATATTTCCACTGACTTCCTGAGATTTTAATCAAATCAGTAATCAAGCTCAATTTGTCTGAGAGATGTGAAGCAGGCGCCACATATGCATGGTTAAAAAGCACAAATGCTCTTCAATTAATTTTGTTCTATACTCAGGTGATAATTCCCTATACTGTCTGAATAAATCAAGCTCGTTCTCATAATTCTTCATGGAAATAGCTTAGAAATGTCTGGCATTTCAGCATACACTGTTAATGAAATGTAAACTTCATTTGTTTAGTGCTATTGACAAAACATTGAAAGTGTCTTATGTGCTAAAGAGTAATACATGGTTGATTGATTTGGTGATTATGAATTGATTGAATGAGATGTAGACATCAGCTGTCGGTTGAGGGGTACAGATTGTGCGTAATTTTTTGTGCTGTGCAGGCAGAGGTACATTTACTGCATCGGGACAATTCTATCTCAAATTAACTTCCATATATTTTGTTACTGCCTTTACTGTATGGGCCATTATATTCCCCACCATCTGGTGCTTTATGTAGGCTTAAACAAGTAGTTTTCCAGGTGTGGAGCGCAATTGGACAGCTGAGAACAGAATCTCTCTGTCGAGATGAGTCATACGGCAGTAAAGCAATTAAAAGAATTGGAGTCCCTCATCAGCCAAGGTTACATTGGTCTCTGCTGTGTGTTTACCATCGGGTAAACACACAGCAGCACTCTGGTGAATGCCAAACAATTTCAGCCCACTGTAAACTGTCATTTTTTATCGCAAACTATTTTAGCCCACAGTAAAATAGCACCATCTATCACCCTAAAAAGACCCACAAGAAAAACACTGGATTTGAAAAAGTGTGGCATGACTGTACAAACAAAATGTGCTGAGCTCACATACTCCTGCTTCTTCATTCTTTCAGTCACAGCGATCATTTTTCCCTAAGTGCAAACACACAGGATAACGTGTTAATTCCTTGGCCTCGTACTAAATACATCACACAGGGGGGAAAAAGTGCAATGTTTGACTTTGCAAATTAAAATCTAGGGCTGTCCTAAATGGCATTATTTTTTATGTATTTGAAGCTTTGATTGAGGTTTCTAATAAAGCTTCAAATTACTGTTGTATTTTGACTTCATCATCCTCAAAAAAAAAAAGAAATAAAAATCCTCAAAATTAAATGAGCTGATCCTTCGTATTAAAGCAATTTTTAAAATCAATTTGACTGCTGATTGAGCTTCCCATTAATACAAGAGCGTGCCTCTCTTTATGTGCCGCAAGCGGAGAAGCAATCCAGTATTTGACCGCTGTGAAAATACTGTTTATGAAAGGCTGAAAAACAATAAATATGGATTGAGGCAGAATTTTTCGTTAAATTTAAAAAATGGTGTGAAATTTCAAAATCTTTTCTCAATACATTTTGGACTTTAAAAGTGGTGTTGTAGTACTGTCCCATCATGTGCATTTGTTGACATCGCAGTAACGGCATCTCGGAGCAAAAACAGCTGATGCATAAGTATACCTACAACATCATAAATCAACGCAAGAGGTCATTGACAAAGCAGCACCATGTAATAAGTTGGGATGAGAACGTGTTGGTGTATCATGTGGTGCGACTTGCACTGGTTTTTTGTTCATGACTCTGTCTTAACTCCTTAAAGTCTTGTCTCAGACTTGATATACTGTGATCTTGGTCATGACTTGGTTTCAGTTTAAACGGTCTTGAATATAACACCGTCTACAATGCTCTGGAAATGTTTTTGGACACAAGTCATTAACAATCCTACACAGCCATCATTGGAAATCTAATTCTAGAAATAGTATCACAGTCATAATATTGGTGTAGCCTCGTCTGCAACCATGCAGAAATGCCAGGTTTAAAAACAATTTACAGTTACTAGATCCTTATGAATGAAGCTTTGAAGCTTTGCACTATTAAATACAGCCTAATAAAAATCAAAATTATGTTGCAAATTCAAGCCAACATCTTGTCAGATACCTATTCAGTCGTGCAAAATATTTGTAGGTAAGAACTGAAACTGCATATCATAACAGAATAAATAATCTAGCTGGATTTTGGGCTTTCAGAGTTATTGATGAACTCTGTCAAAGCCTCCAGCAAATGTCAGCAGCTCATGTTGCCAAAGAGTGTAGCTCTAATGCTGCTGCCTGTCTACCTCGCCAGAATATTACAAGGGATATTCACACTGGATCTCGCGCTTTGGTGGATGTTTGCCATCTTCAGGCAGCAAATAGCTTCTATCTTCTTATATTATATCCTGCAACCTGTACACATCAAGAACATCTAGTCAACCTGTGATTATTTCAGCATCGGTTTGTGCCAATGTTCGTGTGCAAGTTTTTAATTCCACTATATCAGCCTGGCTCACAGTCATGCATTAAAAGTTCTCCTCTTATGCATCTATGTATGTTTGTTAAGATGAGGTTTCTGAGAAAAGAGCAGGAAGGCTCTGCTCATCTGCCGGATTCCTCTGCCCCATTAACATTAGCTACCTAATCCTCCAGCTGACTCTAACCGGAAGGATCTGACAGAGGACTCTCGTCTCTGTCTCCAATGTCTGAAAAGTGCCCTTTGCTGAAGGTGAGGGTGAAATTCCCAGACTTTTTAATCTCAGAGGCCCTGTCGGGGAGGCAGTTTAATTATGACTGATACAGCTGTGTGTGTGTGTCTGTGGGAGTGTGTGTTTATAGAATCTCAGTGACACTGTGGCTGTGTGTGTGCTGCTGCCAGTGTGTGTGTTTGGGGGGGACAACCAGCTTTTCAATTAAAAAGCCAGTTGGATGGACATGAACTGAGCCCTGTTCTGCATTATACTCATCTATTCAAGAAAAAAAAATCATATTTTTCTATGAAGCCTTAATCCATCTGTAAGACCACTCCATGGGTAATTAGCCAACACATACAGTACTAAATGACAACAACCAATTGCCTTGTTTCTGCAGATGTTTTGTTTGTTTGTGCGCAAGTGTATGAGCACATTTTCTGAAAATCTATTGATGCTTTACTATGACCTTTTGTAAAACCGTAGTACTCAAAGGCTTCTGATTTTCCAGCTCTTCTTTGACTCTACTTTTCAATTTATCAAGTGCTTTTTGTCTAACCTTGTCAGACAGGCAAGATGTCTTTTGTGAATGGCAGAGGTAACAAGCTGTCTGTCAAACAAAGAAATGAGGATTATGAGCAGCAAGTAGTTATGAGTCAGACCCTGGGAGGACAATGCCATTTTATGCAAAAGCACAAAAAGATACAACTGCGCTGCCCTTGTGGAGCTTGTGTTGTTCTGATATTCAAATTGTTGTGTATGTGTAATTAACTTTTACTACAAATCCTACTTTACAAGTTCATTTTTGGTTGCAATCTTGACATTTCTTTAAGTCATGTATCTAGAACAGCAGTTTAGCACATCCATTCATTTCTTCTTTTTTTTTGAGGCCTAACTCAGGTAGACAGTTTCATCTTGCATCATTAGGCAGAAACCCCATAATAAACTTTAAGTATGTTGTCATTCAACTGGGAAAAGTCGACTTTTGCACCTCCTCTTGGCTTCGTTCTTAGGTTTTAGGAAAGCTTGTGTGTGACAGGAGACTTTGGCCGATCACAGTCCATTACAGAGAAACAGCGCTCCTGTTGGCTATCGTACAAATGCAGATGCGCATGCATGTCAAACAAAACGTTTTAATATCAGCAAAGTGTTTCAGATATGGAAAGAAGTTGTCGCTCATAGTTAAGCCATCTGATAACTGAAGCCAAAGGCTCATGGCTGCAGTGAAATGTTCTGGCTAGAGCCTTGAATCCCAGTGTGTTCTCCACCTCACTCCCCACCGCTACAGACAAGCCCACAGGGAGGAGAGCAGGCAGCATCTCCGAAGACAGACGCAGCAATCCAAATCCAGCCAATGCAAACCCCTGCCCCCACTTACTGTTGTATCAGCAAACTTTCTGTTGCTGCCTGTGCACAGGTTAGACCTGGGAGTTTGTGCTGGCAGAATTCGAACCACTACAGCTGCAGACGAAGGTGGTCCGCAGGAGTTGTTGCCCACTCTCAACCTGTCAAAGCATTGCACAGTGGTGGAGAACAAGGGGGATGAACCATGTGGTGCTAGCTAGCTAATTTTGGTTTTATTTGTGGTCTGATAAACAGAGAGACAGAGAGTGGGGCAAGAAGGGGTTCAGTGAATGTACATCACATACTGTAGCTCTACAGTGACGTAAGATTACAAAATCAATGTATGGGAAACACTAGGTTACTGAATGAAGCACGTGAATATGCCTGTAGTTGTCTGGTGGGTGGGGCTTAGGACAGAGAGGAGAGAGCTGCAGCAGAAAGGTGATTTTGAAATGCTTTTTTTTCCTTTTCCAGATTTCTGCCTACCCCCGCTTTAACTGTGAAGCTGCAGCTGGCATATGACATGCACAGAAGTAAGAACTTACAGTAGCTTCAGGCTGACGTATATGTAAGAGGAAAATCTGAAAATCTGAAACATAATGACTCAGTATATTTGCTCACAAACACACACAGTCTTATTGCAAATTGTTATTGTCAGATAACAGCATCCTAAATCTCTATATTCACACATTATACATCATCTGTAATAATAAGTGCATGAATTTAGTAGGAATAAAAGACTGGTATGGCAAATCCAGTTTTACCATACATTTTTGGGAAAATATGCCAGAATTAACATTGAAAGGTTGAAAACTAAATATAAATACTTCAGTTATGATGGATTTGACCTTTTCACCATGTTGCCACTAGAAGTTGTGGCAGCTTACTTTCTCATCATTTTTTTATGGTATATGTCTAGCAGAGAAGATGAGAGTTACACTTACTGTGACACTGGTGCCAGCATTCATCATCATCATGTCATCATGTTACTGAGAGCAGTATACACTTGATACCATACGAGAAGCAGAGGGGTAATGGTCGGTATGTGTAGGATTGGATCTGTGTAGTTGTGTGCTGAATCACTCCTCCTCTTTCCCATTTGCCAGGCTGCGAAAGTTCAACAAGGTACAAACATTATTTACTATAAAGTGAATCGCCTCACGAAATGGGCAGGAGCTTTGAAAACACAAGCAGTATACACAAGGAGCGGGGCACGAGAGGTTAATGTGAAAACGAGCGTATAGCAAGAGCTGCATTTTGTCTGGGGAAATATGGCCAAGGTTCTTTAGGATTAGCCAAAGTGGATTTGACTGGAGAGCAAACAATAAGGGAAGGAACAATTAAGACTGCTTTATTAGACAAATGCCTCTCAACGTAAACATTATTAGCCAGGAAAATGGCAGGCATTTTCTTTTGTTTTTTTTTCATAAGTTGACTTTATTAGCCATTCCATTGGCCACGGCCTCTTGAGGCTGGACAGCTTTTAAAAGTACACAGCTCTCTTGGTGTTACGGCTGCCTTTTCGGTCTTAAATTGACTTTCTTGGTGCTTGTTGAGGTCAGGGCACTGTAATAATTAGGGAGGAGGTTGATCCCTGTCGCTAATTACACGCCACATGGCATTGTTATTCCTCACTAATTGCATGCTGTGAGCTGCTGTAGCCATCTTGCCTTGGAGTTTTTTTAATCTATATATTAAGCCGATACATTTGGCATCAACACATATGGCAGTCATTATTGCTGCGCCTATCATAAACATAACAAACACTCTGAAGGAAGTATTTACTCTATTTTTATCAATTAATGACACAAAGTCTGTTTCTTGGATGTGGACAATAATGGCTATGAGAGGGGGAGTTATAGCACACTCCTTCCAGATAATTTGCATATAATGCAGACATATTGCAGAGGGACGTCTCCATGGACTCAAGCATATGCCTGTCAGTTATTTTTGTGTGTCCATCAGCTTGTTGTTCGTACAGTAATTGCATAACATTTGTTAGTGGGTCTCTCTAAGGAAAAGAATCTGCCTCCTACATTTTTCGAAACTTGTGTCTAGCTTCTAGTGCCACATCTAAATGACAAAAACTGAACTTCCATTTTTTTAAAGCAGTGACCTTTACCCTGACGGTTGACTTAGTTGAGATGCTTCAGAGTTTGTGCGCTATATTTTTCAGTCATAAGACAGTCCTCATTATGTGTGTCTATTTTCCTTCCACTATTTATCATCATTCAGCTCAGAAAAAGCCACAAGGATGTAGTGTGTGTTGTGGGGGGCGAGGGTATGCAAATGACTTGTTTTTCCCCTAGTCTGCCTCTCAAATTGTGATTTAGTCAAGAAAAAAAAAATACACAAATGACACTCAATGAAAAGTGCATCAGTGTCAGCAAAGCAGTGACAGACATATCTTTGAGAAGCAAATCCTTGAAAAACAGCTTTGATAGCTACAATTTGGACTGCCAAAAATGCGCAGTTTGTAGCATGCTGTCATCTAAGAGGCTTGCTGTTTTTGAAGGGCAAGTGTTTCCCCCGTGTCAACAACTCTCTCTCCCTGCCTGCTTGACAGAAACAGAACTTTTGCATTTTACATAGGAAATAGTCCTTATTAATTGTCAAAGAAGCTGCTCTTGCATCAGTTAGTATATTCATGAATCATGATGTGGCAGAACCCTGAAGTACGGGCTGCACTTGTCTAGGTTTGGAGGCAAATTACAGTATTTATTCAATATCTATTAATGCCCATGTGTGTGTGTGTGTGTGTGTGTGTGTGTGTGTGTGTGTGTGTGTGAGTGAGTGTGTGGAGACCGCACAGCACACATTTAATAAGATTGGGATGTGTGAATGTGAAGAAAATGTCTAGATTTATGGGAACATGTCAAACAAGTCAGCTGAATCACTGCAAGAAGATGAGAAAGGTGTCAACTGTAATACTGTTCACCACTCTTGAGAGAATGTTGATACCACAGTGATGGCAATTAAAATATCTGCTTCCTATATTTTGAGGTCACGAACTCAAGATTCAACAAGACTTAGAGTCTGCAGCTATGTAAGCTGCTTTGTTAGGATGTTCTTTGACACAGCATGCTTTGAAATAAATATTAAATATGCTAACATGCATGTAATGGCAATGCTTACATGCTAATGCACACTATGTTCACCATCCTAGTTTAACATGTACTGTAAGCATGCTAACATTTGCAAATTAGCACTGAAGGCAAATACACATGTGGTTTGTGGAATGCTGTTAGTTTGTTTTTTTTTTTAAATACAATGTTGACCTGATGGTGGTGCTAAATATAAGTTATTAGAAAATATGAATGTCAATACCAAATTTTATGGCAATTGTTCTAATAGTTGGCAAGATATTTCACTCAAAAACACAAGTGTAAACCTCCTGCTGGTACTGAAAGAAATGTTAGGGGATCAGCAAAGTCATAATGGTACATTATTTGGAAAATTGTGTATATCTGTATTAAAATTGTGTGCAAAAAATTAAGGAGGCACTAGAAAATGCTGGCCAAACATCCCAGTGTGTCAGAGAATAAGCTGGTTTAAAGCTTGATTCCTGATTCCTGACAAATACCTGTAAGACACTAAACTGTCCCGGATTTTAGCAATCCAAACGAAATTATCCTGGTTTTTGTCACTATTTAAATAATAATAAAATTATACTTAATTTCACCGTTCAGTTAGATGGTTATTTTATGTCTCACTCATTACTACATTAAACAATGCACCATCCTTCTTAAGTAGGGCTGGCATTATTTGAAAGTCAAAATTAATCATAACGATATTATCACAATATCTATGGAAAATTTAAGAAAAAGAAAAAAAAAACGCTATTGGTTGAATTCATCTTTCACTGTTTGTGGTGCGTTTTGTTTCTCTTTGTTTTTTAATTGCCCTCAGTATACAAGTGTAGGGAAGAAGAGTCTGTTATCATAACTGTATAAAGTGTATCCAAAGAGCAATGTCACTTAATGGATAGTGAAAAGCAACTACATGGCTTTGGGGCAGGGAGCCAAAGCAAGAACAAAAAGAAACAGAAATGTTTTAAACTACACTGGACATGACATTATCATGCATATTATTACCACGATATCAATATGTCATATTTAGATACTATGGTTATTGTCAATACTGGTATATTAGGACACTCTTAGGCCATATTTAACACCAATTTGTCTGTATGCATGTCCATCAATAAAGAGATGTTAATAATGCTGTTGGCCGTGACCTTACTCGTGGTAAGCTATCTTTAAGGTAGGTAACAAAAAATCTGCTCTCTGCACACACTGCGAGACTATCAGTTTTGTCATGTCCACTAAAAATGTCGAGATAAAAGATCAAATTAAGATGGCCAAACATCAACTGTGGCAACAAGCAGGAAGTAGCACCAACGCGACCCACTTTTGCAGGGAAAGCGCAGGTGACAGCCAGCTGAAACAGGCAGCTCAGGAGGGGACCTTTGCCAACAATCAAGTGAAACACAACCAAAGCGTTTATCCTCGGTGGATTCATGGACTGTGCAGCTGGTCTTGTGTGTTACGGTGTTATTATTATTACAGTTTTCAAATAATATCGAAATAATACTTTGTTGGATTTTGGGAGTTAATAAAATTTGTCTGATTTTATTGATTGATGGATTTATTTAGTCTGGACTTATTTTTCGGTCATTTTCTTTTAACTTTTTACCAATTTCTTGCTAATTTCTGGGCCATTTCTTGTTAAGGTTCTCATTGGTTCCTTTCCATGTTTTTGAAAGACATCAAGCCAATTTGCTCAGATTTCAATGCCCCCCATTCTGCTGAAATTGCCTATGGATTGTGCGTGCAATGAAAGCACACTTAAGGTTTGGGGGTTTGAATATATCATCACCCTACACTAGATGGAAAGTCTGAGGATCACCAAAGACCCTAATTTATCCTCCCACCATGCCGATTGTGTGGCTTGAACCAAAAGTTAATTTACAACCCAGAACAGAGCAGGAGAAATCACGTGGATATGCATGTTTGATGTTACATGATACAGCCATGTAACCCGTGTATGTTTAGACATATATATGTGCCCGTTCCAACTCTTTGCTCAGCCCGTGTTTCATTCGCTCGTAGCTCTGCCAGCTGGCTCCAGTCTCCAGACACAATCCTCACCTTCAACATGTCTCTCTCCAACCTGCTACTGTCTTCCTGTGAAGTGACAACAACTGCCTAATGAATTCCCCTTCGTTACAAACACTCTTGTCACAAAGACCGACTAAATTGAGCGTGCGGTGTGTGTTGTGCATTTTTGTGTGCGTCTGTGCCCTTTTGCTGTCACCACTGTTGACTTAGCTGACAAAAAGCTAGACATTTTATCTCGGATTAATCTGCTTGGTGTATGTGTGTGCATGTGCGTGCTTGCATGAGTGTATCTGTTTTGATATGTGCCGGAGTGCGTCTGCGTGTACATGCACAGTCCTGTCAAAACGGGATTTCTTTTCAATATTGAGATAGGTCAGAGAAGTGTGTGTGTGTGAGTGTGTGAGCACACATGTCTGGGGAGGTGTGTGCAGCGCAAACAAGAATTAAATTTCAAGTCACGTTTCAATACTAACAAGAATGACATTTTTCTGTTCTCATCATGACATTTTATCACAGTCATTTCTATGACCTGAGGGCCGCTGGAGAGAGAATCCAGAGAATGGCCAACAGGGAACCGGGGCAGAGGAGGCCGCATATTTTGTGCGCCGCCGAAATAAAGCCTATCTAATTGGGATCTTATGTATTGTCTGTCAATGAGTCTTTTTCCAGAGGCAGTTTCTGATACCAGCGTTATTAACATTTTTTTCTTTTCTCCAGTTCAGGATCATTTCCATGCCGAGAGTGTTTTTGTCAGTCTATTCCTCCCGTTCCACACTGTAACAAAGTTTCCTTTTAAAAACTCATCAGTTCAGTACTTTTGAATGCAAATACTAATGAGTTCATTACAAAGCACTTTTTAGATTGTTTACATTTTC
The DNA here is from genome assembly GCF_008729295.1 of Plectropomus leopardus. Taxonomy (NCBI): domain Eukaryota; kingdom Metazoa; phylum Chordata; class Actinopteri; order Perciformes; family Serranidae; genus Plectropomus; species Plectropomus leopardus. The sequence goes on along the minus strand of NC_056473.1, from coordinate 12,647,140 downwards.
CATCTGCACAAAATATCACTGCTGTGATAATAAATTATTAGCAAATGCACACTCCATAATGATAACTGCAGAGAACAACTGTATTGAGAGGAGATTTATATGACTTCATTACTCTGATCAATAGTTATTTGGAGGAAATCATTTGTTAGGTTAAATGCTTCATGCTAATGATTCACTCTGTAATTCTTCAGTGACATTTATGATATTGCATAGAAAATAACTTGTGGAGTACTATATAATAATGGTATTGATGCTGGTGCAAGGGCAATATTTCAGCTTCCACCCACTCGACTTCTTGGATCACATTCAATTTAATATAGCTTCAAAATATCACAGCAATGTTTTTTTCAGTTGCCAATCTACAATATGCTTTATCCCACAATATACTTCATTCCATTTTCCCCGAAGATCCTCTGTTAAATGTTAAATGAAGACTGAGCTAAATTTTACAGCTGGGGAAAGGACATTTTGGTTTGCTTGACACACAGTTGGCAAAAGGAACTGCTCCCTCTTAAACGGAAACCACCTCCTGACCTCTCAATTCCCCTCTGGGTCAACACATGTCATTCAATCGTACCTGAGGATATTCCAGTTGGCAGGATCCACCCAGACACTGCCAAAAGCTTTCTGTCCTGGACTGTGGGCGTTTAAGCTTTCATCTTCTATTGTTAATTAAATTTCTCATTGTTGTACAGGTATGTGGTGAGATGTGTGAGCACTCTGGTGTATTTCTTAATTTAATTGCTGTGCATTTATTAAAATCAATATAAAACTGTTAATTACAAAAATGAAAAAAAATCATACAGTCAAAGTTAAAGGCTAGTAACAGGTGAGAGGCATTTAGTGGCTTTCAGTGTTAAACGCTCAGTAATCCTGCTGATGTTCATACAAGGGCACTATTTGAAATTTGACACCACCACTTTGATAACAACTAATTCTGCCATGACATGCAATGGTCATTCCCGAAATGTAATTGAAACAATGACCTATAGTTCTGCATAACATACAATTATACATATAGGATTTAAGATTTGAAAAAAACAGAATGAAAACTCTAAGGCAATCTCTTTTAAAATGTTAAAATGCCTTTATTTCTACGGCATGGTCATGATGGACCTTAAAAACACACTCCTACGCATTTCGGCAAGCAAGCGTTCGTCAGGGGGTCAAACAGATCTCAAGACACCAAAGGCCCTTTTTATACTGGTCATCCACCAATCTTACACATGTATCTGGGGGTTGTGGCCTGGAAAGAGTGTAGGTGTTTGCCAAAATGCATAGGAGTGTGTTTCATCAAGACCATACAGTAGAAAGAAAGGCATTTTAACATTTTAAAAGAGAGTGCCTTGGAGTTTTCTTTCTGTTTTTTAAAATCCTAGTACTGTATATCCCCTCCCAAAGAGCACCTCCAACAGACTGGCTTTTGAGTCCAGGAAGCGCTCATTTTCTTGCTTTTTTGATATAGAGTTGCAAAATTAATTGACATATTATCAAAACTGCAATATAGCTAAGTGTAATTTAAACTACAGGAGCTGCAATTTTTTGATTAAGGAAAACTGTGTCACAACATACCACAGAAAGCATTTTTTTCCTAGCCAAATGCAAAAATTATCATTCCCACTAAAATATCTGTCAAACATAAGTCAAACATAAAGGCAATATGATCTTTTTAATATATATATTTTCTTTTTGGCATATCTTATAGTTCTGATAGGGTTACCCTGCAGTTGCAACCCTTTAATCAGCCACAGGACATTAAAACCTCATCATTTAACAGAAATTCAACCAAACCCTGTGAATTCTGCACTACTTTGCAATCTTGTCTAATCACAGTAACTTTTCTGCAAATTTGACCAATCACCCTAATTTTCCATGAGTCATCAAACAAATTTATTGGCTGGGTCTGCATCTTTGCCACATCAGTATACGCCACACCATTTTAAAGTAGCTTCAGCCGGCTCCTGTGCCAGATTCCCCTCTCAATTCAAGCTGTGAGAGCAGAACGTACGCCTACCTCGACCATTTTTGGAAAATTTACTTTTTAAATGTAATAGGTTACAGATGACTAGTTACCACATAAAAATGTAACAAGTAATGTTACCACTTTAATTACTGAATCAAAGTAATGTAACTCATTACTTTCTACTACTTTTCTATGAAATTTTTTAACTGGGCATTAAAGCTAAAAAAAAATGTGGCTATGCCAAAGGCAGGCATTCTGGGACAGCGAAAAAAATGCAAAACAACAAAATCAATGTATATATTCTACAAATAAGCTTTTTAATGAAAAGCATATATTTAGATGAAACCCCTTCATAATCACAAACATTAGATTAACAACTGTAATTTTATCATTCTTAGTACATTCAACCGATTACATTACATTCATTTTGTAGATTAATTACTAGTTACTTGTTACATGTTAGTAATTACTCACCAACATGGGCCTAAAACACATGGTAGATACGAACACAACAATCATTCAATACTGCGATTACAGTCATAGCCCTAAGAGTACACTATACTCTACAACTGAGAGCAGCCGGCACGTGATTTTTTTTTTTTTGTGGCATCTTTATCTCGTCAACAATTAATGACAATGACTATGCAACCAGTGGTTACAAAGATTGCATTAATACTTGAAACCACAGTAACAATTAGATGGGAGGAATTTTGAGTTATTATTATTATCAATAATAATACTATATACATATATATATATATATATATATATATATATATATATATATATATATATATATATCAGCCAGAATATTTATTTTTTAAAGCGGTGCATCCCAGTAGCTCAGATGGTAGTGCCCACACATTATGTATCGAGGCTGAATCCTTACCGCAGCAGCCAGGGTTCTATTCCAGCCTGGGCAATTTGCTGCATGTCTGCCCTTATATGCCCCCTATCCTTCCTGTCTCTCTCAAAGCTAGAACTGTCCAATACAGCTGAAATGCTTGGGAAATGTATTTTGAAAAAACAAAATTCTGAAATCAGCCCCTTGTGGTCTTTTTATATTGGAAGTGAAACAGTCTAAAAAATTTTTTTTTTTTTCCCCAAGGTCCCATTTCCTCTCGTAAATATTTCCCTCGTTTGGATCCTTAACACTGTTAAATGAGTCCTGAGTGAACACTGCAAGCTATCAATAAGTGGCTGACATCTGCTTACTCTGACTTGTTTGAACCCTTAAACAAGAAACCTGTCCTCAACTGCCATGTCTGCATCTTCACTGAGAAAAAAAAGAAATACTGCACTGTGTATGATTGACAGTTCATCAATGCTTATAAAGCAGCCTAAAATGAAGGCAGGATGGAAGCTTAAAATCGGAGATAAAAGTAGAGTTGATGCTCTGATGACAAGATAGGATTTCCACTAATTTCATGCTTGATGTATTCGCATTTTCCAAACAGATCTCAGTTAACTACACCATACCTTGAGCATGTAAAAGCTGCTGAATATACACACGGAATGTATAGGAAAGGTCAAGTATACTGAAGGAGTGTACTTGTACTTTGTTAAATCTAGATTTCGAAAAAGTCACACACTGTGTGGGTGTTACGTATGCAGGCTCATTTATTGTCCTTAGGGCCCTCACAATCATTTGCCAGGATGATTTTCAATTGGCAGATATTAAAAATGTTAGAATAAATTGCACTACCTACGCCTTTATTCAGTGAGTCCTCTAATAAACTGCTTGTGTAAAGTTTAAGAAAACCTTGACAGGTTTGAGCAAAGTTGTCATTTTAATTTTATACCCAAGGAGAGACTGTGATGAATAGGTTTAAATTAACCCCATTTCAAAAACAGGCCCCTCCCTTTCAGCTGGGTGACATTTCTGTTTCTGCATTCATGTGAACTCTTGAGTTATGTAACTCCAGTCTCCCACTTTCTCATTGTGCAACATTAAAAGAAACATGTGCCCTCCTATCTCACAGGTCAGTGCCATTAAAAGCACTGTGCCCACCTGGCAACCAACTGCTATGCGAGGGACCCTGGCATTCCACACATTTGCGCTCGCAGCATATACTGCGAGCACCCACACATGCTGTGAGTGAGTAATCATTCCCTTCAAGATGTGGTCGTCTTTTTCCTCCCGATCACGACAGCAATTGTGTGCGGCTTTTAATGCAGCCCGACCCAGACTGGCTCATGATTTTTCCTCAAGCCACACTACGAAATGAGTTCAAGTATGACAGAGCTGATGAATCCCTTCAGCGTCTGTTGATATAACTGGTCATGGTGTTTAGGAGGTCATTTTAGATATTATAATCAAGTCGCATCAAATCCATGAGTTCTCTGCATTGTCTTCAGGCCTGTTCATTTAATGCCGCCATGGGCTTTTAATGAGAGGCACATTGTAGAGAAAGGCAAGTAGCGATGTGATTTTAATAGGCTCACTATGGTCCACTGGCAAGGGAAAACAGTCATTGCATTAGCTCTCTCTGAGCGCATAATTCAAGTAAGTGAAGGGAGCCGGGATGTTGTCTGCTTGTCGGAGTTCAGTCTTATAGAAGAGCTGTGTCGCCGAGATGGCATGTCGTCTTTCAATGTAGATAAGGTGTTTGGAATACATTAACCTTTTCCTCATTTGTTTTGTGTGTGTACCCTTTTTGTTCCACTGTGAAATGAGAAGTCTTCGCCGCTACAGGGCAAAACTGGAGCTCACATGGGGCTCACGAGGCAGAGGCATGTGACACCTGAACATTAGCCTTCAATCGAAATGAGGAAAGATGAGGGGATAGGAGCGGAGGGTGGGGTGGGGTGTGGGGGTTGGGCCAGCAGCAGCAGCAGTCTGTTCAGGGTTTGGGCAATAGCTATATTTTGTCTCCCTCGCTCATTCCATCTTTCTTTTCATTCTCTTGCTCTCCGTCTCCGGCCGTTAATGCTCAGTACCTCAGGCACTGCAATTATGGGTACGGTAGAGATGAAAGGTCACAACTGTTAGCAGAGGAGAAGGAAGTGACAGAATGAGGAGGGAGGACATTCCAACTTTCTAAAGCTTCAAGTGCCCAGGCATAGAGGAGGAAAATAATGTAATAATGGCTGTCAAAAGTCCCGCTTATTGACTGTGCAAAGCAATTGTTCCTGACCTTTTTTCCTTGTTGCTGCCCAAAACTCCAGCCATTGATGAAAAATGTATTTTAAACAAATTTTTTGACCACTACTGGAAACTAAGTAGAAATGTTTTCATATCAAACAATGAATCAGCGCCCCTGCAGTGACAGTGGCCTGTAACTGACAGTAACGGTCCACTAGGAGCACAGACCAGGTCCCCAGGAAGGGTGTCAGGCTTTGATGCCAATTTTCATAGTGGCCAAACAGCGATACTGCACTTCTCGGAGTCCTTCACATGACGGTACTAGGCCCAAAAAGACATTTTCCCCTAAACTTACACTGGGAGAGAAAGGTCTAAAAATCAGTGGATACATTTTTGTAATTGTTCCAACCCCTTCAAAATGACTCATTTTACTATCAAGATTTAATCCATTCAGTCTGATAACACTGGGAAAGTCTAAAACAGCCGCAAGATTAAATTATTTTATCCCTATTCAAGCTAGCAGAGAGCTAAACCAGAACTCAGTTTCTTGGCTGGTGGAAGTTGGCCTCTCGGCTATGCTCAGCCATGCTTGGAGGCTGCATGCTTCTAGTGCGCCTGCAGTATCCAAGCCTCTTATAAATCTTTGGAACAGACCCACTCAAGACTCTATTAAGAGGTGAATTTTGCACTAAATTGCCCAATAGCCAACCACATTACGGCAACAGAAAATCCCCCTTCCGTCAAAAAAAAAAAAAAGGCATTTCCCTATGGACCACCATTCAAAAAGAGAACTGTTTAAAAACTGTTGACAAGATATTTAAACTGCAAATGAGATCGCTTATTTTGAATCACTTTATTACCTATGTTTAAATCATGAAGGGTTGAACAATATGATGAGTACTAGCCAAACAGCACAATGGGGCGGGAGTTGGCGAAACAGTCCTTGAGGGGGGAAAAAAATGCACCTATGAGCAATTTTAATTTGAATTTGAATCAATGGCGTTGAAGTGTGAGTACGGTAACCAATTATTGTAATACAATCATGATTCCAAGAGAAACATCTAATCAAGAGACAAACTTTACAAAATGATGGACAACATGAGGGCGATGTTACCATGGATGTATGAAGAGAACAGGACACAGCATTGTAGACGGGACCCCAATCATTCCTATGAGAGTTGCTTTGTGGTGCATGATGCCAAAAAAAATCTCTATATGCTTGATCTTCCACATTGTGGTGCCCATAAAGCAAGGGCACCAGAGGCAGTAACAGTAACAGTAACAGTCAACAACAACAAAAAAAATCCACTGATTTACAGCCATCTCTCTCTTAATGTAACTCAATGGAAAAATGTTTGCGGTCCAACTGCATCACATCATGGGCCTGGACTTTGTAATTCCATGCTTGGACACTGTTAAATTGGCTTCAAAGCCCAACGATGCTCCTGTTTGCTTGGATGTCACCAATTGACACCAACATATTCATTATTGCCTAGTTTTGTTGTCTGGAGTCAGAGCACTCAGAACGAGCCAAAAGCTAAAGCCAAGATTGGACAAGTGAAACCTGTGTGGAAACTGTTTTTGTTTATTCCTAAACAAATAACCAATAATTAAAATTTCATATTCACTCACAGACAACCTGGAGAGCATGGGCATCCCAGAAAACCTCTAACACATGCTGGATCAAAAACTCAAAAACAAAAACCAGACGAAAAAAATCGGCACAAAAATCTTTTCTATTTTTTAATTGTAATCCTTTTTATGAAGTCTGGTACCAGATTGACTTTCAGTTCTTCAGGTTTCTAACCATTCAGTAATAAATGTGCTTGTGTGTGTTCAGAATATTGCCTCTTCTGCTCTCTCATGTTGATTTCATAAAGTCTGATGAACATTTCAGTGAGATCAAAATATTGCTCTATTAAGACAACAGTGAGCCATCAATACAGTGCATGCGGTTATTTTGTCTTTGTCCTGCCTTCACATTCTCTTCTCCTTTTTCTCTCAACGATGCAGTTATTTTTGAATAAATCGATCATGAGGAGTCACAATTACAGCGAAATACTGACACCATTACACACCGTCGAAAACAACAGATTTACCTGATAACTCAGTGAGGAGATCAGTTGCTGTGTCATGGAAGCTACTTTGTTCGCAGCCACTAGATGGCATTACAGAAAATGTCCCCTTTGCCACTTTCCCGTCAGCTTCAATATCCAGCTCTTAGCTGCTTTGCGAAGAGGTAATGTGCGGTATTGTGATGCAAAGTACTGTAATTATGGTCACTATTATGGTCATTTGCTTTCTTGGCGTGAGAATGAGGCTCATTAGCCTTTATGACTGGAATATCTTGTGGTGCTGGTCACCGTACTCCATTGTTGAGCTGCTGCTGCTGCTGCTGTGTATTTGTGTGTTTGTGTGTCTCTCTGTGTGTTAGAAGTCTGGGCTAGCAATTCAATCTAAAATCTAAGCACCTTGCAAATAAATTATTAGGTCACTGGTATTGATCAACTACCTTATCAAACCCTGCAGATATATTACAGCATTTTCATCAAATAGAAAAAAAAGTACTTATCAATATTCTTTAGCTGCACCCTCACTCCCCATTGAGAGTTATGCAGCACCCCTGGAGACTCCTGAGAGTCCCTGTAGAGAGCAAAGACATGGGAGAAGGACAAGGTGAGAGTGTGAGTGAATGAGGAGATGGGAGGGGAAAAAAGGATGGATTCTGGGCTGTAACTGCTCTGGCAATTGGGTTGTAAGGGGTAGATGAAAGACAGGAACTGCAGGCAGAAAAATAAGCAGAAAGGCCATCAGAGCATAAGAGACAGCAAATGAGGAAATTGGAGGGAAAGTAAAATTAAGCAGTGATGCTGAGAGGGGAAGAGAAAGGCAAAAGGTAGCCGGGGAGATCTATATGCCAGGGGAAGAGTGCTGTATTTCAGGCACAGTGCCTTTGTGCCATTTGAATCACTGCAGGTTTCTCATGCCCCAGGCTCTTCTATATAAAGCTCAGACAGCTGCTGGATTTTCCACATTACTGCCATGGAATTGGATTAATACAATGCCCGTCCATGTTTTCACCATCATCAGCCAGCATCCGGAGGGACCTGCTCTCACAGGTCGCCCGCCACCTGTCTCCTTCTGCTCATTGTTATGGGGGGGACATTAGCTGGTATGGGCAATGTATGGCATGCTGCATGCAGAACAGCACATCATTAGTAAACAAGTTTGTCATTCAGTGTTGTTTGCCACAAAAGGCTAAGGGCTAAATCCACAGTTCTTATAGTTGCGCCCCCTGTTGAAAACACTGTTACCACACTATTGGCCACGTTAACAACAATAACAAAAAAACCTCTCTGTATTATGCAATACTGTCACGACAACTACAACTGAAAGAAAAAATGACGTAAGGTAATTTCAATTTGACCTTTGTCGTTTTTCATGAGCTAGGCATTTGCTCCCTACTCAAACAAGATAAGGCTACTCTGACAAGCATTTCGTTTAACTTTATCATAAGTAACATAAGTCCATTTTAGCTAAATGTCCATGCTGTATTCTCATGAATTAACCTTGTGTTTTGTGCTTTAATTATAACAATACCTTTTAAATTGTTATTTTCAGAGTACTTTATTTAACTTATTATAACTGTCTTTTATTTAATGTAATTATAACAGTAGCGTATTCAAATTTATTAAATGACAGTAACTACTTATTTAATTTTATTGTAACGGCAGTTCATTCAATAACTTTGTATTTTAATAGTTAACATTAGTTTAAAGGACATTTAAAAATATCACTATGGCTATTGTCTATTGTGAAATAGCCTTAAAAATGTTGCGATATTATTTTAAAGCCATATTGCCCAGTACTATTAACACCTAATGTTACTTTCAAATTGTGATGACTACAGTGTGCTACATAAAAAACAACAACTCAGTTTTATTTATCAACAGTCCTCTGACATATTACATACTGTAAGACATTTAAGGTTATCATAACTCTAGTATAAGGGATTTTTACCTTCAGACATGCAGGCAGTTAAAAATGGACTTTGTTTCATTCCCCAGGACTCTGTCCTCACAGACCCAGAACCCAAGCGCCCCTCCTGCTGAATTTTTAAAACTCATCAGATCGACACGGATCACACTAATGACCACTATTAGATTTAAAAAAGGGATATTCACAGAAAGATAAGTTTACACCCCTGAAAATGATCATGAAGATAAACATTTGCCATTTTACCAACAGAATTTGGAGAGATAGAAAGAGGTGGCTTCTTCTCTCAATCTGCTTCTATACTTGTATCTGTGGTCACGGCGTACAAAAATGCAGAAGTACAATCTGTAGTGTGAGCAACTACCCTAGAGCCAGCAAAAATCTGATTTGAGCTAAAAGATGAGCGGTGAGATCTGGGCGCTGGTAAAATGGAGGGAGCTTTACCATAGTTCAGGTACACGATCTAACCACAGTGCTATGATTTGAGACTGGTACAAACTGTCAAAGCATCCCTTTAATTATAGAAATACAGAACAAAGGGGCCTAGCCAAAACACTATTTTGGTCATATTGGTCATCTTAAATGAAAAATGTGTATAGCTATAACTCAGAATGCTCAAAAATTCTTCAATTTCCCACAAGCTGCGGTAAAGGCACCTGAGAATCCAGATATGGATGCATTTTGTTTCAAACACCACTCATAATTGTTGGTATAGTGAAAATGAATGCATATTTGTAAAGTTTCTTTATAGCTGGTGAAAGAAGCCCTGAGCTTTAACTTGCATTGCTGTACTGCCATCATCTGATTTGAAAAGTGCTTTTATCTTGAATCAAACTACATTAAAGAACAAGTCAGAAAAAAAGCCCACATTTCTTCATATTATAATGGATATGGCAAATGTTGAAAGCCTGCCATTTTATCAGCAATCCTTCACTTCTTCCCATTACAAGTCTGAAGTATCAAGATGTCTTACCAAGGGTCACATCACACAGCTCACATCAAGGCAGCCTTGAAATTCTGCAGAGCACCGTAATTACCACATTTCTATCATGTCTCTCCTTGTGTATGTTCTGCCTTGCACAAGCCAAAGTGTCTCCAGTACATTTTTATGAATTGTTAGGTCTTGATGGAGGCATTCCATATAAAATGCCAACGGGGAAATGGTGGAAACTCATAAACGTCTAATCACTGAAGGTATCTTTTACGATGACAGTGTCAACGTGCACACTCGGGTGCACACAAGCTTGACACAAGACACACAACATGAAACCACACTCAAAACCCACATTTGCACATTTTATAGGATGCACACCTTTCCTTTTTTTTCGGCCATACACATTCCATCACTTCTGCTTAAGTTCTACTAAAAATTCTGGACCACAGGCGCGACATCTGCTGAACTCCAGAGAGACCATGGATATCATTTTCATGCTTCCTCTCAATCCCTCTTGGGGATTGCAAAACGGGATAGACAGCAGTATGAAGCAAAGTAAAGTATTATGGCTTTTTTTGTCAATCTGGAAGTTTTGACTACTTTCACTGTATCCCTGAGTGTTTGCATAGCCTTCAGACATCCTTCAGCCTTGTGGTTTATCAGGTCCAGGAGGTAAGAAAAAAAAAGGTGAAAAAGGACGAAAAACTTTGACACTTCAATTTACCCCATCTACTCGTGGCTACTGCAGTTGTGAAACCTGATAGGTAAACATTCTTGACTTCTATAAAGGCTCTCTCGCTGGACTTGGTCATTTCTTTTGGACAAACAAAATCTAAAATAACCTTAACTCTATCACTAAAAGCCAGATGATCACCACCAAAACCCAACTGGCTGAGGTGTGCACTCTCAGCTGAGCACAAAAGGAGGAGATTGCCCATGTGGGTCATATCATCTGCAAATCTGGGACTGAGTTCAGGTACATTCCCCTGTGCTGACAGTTTAGGCTGGGGCTTAAAGTAGTATGACTAAATATGAAAAGCAATAGGGTCATAAACTGGCTAATGAATGTGACAAGGAGGGAGTCCACACAAGAGATTTGGTAAAAACAATCATAAAATATTAAACTATGATCAACCTAAATAAACAATGGAGTATGTCAATCAGCAAAGTCAGTGATGCATGCATGGTTGTGTGTCAGGTGTGCCGTGGAGGCGTTGAAGGTGCAATATCCCCTCCCATGTCAGCCAACTGCCTGATTAGATTGGCAAGGGAAAAAAAACAGCTACCAAATACACAAAAAACTTTGAGTTTCATAACCCAAGACTTACAACACAAACAGAAAACCAAGCTACCAACAAAGCTCACACACAACACCGGACAAAGCATGAGCTGTAGCACCTATTACTCAAGCTAGAGGGCCAAGCTACAACTCGCAAACACTGACAAGAAATTCAGTTATCTTCTTCCTTACTGCTATCCCTCTAGCTCCTCACATACCAAACCAAATTCTACCACCTACCTCTTGAGGCATGCTAGGCTCAAACAAAGTTATTAATGTATCTTATCAAGACCACACAAAGGGCACTAATTTAGCAATATTAACTGCTGTATTTAAGAATACAAACCTGCAAACTCAAATACATGTACTGGGACATTAATCTCAACCCTAGTCTTCGAATAGATACTGGTGGTGGGTACTTATGCACTGATTCCACTGGAACCTAAAAGGCAACCAGAAACTGGACATTTCCCTAGTTTCCTGGGAAAATGCTCCCAAGACAAAGTCTTCACCCACGTTCTCTGCCACACTGAGTGAAAACAACAAACTGGTCAGTCTCCTGTTGAGATCAACCACGTCAGCCTACAAAGGGGACGCACAGCTCCTTCAAACTAATACAGCTATATTCTTAAGTAACATTTTTAATAGACATTACTAGCTATTATTAAAATACAACAATTTAAAGTGAGACTGCGTCACTTCTCTGGGAAGAAAGAACACAGGCTTTCTCTTTTAAGTGACAACTCTAATTTATAAGCAATGAAAGGAACCCTTGCTCAACTGACTACATGGAAGGTATGGAAAGTACAGTGAATTTCAGACACAGAGCTTTAGATTTCGAAGTGTCGATTCTGTTCATTCTTGCAAATGTTTTGTTTCTTTGTGTTCGAACATGTTTGCCTTTCGTGAAATCAAATTGAATTCGTGACAGTTTATCTGATGTGTTAACCTTGAACTAATGACTAAGGGGAAATCTGGACCTTGTATCCCATTTGGGAACTACTGCTGTAGAGGCATCAATGATTCATACTGAACTGAAAAACCTGCTCCACATTCATAAACTCCATATATAGCTATTGTGCTCCAGACAACTTTAATTACAGTTAATGTCATATTATTGAATACATGCATTTTTCCAGAATACCTAAATAAATACCAATATAACATTTAAAATCATCAGCTCTACCTGGAACAAACTGCCTTAAGGTTGGCGACATAAAAAGTAGAAGCCATTTAGAACAAAACATCATTTCTGCTCACACTGGCCGCATGTGAAATTGAAAGCTTGAGATTTGAACTTTACAGGTCACACTCCTGACACAGATTAGGTCCTTGACATCACATTGCTGGTAAAGTGTCTGTGTTTCAGCCACTGGTCCGTCTGTGAGAAAAGGTCAGATAATTAGGTGTCCTGTCCTGGCCAATGTCATGTCTTGTGTAAGTAAAAGGTTTTACATCATTATGTGGTCTCACATCCTGTCCATTTTTGTGTGCTTCAGTGTAACAGCATGTGCCCTGTAACTCCAGATTGTCACTGGCTGCTCCATTATTTCTTATTATATGTGGATTTGGCAAAAGCAAATTTTTATTAGCAGAGGCATCATTATTTCTGCATCTGGAGAAATTAAGCCTTAAAAGTACTTTGGGGTGTTAAACAAGATAATCTGCTATCTGTTTTGTTGCCTGCAGGCCAACAGTTTGATAGCTGATGAAGATGCTAGATCTAAGCAAGATAGATTCAAAAACACATGGGCAAAAATAGACAAAAGTAATCATAAAATGGTCATTTTGACTGTATACCGTTTTCATATTGTGATCATTAACTAACAACGTCGTCCATGAAAAATTACAACAGAGGCTTTGCCATATGTTTTTATCAGCTTCTAATTCCTTTCTCGAACATTGTAAAGCTCGTCCTTTTAATCCTCTCTCATTGATTCAACTTGTTCATTTTATATTCTGCCAATACAAGTTCAAATTCTCTGACGCATTATTGATTTAGTCATTACACATTTTATTATCACACAAGTGTGGGTGCTCAATACAAGGTCATTTTGAATATTGAATTGAACAAAAGGCCTACATGAGTAATTTTACTAAATGACAGGATTCACCATCTTTAAAATGCTCATCTGTTGATCTAATCAGTTTACCTTTACATTTAAGATTAAATGTTCATATTCAGCTTGTCCAGAGTCCATAAGATTAGTAACTGATAGGGATGCATGGCTGGGGAATTCTGCGCCAATACCAATGTTTAAAATAACAATTTAGCCAATACAAATGTTTTTTGTCCTTGATGTTGTTTATTTTTGTCATTTACTCCCCATTTAGTGCAAGGAAAACAAAAGTCAGTCCTTAATTACACAGTTTTTAAATGAGCACAAATTCAACCATACACATTTATGAAACAATCTCTGATATACCCTTTAAATGAAAAACATATTTTTAAAAATAACTGCCTGGAGATTGTACACACATTTTTAGAGACCGTCCAAAATTAAAGTCATACTGGAAAGGAATTCATGCAGAGGTACTGGCAATTTTGAATATTGACATACCATTAGATTCATTGCATTTTATTTTAGGCGCAATCCTAGATGGAAGTATGTTTAAGAAAAAGGTTTGTTTGCTGCATATCCTTTCATTGGTGGCAGAAAAAAATTATAACACTATCTTGGCTCAAACCTCTGCCTGCCACCCTACCTCAATGACAAGAAAAGTTAATGAATGGTTACTCAAATGGCAGCAAAACTCCATGTGCAGATGGATAAGATTTTGATTTTGTGGGCTCCCGTAATCACGTATTTCAGATTATTAAAGTAACAAGGTGCTGAATTAGTTTCTTGTATTTTTATTTCTTATGGCACTGTACTCATTTATTTTCTTGAAATGTAGAAGCAAACATCGCCATGAATCATATCTTGCATGTTTGTTTGCTGAATAGTGATTTTTTGGTCTTTTTTTCTATTCCTTTCTACTGTCTAAAAACTGACAATGTATTATTAAACTCTGAATAAACACTTTGTTCCAAAGATAACTGCCTCAAAAGCCTTTTTGTAATATATATCATAATTTCCTGTTAATATCTATCTGTATATATTCACTTTCTGCCAAAAACTACATTTTACTGAGTCCTTTTTGTACCAAAGACATCCAGAGGAAAGTCTCTGTTTGTCGCACAAGCATTTTCTATTGTCCCCGTGATTTTGGGATGCTGTTATTCTCGAGCCCTGCTTTTTAGCTAACATAAAATGAGTGTGACACACCAAAAAAGCCACTGCCATTGGTGAATTGGTGAACAATGCCAATATCATCGGATATCAGTGTTTAGCCAATAAATCTGCATTCGGAAAAGAAAACTCTTAAGTAAATGCTTGAAACTAAATGACATGTTAAACAATGAAATGGCACAAATAATGGCATTCATGCCATTGCTGTTGACCGTGTGTGTAGAATGCATTTTTGTGATAATAAAGGTCTAGAAAATAATAGAAAAACACAGTAATGACTGCCTTTCATTTCTTATTAGGAGATCCCTGCATCAGCCAATCATTGCTGAACCAATAGTTGATTTTTTTCTTAATGTGACGAAAGAGTCATTGTCCACTGCCAAAAGATCTGTGGGTTGCTCGAGGATGCGTGCCATGTTCAGTGTCAGTAGGACATCACGACTATCAAGTTTACTCAAACTTTCCCTTGTGCCTGCATATGCTCTGTTTACCGACTTATTTCTATTTAGGGATGGATTTTACCCCTGAATAGTTTGGGTCGAAGTCAAGGAAGCAGGGATGGGGCAGCAGCTTTTCACGGGGCAAACATGGAGAGCCAAGGACACTCAGATATGAAGGAAAATCAATTACTGGACTTTTAATGGTGGGAGGAAACCTGGCAAACATTATTCTGTCCACACAGAAACAAGAACTGAACCTTGTTGCTGTGAAATGACAGTGCGAACCACTGAGCCACCATGCCACCTCCATACTGGTGGTAAAGGATGTGAACGCTTGGCAAAGAATCCGTCACGTTCACAGTGAAAGGGAAAATGATTTTCAGGCAAGCGGAGCCATCTGGTGTGTGGTGGAGACACCAGCTGGAGGGAGGCAGGAAGACGGGTTCAATGGGCCTGCGAGAAAATGGCAGGAGTGAGAGGGTGAGTGCTCTGAATCAGGTGATGTTTCACAAGCAGGGCGAGAGGTCCGGTGATTCACCACTGTAGTGGACTGCACCTGCTCAATGCCGACGCTCCAATCAGCATTTGGAATTGGGAGCAGGATGACTGTACACACGAATCAAGCTCTATTTGAGGAAAAAAAAAAAAAAAAAAGATTTATTGTTTTATGTGAGGGAGTTTGAATGCTGTCTCATCGGGTTGAAAGAAGTGACATGAGTTTCACAATCATACGATAAAAGCGGAGGTATGGAAACTTTTGTTATGAGCACTTCTTTTTTATTCATTCTGTTTTATAATTTGCCTAAGAGTGAAACAATGTATTTGACTTTCTCACAAAATTAATAGTGTAAATCCTACACTACAGCCAAGTGGTAGAGAAAGTTACAGTTATATTCTTTCAAATTTTAATATAACTAGCGTGGTCAAACATTTAATAGTAACCAGTTGAGTGTATTCTTAAAATATTTTGTTTGTTCATTTTAAAAGCAAAATGAATTTTGAATGGAAGAGTAAAGGCACTTCATTTTATCTAGTAATGGTAGAACATAACATGATTTGGGTTTGTTTGTTTTTTTACAAAACATGATAAATATTTTAAGTAAGTTTGTGTATATGGATAAGTAAGAACAAAGTCTTCCCAAAAACTAAGTTCAATACATGCAGGGTTTTTTTCTCGCCCCTTACCCAAAGTTAGTGCCAATTGTTAGTTAATATTAGCAATTTTGTATTGATGTTTTTTAATGAGTCGGTTTGCCAACTTTGCCAACAATGAGTCTTGTGTTACTGTGAATAAATGCTTAAGCGTGTCACAGATAAACATTTGACTTATTTATGTACACAGTAAAATGGAAAGTAAACATAACCTCACTAGGAGACATGCTCATGGTTTATAGCTCTACCTCATCATCATAAGGCAATCTGGCTGTCCTCAAAGCAACTGACTCAAGAGAATCTCAGGCTAAGAAAGGGAATCAAATGTGTCACTATTCTGTTAATGCCACTTTCAGCCATAGTTGCCACTCTCTGGCTAGAGATACATTGTCTTGCTTTAAGAAGGATTTAAAAAAGAAAATATAGAACAAACACTCAGTACGTTGCTGAAATAACTCAGCCATAAATTCTTTACAAATGGAAGAAAAACAAAGTCCTTGGACTTCAATGTTACCAGTAAAATAAAATATATATACAGCGATAGAGGGCTTGCTGATACTGTCAGGCCATTACACCCCACTACCCTTAAGGTTGCGTACTCTAGTACAGGGCTCCAAATTTTAACAAATATTTGAAACATATTCTTACTAGAGAACCTGAATTTTTCTATACATAATACATTCATCAGCTCTCATCCAAATATCATATGTTGGTGCACAGTCTGACCTCCACAGAATAAGTGTCCTTACC
Source organism: Plectropomus leopardus (assembly GCF_008729295.1). NCBI lineage: Eukaryota > Metazoa > Chordata > Actinopteri > Perciformes > Serranidae > Plectropomus > Plectropomus leopardus. The sequence goes on along the minus strand of NC_056473.1, from coordinate 12,630,308 downwards.
ATAACCATACCAAAAAAGATGGCCTGAGTTTCACACTTGTCAGCCAAAGGTAACATACTCATGGCACCAAGGAGAGTGACCAGAGGATTAGGCTCCCAATTCTTCTCAAAGGCTTTAGAAAAACATTCAAATATACTCTTACAATAAGTATATAATTTCTGACATGTCCAAAGAGAATTTGTAAATGTCCCGTGTGCCTGTTTACACCTGCTACAGAGGGGGACACATCAGGGAAAACTTCAGGCAAATCGAAGACGTCCCAAATGAACACGGACCATCCTGATTCTTTTTTTTTTTTTAAATCTTTTTAAAAATCTAAATATGGTAAAGATTTGGTATGTAGCCTATTCATGAATGTTTGAAACAGTGTGAGGTGGTGTTTCTGCTGCTGTTTTTGAAGTCCTAACAAAGGCCGGTGTTTGGTCAAAACATGTTAGCTTTTTTAATGATTTAGGCACTACAATAAAGGCTTTTTAATGTAAATCCTCCTCGTTTTTCACGTTTGCATACTTTTGAAGTGCCTGGATATCCCTCTCGCCTTTTACTGTTAGCTGGTGTGTCTAAGAAGAACTGCTGGATAAGATACACCTGTCATGGGGGTTTGGTGCAAAGATAGAAAGATCTCATTGAAGCCTCAAGTCCCACATAGGGGATTAAGAGGAATAAGTCAGTAAGCAGGTAACGTTAGGACCATGATTTGAGTTGTTTTGACTCTTCATAGTTAATGTAACATTATCCTCAGCTCACTCACTGTAAATAAAAATGTCAGCGGCTGACCTGTTAACAAGCAGTAATTTTGATATTAGCATAAACATCAATTAAGTACAAGCTGAACAAAGTCCATTGATTTGTGATAAATTGCTGTTTCAGCTGCAGCTGTTATGGTTGGCATCAGATGGAATTGTGTAATTGAGAATGTGTCGGACTGTAGTTTAAAAAAAACATCTTAAAAACACATTTTTTAAAACCCTGATACTTAGGCCCAACAGGCCTATATGCTAGCAATACACCAGAAACCCTCACAATACAGCTGTTTCCTTCAAAGTCCATCTGCAGTTTTATAACAGTCATAATGAGTTTCTTTTGAAAAACCACAAATTTCAACAGTTTATGGAGTTACATTACAGCCCATCAGGATTCTAGTTCATTTAGGCTGAAAGTGAACAAATGTGTTCTATTATTATAGACAGGATTGCATGGAAGAGTATAATGTAATGAGAATTGCTAATAGCATATAATGTCGATTGGAAGTGCACTTACATGCTCTGGCAGAATGTAATGCAATTAAAATATGCATTTTGAGAAGCAGATTTTTTGTGTCTTAACATTCATTATAAAAAGGAAATTACATCGAGAGGTAAATGTTGCCGTACAGTCGTTATGATTGTTTTTATCATTTTTGATACTCCAATGCTTTCTTTCCCCTTTCTTTCCTTCTCCTCTGTTCCCCTCTCTGTTTCAATGTGCGGGGCAACAAATCCAAAATTATCCTCACAGCAGAGATCTTGTCAATGTGAAATTGAGATGTGGGTAACTTTTCCTCGCCTGGGGCTATCGATGCATCCAATATGGAGGCTCCTACATAGATGCAGTCGCTGGCTTGTTGTTGAGACCAAGTGTTTTGGCAGAAGCTACTGGGAGCTGCCATGGAAGATTTATCCAGCCAAAACCCAGAATGCACCCCCCAAGCCCATACCCATGCCCTCCATCACTGCCACCAGTTGACACATGCTCACTGTGACATCTTGACTGATTGCCTCATTGCCAATGAAGCAGAGTTCCATGACTGATGTGTTGCATGCACTGTCTAGCTAGGCCTCTATAAAAAGGAGATGACATGCTGGAAACCCTTCAGATTTATGGTTTAACAGTTTATTGAGTTTATGTAAAGGGTTAAGTAACGCTTTTTACCCTATTCATAGTGTAATTACTAGGCTTATTTCTAAAGGACTCTGGAAGGTTATACATCATACAGCAGTAGGAGCGCAAGCCAGCAAATTCTCAATACTGCCTACCATACACTGAGGGCAAATTGGAAGGTGGGGTTAAAGGGCACGAGTGACACTGGTCTCCCAGTCTCTACATCAATACACAGCAGAGAAACTAGCCAGGGGCAGCAAAGGATCCTGGGTAGGGGAGGTGAAGCTGGCCGTCATTTATCAGCTCTAGGTAACAGCAGCAGTGACTGGGACACCAATGCATCAATAAGCTACAGGCACACACACATACTGATACTCACATACGCAACGGTGCTAATGAGGTACAATAGAAAAGGTCACAACTCAAAGTGTGAAGTAGGCACACAACCATGTGGCGAATTCCCAAACGTATGCGATTCACTCCTTGACGATTCCCTCTGTTTTCAATCTGTATGATAAAGAGCTTTAGAGTAAGCACAGTGAATGAGGGATTCTGGCAAGAGATAAAGGGCACCCAGAGTAGAAAACAGCAGGGAGGAGAAGCAGCCAAACTCCTCCAGACAACCGGTTTGGAAGCGGAGGGAATTTTCATCCACCCTGCAAATATTGATTTTTGTCTTTGCTGCGCTTTCCATCAATGCTTCAAACTAACCCCCCCCCCTCCCCCAGTCCCCATCCACCACCTCTCTCTGCCCCCCTCTGGCACAGGGCCGGCAGTGTCCTGGGTGGTTTTACAAAAGTAGCACAACAGAGTCAAGATTCGGTTCACTCACTCTTAACTACAATCTCCAGTGACTTCTACATTCTACTGTACAGTCATTTCAAAGGGGTTTTTCTATCAAAGTCAAACTCTGAGGCAGGAGAGGACTGTTCAGCTGTGGGCTGCACACGTCATCCGCAGTGCTGCACATTGTATTGTATTTGATTACTGTGCATATGAAAGGAAACATAGAGTCAGTTTAAGACCACTTGTGCAAAACTTAACATTTGTCCCACAAACGTAATCATCATTGTTGGAGTGCTTCGTGGTGGTTTCATCATTGAAAAGGGAAAGCATTTTGCTGGATAGCTTCTATGCGTGGATGAATCTATACTACCGTGCTCTAGTATACTAACTATGTTTCCATTTAGGATGCTCTCACAAGTACTCATATCTGTGGGCTATAGTGTGTGCACAGTAGCCTACAATGTGAGTGTATCTGTAGGAAAAAAGCAGAGATATGGCATACTTTTTTAATATGAGTTACCAAGTGTGACAACTACTCCTTACTAAACAAACTGTGGCTGGACAAGGTAATTTTTACTACATCAGAGACCAGTGCTGTGCAATAACACACTAAAAGTTCAGCGAACGTGCCTCATGTTTTTGGTGAACTGAACATATTCGTTTGTAACTAATGAACATGATCATTTTAAATTTTCGCGAGACCTAACAATAAGGTATATGGCACCTTGCATGCCAGAGTTGTGATGAAATCTGTTCCCCTGGCAATATGTGTTTACCCCCTCCCTAAATTTGAATTAAACCCTATCCTTAACCAAGGCATCACTATGCACTTTAACAGAATGAAAACACTATTTGATTGGGAGATAAACTTCAACATAACACTGGTACTACTAAAACTGGTTCATATGAATATTCAATATTTGCTTTTTATGAAGAAATCTGAAAAACTGTAACGATCATAACCAAATTTTGCCCACCATGTCAGAAAAAACAAGTTGAAAGACAGCTGCACATGGAGAGAAGATTGGCCACAGATGTCACAGGTCTTTACATTTTAACCAAAACCATGATCTTTTTCCTTAACCTAACCAGAAACCTGAAGGCAAACTTACACTAACAATATGTCACCCACATAAGCAATGAGTTTGGAATAACACAAAGTTGGGGGAAAAAAGCAGACGAATTTGAACTAGTTTATTGGAATCTGTGTAAGCTCAACTTTGAGCTCTGACAGTGAACTTGCAAAACACTGTTGGTGGCAACAATGGGGTACCTGGCGAGATGACAAGAGAAAACTAAAACATTCAAGCTATTTTATATGCTAAGTGTAGGCATGACAGTTTAAACCAATATAAAACATGAAAAGGATACAAATAATTGGTTCCTTTTCAACATTTCAAACTGGAGGTGGACCTTGAGTTAAGATTGTCCTTGTCATACTACTGTTTCCAAGTCAAGAGTGACGCCTTCACTTTCAATAAAAATAAAGTTCACTTTTGGGGCTCTTTGCCACCACTTCACTGCTGTCAATGCCACGGATTACTGTGTTTACCATTAAAACTGTATGTGAAATCTTGTTGCAATAAATTATGTCATGAACAGAACTTTTTACTAAAAATGTATTCACAGTTAAAGTTGTTACAATAAGGGTAAACTATTAGAAGGATGCAGGGTACTTGTATAAACTGTGGAAGATAGAGTATACAGTTGGGTCAATGGTGGAGACTAGGTTTAGATTAAGGTATAATCTATGGAGGACAATAAAATCCAATTGTATAATATAATATTGTAAAAGTGTACTTGAGCTACTGACTCAGCTCCACTTAAGGCAGAGTAATGTAATATACCCTCCCTTTGCAAAGTCTGTTTTATTCAATCATGTCACACCTCCAGTTTCCTACGTTACTCACTCATCCACGCATTCCATGAGACTGCGCCATCTGGCACCCACAGCTCGCCATGATAGTTGCCTCAGTCGCTGCAGACAGAGACAACCCCTTCGTCATGGATTCAGAGCAGGGACACTGTGGGTTGTGAACACTGTCGGTCCACCCAGATGTAGGCAACCCTCTCATAATTCCCCCAACTGAGGACTATTTCTGTTGACTTGTTGTGATGTTGGCCCACATTTGTCAGCGCTGTCACTTCAGTCACTCTGTTCCGCCGCGCACAACTTCATTACGCCTCTGAGAGGAGTTTTGCGTCACAGGTGTTCGGGGGAAGGGACACCTCAGCGGAATAGTTCTCAAAGTGAGTTTTGGAGTTGCTCTGGTGGGAGCTTAAGTGATCTCACTCACAGCTATGGCACGATTTTAGTACATCACTGGCAGAGTGAGCACTTCTGTTACACATTAGTTCTGCAGAGCCAAAACGCTGAAAAAGGCATTTCATCATGGCATTTTTGTTTAGCTGTTTTTTCATTTTTACCATTTTATCCAAACATATTCACACTCCAGTGAAAATTGAAGACACATCCAAACAAGCAAACAAGGCCCTAAAAACAACATAAATGCCATAGAAAAATAAGACTGATATTACTGCTACAGTTCAAATGCTGTTATCTGTCCTCTCAGGTTGATGGAAACATCTCATAAAGACGCACAGCAATGACAACCACCACAGTTTCAACCTGAGCTACTACTACTCCTGGGATTCAACTTGCTGTCATAAATGCATCATGAAAAAGTGAAAAGTTACACTTGTGCCTATGGCAATACTGCTACACTTATAATGCTTTGTGGTATGTAGTTCTGTGTTTGTGCCAGTGCTTCCACAGGAGATATTAAGATCTGAAAGTACTTTCTGTACTGCATGACAAATAGAAGACACTAGAAAGAGGATCTGAACTCTGCTACTTACAGGTTTTATTCTGCCACCAAGTATTTTTGACTGTTGTGTGCTAAAAACTAGCAATTTCACTGAATTTCTGAGGGAACATGGAAAACATTGCATCTACAGATGCAGAAAAAAACAGGTGGTTTTTAAAGGTATTGTTTTTTTGTGATGACTTCCACTTTGAATTGTTTGATAAATAATAAGTGCTGCATTTATAAATCTGTGCAGCTGTGGCTCGCATCCTCCGACAACACCAAGACAGCATCTTGCATGCCAGCTCCGGCACCATTGGTGTATGAATGAAAGGCCAATTGTTAGGCACTTTGGTACAGAAGCCATAAAATTGCAACATATTTTAAATTTTTCAAATGGGTTTTGAGAGCATTCAGAACATTTCCTAACAATGTCTGTTTTCAGGGTGCAAATTCCCAACACTTATATAAGAATATTCATAATATAAAGGTAATCACAGCACCCATCAGATTGCAGCTCAAGGTGTTCGTAAATGTACAACTTAGAGAATACACAAAGAGTGTACGAGGCAAATTCTGATGGGAAAAAAGTGCATTAACTATGAATGTGTGTGTGGGAGAGTGGAGTAAAAGGGTGAGAGGGTTATAGGTTGTAGTAAATACCACTTGAAATGATGTAAAGGACAAAGACAGAAGTACTCCACCAACATGTTCCTGTAGATCCAGTTTCAGAACATAAAATGAAAATAGTCGTCAGCTGTTAAATTGCAAGGGTTAAGGAGCAGTGGTTGAAATTTTCTCCCAAACATGTAACAACCCCTCTACCTTCTAATAGGGCTGGCCCAAACTCTTCAAAGCTTTGAAGTTTCACGCTTAGTCATCCAAAACTTTATTTGAATGCTGTTTTTTGTTTTGTTTTTCACAGTTAAACTGGTGGATGAAAGTAAAAAGAGGTGGTCAGTGTCAGACACTGATGGGGCCAGTGTCCTGAGCTGACACTGATCCCCACTACAAGTGATTAAAATAGTAGTCTGACGAGGAAAAGGAATAGGGCAGAGCACAGTTTTTGCATCTAGTGATGCAGGCTGACCCACCGCGTTGAATGAAATTGCAGATACATTGCGTGTCATCATCCACCTTCCACCTTCTTTCCCCCCGCTCTATCACTCTCCCTCTCTCTCTCAGACATACGCAGCGGTGCCAAGTCCTACCAAAGTCGGGTCAGGTTTGGGTGGTTGATTAGCCTGTAGTAATATGACTGATTATCACTGAGGATTCAAAGCCCCAAAAATAGCATTGCGAACAGCCCTACTTTCAAGACCCTGAAAAGTCAACCGTATGGTCATTATCGTTGATTGTGTTTACATAAACAGACTATGACAATAATTGGTATTATTGAAATTGCATGTGTCGTTTATCTTAAAATAGAAAAGCGTGGACACTTGTGATTTGCTCACAAGCTTAAAGCCATTAATTGATCAATCAAGTCATGAAATAAACAAGAACACTGCGTCAGTACCAGGACTCTTTTTCATAATGCTCGGTTTGGAGTGTGCCAGTTTGGAGGGCCATGTAACCCTAACATTTTCCCCTGCTGTCCTACTCATTCCCAGCAAGAATTGGGAAATCCTCTGCCTAGACCTGAACATGCAGAACAGAGGGCTAAAAGGGCTTAGTGATAGGGCAAGGGGTTTGTTGGGGTTGAACCTTGTTATTCTTTGCAAAAATTGAAGAGGATTCCTGAAATAGTGCTCACCCTTTTGATATGTCAGAAAAATGGTGTGAATCTTTGTTTACTAAATTTGAGTATAAGAGTGGAAGAGGGGGTTATAGTAATAGTAAAATTAAAAAAAAAACTCTTTATGTTACTGAAGCCTGTGTAAATTCTCTTTTTGTAAGGACAATAGCCGACGGTGCTCCTTCATCTATTGCATTAATTCAGCAGCAGGATATTTCTCCCTCCCTCCATCTCTGCCAACTGCTAGGTGTCATAAAACACTTAAAATAGAGGCAGACTAACAATGAGACAGATGCTGGAGGCTACAGATTGTGTGAAAGCTTCTGCAATCTAAGTTGAAAGCCTGCAAGAGTCGGGCAAACACTCTCGCTGACTCGGCTGCATTATAGATGGAAACAAAATAGGCATGGCTGTTTTATCATTAGTGCCTCTGTGTGAATGTGTGATCAATGCAATCTGTGATCTCACCTGCAGATAGAGCTTTCTCACAGACACTCAGAACTTTCAAACTTTGTTAAGAGTACAGCAGCGGCAGCAGTGGCGATGGCTCAGTGGATGGCTTTGTTGCAATATTGATAGGACAAAATGTAGCACTATGTATTACCAGAGTATTTACACTGACAGAGAGTTTTAGAGAAGTTAGAGTTAGATAAGGCTGCAATGGAAAACGCTCTATAATGCAGCAAAAAAATGACAGTAATGAGAAAGACACATCATATCTCATGCTGGTAGTTTAAAGTAATCCAAATATTGAAATAAAGGGGCACTGGCCCTGCATTCCAAATAACTTGTTTTTTCTGCTTACGTTCAGTATGTACTAGTATGCAGTATGCAAAATATGTACTGTTGCATTGAGTATACATACAATTGGACAACTCTGCACCCTAAACTTTGACCCTCTTGCTTATTTATATATTATATAAGGTACCTTGTATATTTTTTGCAGTCCATAACACAAAATTTGAAGTAAACATAAAAAGTGCTGGTATGGGATTTGTAATGCAGTAGATGTTAATGGTAATCACTGAATGTTATCTTGGGGATGAAACAAAATGACATTCACCGAGGTCACTAGAGACTGAGGTCAACCTGGAGAACTTTGCTGCTGTTACTTTGCAATGTATGTAGTTTTAATTTATATGTTAGAACTGCATACATTGTAGATTGTTTGTGATTGATATGTTTGATTTATTATAGTCATTACGTCTTCTGTCAGCTGTCAATCAGCTGTCATCAGTCTGCTGCTAAGTCAATGTGATGTATCTTCCGCTGGGCAGAGGACTGTGGGTCAGGAAAGCATGCTGGCTTGAATACTGCGAAATGCGACCAGACGCAGTAGGACATTGTGGTAGTTTTGACTGCTGCATTAAGTATTGGGACATAATAAATCTTTTTTTTCTGGTATACTAATTAGCATGTCGGTATGGGTATTGGAATGCACTGAAAATCTGAAAGGAGGAAAACATGGCTGCACAGACTGCTATTGGTTAAAAAGCAATAAGTCTTGAACTATGACCACACCTTAAACAGCTGGGCGTGGTCAGTTGTGATCTGTTGTACTTATTACCACACCCAGCTGTCATGTAGTGTGGTACATTAGTGCATGATTGCATCATTGCTGAGCGAGTAAGGATAAAGCATGTTGCCACTACTTTAACTACAGTTAAGGCATGATTATTAGACTGGATGCAGAAACTCTTTCCATACAAGCTTCAAAGCTTTTTTTGTCACGTGCACTGAGAAGTTGCACTTGCACAATGGGTGCTGTTGTCTCTAACTGCCATCTATAGAAAATAATCCTCTACAATTTAAAAATGAGATGTTAAAATAAAAATTAAAAAAACTGAAAAAGGAGAAAATTTACTTCATTAAACAGAGAACTTGCAAACAAATTACAAAACTGCCACAAGAGTCTGTTATGCCAACCTGCTGTCATTGTCAAATACAGTCACTTTTTATGCCCCCCTCTGTGTTTCATACCAACACATACGGCATTCTTTAGTTTCTGTATGTCACGCACAGCTGTCTCCTGGTTGAAACACGTGTTTAACGTTGGGTCAGGGTTAGGTTTAAGCAACAAAACTACTGCATCTACTACATCATGTTTTGGGTTAAAATAAGTACACGTGACATATTGCTAAATCAATGTTGATTTTGGGTTTTTTCATGGGACATAAACAGTGGTATCCTGGGTGAAATTATGTTCAATTGACCCCTTAAACAACCTTCCCACCCACCCTATGTGAAGTTTCTTACTCTTTGTAATACATCAGTTGCTTTCAGTACAAATATTGCTGTGGGTGGGTTTACATTAAACTTTGTTGAAAGTTATGTGCATCTCACACCAAAGGGTGCCTTCCACATCGGTATCACACGCTGAGCGGGCGTAACAAAGAGTCTTTACATGACGACCAGGGAATGGGAACGAGGTGATTGTGCAGCAATAACACAAATTGTAAAGTCCAACATCTAATGATTGAAAAAAGGCCACTGTCACTGAAAAAGGCTTACTGAAACATGAGTTCATAACAGTACATGTTTGCCTTTTTATCTATTAAATAATGTTCCATTTTTTTTATTTACATGCCAAAGTATCACACTAATAAGAGGGGTAATCAATTGATTGCCATTTTCATCAGCTTAAAGTTAACAAGTTGTTTGGAGAACCATCTTAAAAAGTCAAGGCTTGCTGGAAGCCCCAAGGAAGCTTTTGAAAAAGTTAACAAGAAGCTCTCCAAGTTTAATGGTCCATGTGCTGAGGAGAGAACTTCGCTATTTTCACCCCAAACACGTCTCGTGAGGCTTTTTCCTTTACACCACTTACATTTGATTAATTCACAGCTGCATAATAAAAAGAATCAATTCCAGCTGAGACATTAAATTACCTGTAATTAGGCCATTGATTGAATGTTCAGACCTAGGTAATTGATTTTATTGTCCATTAATTTAAACCAAAATCTTGGGCAAGGGGGGGATGAAATTCAACAACTGGTGCCATTCGGGAGAGAAAGCTAGTCGTCTCGCAGGGTCTGATATGGAACGTGTTTAATGTGGGTGCACTAATGTCAACAGAGTTATCACTTTGTATCTAGATGTTTCGGCACTGAAATACCAACTGTTCGAGGATGACAGAAAGTGAAAAAGACAACCACTAACTAGTCTGCCTGTCTACATGACAATATTCACCAGCAAGAATCTGAATTGGATAAGACTATTGAACAATGCAATCATCACGATACAAAAGCAGACACACTGAGCCTTTGAGTAGCTGTATTATTTTACTTTTGAGATTTTTTGGGAGCAAAAATAATTCAAATATGCTGCACATAAACGTTTTTGGAGACTCCACAAAAGTCACCATCTTTCTTCTGTAATTTTTTTTGTTATAACCTTCTATTCCTTTGAATACAGTTTATGTCCCATTATGGAAATATTGCTGCTCAGTTATGCATGCAACCTCCCCATTTCCAACAAACTACATGACATTCCTTCACGAAAACACAAGAGTTGAATAATTAAAGAGGACTATTTTGTGTTAATGCATTTAATTATAATGTTGTCATGATGAAATAAATAATTCATGGCGACTGTTTTTTTCCCGCTTTACTCAGTGTATCTACAATTCAAATGCAGTCAATTGCTTTTTTTTGCTCCCCATTTCAGGTTCATGAAGAGTTTTTCATGACCAAGGGAAACAGCTCTTTAATGACTACCGGCACCTGATGCACTTAGAAGATCTTCCTCAAAGTCTCATTAGGTTTTTTCCTTGAAGTTCCAGTAAAAGCACCCATGTTTATTTGATTACTTCTATAGACTCCTAAGAGTAAAAAGGAAAAAGAAACCCTGGTCCATTTTGAGACTGTTACATAATGTAGCTTCCTTGTTCCCACACTGACAGCAGGACTCGAAGCATAAATGTTTAAAGTTAGCCATGAAATAACCATTCTCCCCTGCTAATTAGGAGGCCACCTCTTGTCAACTCCCCTTGCCTTTTTTCTCTCTGGCTGCGAAATTCTATCCAGCAATCTGGTCAGTGGTGAGAGGGACAAGTTGTGATTGGACCACTTTAGAGATCAAAGCACTGCTAATTGGCTGGATATAGAATAATTTGTAACATTTGCTCCCCCTTAGAAAATTCATCATGCATAGACAACCAATTAACATACTGAATGAGAAAATAAATGTATGAGTGAATTAATAAGCGTTGATGGAGTTCTGCAAATCACACGACGGTGCAACATGATGGCATCTAACCTGGGTTTATTCAGTCTTGGACTGCCCATGCGTATGTGTTGAGTAATCAATTGAGGTTTGAGGAGTGTGCAACAAAAAGATTAAAAGCATTTGACAGTTGAATTTAAGTCACAGTGTGCAAAAATGGACTGAATTCCAAAAAAACAAATCCCCAAAACTGGGCTCTGGTCATTTTTTTTGTATTTCTTATCATGCTCATGTTTGTTTGAGTTAATTTTTTTGATGAGTTTGGTTTTAATTTTTTTTTTCATACTAGAATGAGGTTATGTTTGAAAGCTATGTGTGTCAAACCTTGATACTGTGGACACCATGACTGAGCAGGCTCTAGCTCCAAATGATGTCCCCAGCAAAAGTTGGCAGCAGATGGCATTTTCTCATATTTTGGCGTCCAGAAGAAGTAACTGGAGATGCACTGTCTATCTTTTTATAAAGTCTATGGTTTTACGTAATAACTTTACTGTACTATTGTGTGTGTTTTCTGTGAGAGTTTTGTATTTTTAAATGCCCATATCAAGCATTAAAACAAGCTTATTAAGCAACACATGCTATGGTATGTGGTAGGCTACTGATCCATGCGAACGCAAATGTTTTTCTAGATCAGATAGATTAGATTAGACAGATAAGATAGATTTTATGAACCATTTCAACCACATTTGCCATCTAATTTATTCTCTGCATTTATATTAAAAGGTATACTCTGCAGGAATTGTCAGCTACTGTTAATGTAACATAACCCCACCTTTGTCTACCACCTGATCACTACCTTTTACAATGTCTCGACCTCACCTGCATGCTGTTCCCTGGAACATCGGAAAACAGCAAAATCAGAGGAAAAGAAAATGAGGGGCACAGGGCAGGCTTTAAGTAGATAAAACCAGGAAATTGTGGAAATCACGCATAGTATACCTTTAAGAAATGTGTATTATTTGTGACATTTGATAGATAACGTGTAAAAGTAGAAGAGATCCTACAAAATGATTGTGTTGATGATAAACAAGCTTCATCCCCTGTTTGAGGGAAATTAAATTACATGCCAAACCCAGTCACTTTTTTTTTACTGGAGAGAAAACTACATTATATCCTGTAAGAATTTCTGACAAAGTGAAGCCATAGTTATTGTAGATTAGAGACTCGACTTACGACAGCAAACAGGACTGTGTATCATGGTAGGAAAACCCAAACATGAAGCTCCTGGTTACAAGGAAACATTTTATATTCTGAAAAAGAAGAGTGACTAAAGTGGATAAGAGGATACTCTGAACACATCTTTGGCATAACTACTGTGACAAGATGGCTCAAGGCAACTAGTCACTACAGCAGATCCAGAGAATGAAGAGGATAATATATAAATCAAGTAGGCACATGAACTTGAAAACAGTCACCGAACATACAATCTTATTTATCAATTTGCTGCTGGAGCAGATCTCTGTATGTGGTTCAAACAACTCGCTTACAGAAAACAAAAGTATAAACGAAATCCTGCTCCACCCTGTATTTTGTAACTTCAAATGACAATAACTTGAATGGTGTATGTCTCCACAAAGACAAAAGCTGAGAAGTTGTGAAAATTTAATGATACACTTTCTTTGAGAGGCTGCTAATGTAGCGGGGGACTCTGTGTTAGCGCTGGGCACAGTGCCACAGTGGCTATGACTTTTTTTTGAAGCCTCTGGGAAACCAAATCACTAAAAACTTTCTTAATATGTAACTTAGGATTTTACTTGTATAATAGCAATCATCAAAAATGATCAGACATTAGCCTCAATCCAAATTTGAAATATTGTCATATTAGTTCCTTCACAGTTTGCTGAAGTTGGGTTGATTTGGGCAGTTATCTCCAATCAATGTCACATAATAGGGATAAAGCCAATCAAAAATTTTAAGTCAGGTGTCAGTTGATACTAATTAAACATGCCAAATTGGAATCCCTTAACACTCCTTTCAAGAGGGTGTGCTCAGAAACACTCACTCTGAGTGCCAGAGCGAACTCTGGCATAAACTGGATCATAAAATCAGAGCACTGGAGGAATGTACAATTCAGTTATCCAGAGCACTGCACTTTGGGAATGAATATGTAATGAATTTAACTGTTGGTTAATTCATGGCAAAACAGTACACTCTGTGGTGTCAAACTAAATTTTAGTGTAGAGTGTCAGATTGGATTTACGAACACAGCCAGAGTCAGAGGGCTGGAACAGAGAGGGCTGCGCCACACTGACTCTGCTTTGCTCCATGGCTGTCATGGAGAGGAGAGACAGTCGACAAAACTGGGATCCAAGGAGGTGTCAATCAAAATGTGATCTGCCACACCCAAAGCCTTGAGGCACTCCATTATCCTCAAAATGAGCTGTGTTGTATTAGGTTTTCTAATGGTTAGGGACATGTATTTTCACTCAGTTTTATGTAGATACTTAATATGACACTCAACTTTGATATAATATGTGAATTCTTACTATTTCAAGCCATGTTTCCAGAGGCTTTAATAATGTCATGCCTGCCATTTGCTATTCTCCGCTGCACCAGCAGCAAGGTCATGAGGTCAGAGCATGAGGTTTACATGCTCTTGCTGTACCAATGAGCCCTGGAGAACTCTGCGTACACAAACCTCAGAAAAGTTGAGAGGATGGCGTAAGTGCTTTATGAAATATTCCAAGATGCAAATAGTGAACTGTTTAAGTGCTTCAAATTGCATGTTTCAGCATGGGAATTCTAATCAATGGAGCCCAGCAAAATGTCTAATTAAGCACAAATAATTGCTTTTATTACCACATAAGTATTCACACTGTGTAGATATAGCATTTTACTGTAGCAGACATTAACTGCATAAGGCAGGCCCAGCATCTTACACTTTCTAACACATTTTAACATCCTCACTCACAGCTTTTGTCCATTTCTCTCTACACAGGCGAGAGAGAAACCGATGGGAACTTTCTATATCTCAGGCTTTCCTCTCATCTCTCAGTCGACTGTTCTCACCAGCCTGCAGTGGCTTAGGTGAGAACTTCGCCTGTACTCCCACCTTCAGCATTTCCTCAAAGTCCCAATCCAAATCCCAACCAGGATAATCTCATCCCTCCACTCTGATGTACTTCCATTTATCCTAGCCTTGTACTACTGCCAGCTCAGTCCCGTGTTAGGGAAAAGAAGAAAGAGGATTTCTTCTGCTTTCCCCTTGCTCGGGCACTTCACTGAGGTTGTAAGTCCGTATCGCCTTGGAGCTCCGCGGAATCTGCTCAATGTCACCCCTGCAGTGCCTCAGGACACAATGGCCACTCGCTCGTTATCGTGCTACTTCCAGCCGTGGGTTCATCCGAATGACTTAAAGACCAGAAATAAATTCCTGTACAACATTAGCAACCAGACGGGTCGTGCAGTACAATACTGTTACAATGGTAGCCATCATCAAAGGGCCATATATCTTGCATCAGTGCAGAACTGTCATATATGGTAAGATGTAAAAAATAAAGAAGTAAAGCAGCTGTGATATAATGCCATTGCTCGGAGTTAAATATGTATCTAATGTTTTGCTGAATATGAAGTGTGTGGGGAAAATGGGAATGTGACAACCTCTCGTCCATGACAAGCGCCACAAAAAGGATATAATTATGTGAAGAGGCTGTATACAAGATTACTGTCATGTTTACATTCTTAGAGCCAATATGCAACATTACTCTATAGTAGAGACCAATGAATATGAAGTTTAAGAAGAGAAATAAAAATGCACATCCGTTGTGTGACAAACACAACGTTGAGGGTCCCATAAAGGCAGTATTTCAGTGCTAGATAAATCAGCAGCATGCAGGCATCATAAAGCAAGTCAGGCAACAGCTAAAATAATGCTAAGAACTAAATGCCATTGCACATAAGGCACAATGATGACAGTGGAAGAAATAAACTGCCAGTGGAAAAGCATAAAGCAGCAAAGCAGGCCCAGTACATATTGTGAAGCACAAAAACACTGACGGAACAAAGCCAAGGTAATTAGTTAAATTGCATTTTGCAGTAGTTTGTTGCATAGTGTATTTTAGCAGTTTGTTTGGGTTATTTTTCCGCTATTTTTTGTGTAATTAACTACTACAACTACTAAAAATGTTGGGCCATTTTAACATAGCTTCTCTACTGTATCTGAACACGCTTTGAGGAGACCTACCTACTTTATTCTTTCACCTTAAAGGCTGTAAATGCATGCCCATTAAATATTAGATGTCAAGTAGTCAATATTTATCATTGCTTTTTATTAACAAATATTCATAGAAGTTGTCGCATGCTGAGTTACCCATGTGAATGATAGACACTACACAAAACCAAAAATGACATTTCTTGCACTTTCCCATGAATAGTGCAGGTATTTTATCTTTTTTTTTTTTTTTTTTGGTTTAACAAGTGATCACTTTTTGCAATAACTCAGTTGAGTGATAGTTTTTGCTGGCACATGACCTTTCATGTTTTTTATATTTTGTCATAATTCTGTATCATGTGTAGGCTATATAGTAAATGTGATCATATTTTGATCTAGTTTTTCTAAGCTGCGTTAATTATAAACAATATTTCTATATTGCTTCGTTGTAACTTCTTTCAGTGCAAGGTAAGTTGTAGCCTGCAAAGCAATGCAAAAAACAAACAAACAAAAGAAGCTCAATAAATGAATCACTTAAAATCAATTTTTAAAATTTCCCATACTAGTATTTTTGTACATTCTCCACAAAGTTATTATTATAGTCCTTTTTTAAGTGTCTGTTATATTTATTTTATAAATTGGATTATGATTATGATATATTTATGTTCTTGGATGTTGCTGTACATTGCCTTATTTTATTCCTCTTAATGTTTCTTGTATATTTAATGTTGGCACCAAAAAGTAAAGCAGATTCCTTGTAAGAGAAAATCTACTTGGTAATGCTTTGCCAAATATGAAGTATGTAGACAAAACATGAACATGACAAACTGCATTATGTGTGGCAAAAGCTTATGAGGCTGTGCAGATAAATAATATGAATGAGCTGCGTGCAAGACTACAGTCATGTTTACATCCTTGAAGTCAATATACAATAATGCAGTCTACAAGAGACCAGCAGACAACACGTAAGCTGACAATACTCACTATATCTACATGCAATAAAACAACAACAACCACTATAATATGAATATGTATTCATACTTCCCCACTACATACATCATGCATTAAAGCATGCAGATGAGAGAGGAAATCAATGCTCAGCCAAGACAACAAAATAAAACCACTGCATGTACTGCACATAAATATCAGTGGAATTTAGCAGCCAGCAAACAAGCACAAAACAGCCATCAACATCAGAGCACTGCAAGCATACTGTCAAGTGCACAAGTAGTAAACGGACACTGCCGAGACATCAACTTTCACTGTACATGCTAGCAAAAGCACTAAAAAGGCGCTTACCTTGGCAACATGGAGAGTTGAGATCCAAGTAATCATTGCTTCTGGGTTGAAGCGGCCTTTGAGGTAAATGGCCACTGACTATTCCTCCAATAAGAACATATGAACATGACCACCTACCTTGAGTGGGACATGAGCCCTTTTGAGTTCCCATGATGAAAATATCGCAGTGAAATGGTTGACAGTGAAACTTGTGCAAGATTACAGTCAAGGAAACAATCAGGTAATGAGGTCAGAACTCCACAATGCTTAAACACAAGTGTTCATATTTCACAGCGACATAAATCAGCAGCATTGAAAGCACCAAATTCAACTCATACAGCAAGCCAAACAATGCCAAATCAAAACCACTGCACATACAGCACATAGATTATAGCAGCAGCAGCAGCAGCAGCAGCAGCAGAGAAGCACAAAGAAAGCATCAAACACAAAAGCAGAGCCAGACACTGTATATTCAAGCACACAAACACTGACTTAACAGAGCAAAGATGACCATCAGTGTAAAGAGTCAAGCTTAACAGTGACAATGAAAGAGCAGGACAGTAAACAATTCCATTGCTTTGAGTCAAATATTTATGATGCTATTTCAAATATGAATTACAGTTATGTGGGGAGATGCAAATATGCCACCATACTGTACTTTGAGTGCAACAAAAACCATTGAGTTTACACAAAGTCAATATTACAAGAAAAAAATAATGTGACTGAACTGCAAGCAAGATTACAGACATGTTTACATCCTAGACGCCATTACTTTCTATGAGAAGCCAATCCAGGCAACAAATGAGTCAGTAGACAACCCTCACCATCAACCATAACACAACTACAACAATCACAGCAGAGCTATGAACCACTCAAGCATGAGTGTTCATGTCACCACTACATGCAACAACAGCATGAAGCAGAAAGCAAGACAAAAAAACATATTAAACTGATATTGTTTTTAACAATGTTCTCAACAACAAATTCACAGATCACACGTTTGTTGCATACAGATGATAGCAGCAGAAATTAGCAGACAAGCATAAAATAGCAGGGTAGGATCAGCATTCACATTGTTGAGCACGCAAACACAAACCAAAGTCCTGCATGAAAGCAACAGAATGCAAGACATAAAAAATAGCAGAAATTAGCATCCAGCAGACAAACAGCCACACAGGACCAGCAGCCATATTTTGCAGTACAAAACAGTGACTGAACAAAGCCAAGGTGATCATCAGTACATGGATACAAGCTTAAGACTGGTAAAGCACGAGCAATGAATAAGGAATCAGATAAAGCCATTGCTTTGAGAGTGCTGTGAGAAGAAAATGTGAACATGACCTACATTGTTTGTATCAAAAGCTAGTTTAAATCTCCATGCAAGGAAATTAGGATTCAAAAGAAGCTATGTACAATACTACACATACAATGTCCACAGCTATGACACTATAGCCTACTCTTTCCTCTGTTGACAACAGTAGCCCATCCAAAAAAAACAAATTGCAAAACCAATTTAGCTAATGACATACACAACATTGGGATACATATTTCTCAGATACATAAATAAACAGCTTAAAAGCATTTTTATACCTGTCAGAAAGCAGTCAAAACAACAGCCAGAAGACATGCCCAAAATACAAAACATCTACACTGCTTTACATGCACTGTAAAAACAACTTCTGCACATCTGTACTTCCTCCATTGTACCTATTGTACATACATTTTGTATTCTTGACATTCTGTTTTTTCATTTTACATTTTTAAAGTGCTTCTACATCCTTTATGTTAATTTTTTTTACACCAAAACACAAAGTCAAATTCCTTGTATATGTAAATGTACTTGGCAATAAAACCAGATTCTGATTCTGACCATGACAAGCCATGTTGTCAAGCATATGGTATCAGTACGTGGACATGAGTTTAAAAGTAAGAATGAAAGCACAGCACAGCAAGCTGCCACATCAGCCCATTACTTTGTGTGAAGTAGCCTGTTTCTCATGTTAAGCTAAATAATGTGTGTGAAGAAAATGTGTAAAGATCATTTCAACAGTATAAAAGTCAAAATACAACCACAAACAACAAAACAAAGCACAGCCACCAACATATTAACAATTATCCTGTTAAAAACACTGCATAGAGGCCTTAGCAGCAGAACTCAAGCTCAAAACAAGAATTAAAACACCATAGCAGCATAGCAGCCATATTGTCAAGCACCCAAGCAGGGCCTGACTGAGGCCCAGACACAACTCACACTATGCCAGTTTGCAGGAGACAGTAAAAAATTGGACACTTAGCCTACCTTTGTGAAGAGACACACCAACCACAGCCAGTGAATATTCCTTTACAAATCCGTCCTGAAGCAGCTTTTTTATGCAGTTGGCAGCTGAGCTAGCTAAAACAACATAAAATGCTACATGAACAGCAGCAGCAGCAACAGGGTTGACTCCATGGTTGATTCTAGAATGGATCGTTGGAGGGAGGTGGGCGGGACCTCGGGAACTCCGCCGTACCTCATCAAATGCGCACAGCAGAATCAACCAATCACAGCAGCCTGTAGTTTCTCGCAGACTTTTCGGTTTATGTATCTTGTAGACTGTTTATCACTGTTTATCTGTGTCTTTACATACAGTTTATGATCTGTCTGCATCATTCCCGTTCGGAACATAGCAGTACAGGTCCCAAGACCCGCCCCTCCGTGTTAGTAAATGGTCATAGGCTGAACTAAAAAGTCAAAGTACACACCAAATAAATGTTTCACGGGGATGGTTTCTGTCACTGAAGGTAGTTCTCATTACCTTGATATTTGTTCAAGTGTTTTGTTTTCATGATAAGTTTGGTTTTAATGAGTTATTTAATTATACAAAGGGGGGCGTTTCCTTCATGATTGACAGCTGTTTCAGCCAATCCGTGCGCTCGCATTCAATGGCGCTGCTCACGATTGGTCGGACGGGTGTTTGGGCGGGAATTCCCCCACCGCGGATATCCTTACTTCGCACTTGCAGGGCAGCCATGACATCACCCTCGCAATATGGTGACGCTGGTATCCCGGATATTTTTGGATATTTTAACCCTCACTTCTGCACAGCGGAGGTAAGTGTCGTCTGTCTTTATTTACAGTCTGTGGTTCAGAAGTGTGATAACTCCGCCGAGTTAGATTCTTTTATTTAAGAGGTGGAGAAAGAGTTTATTACTCTCAGTGTGGAGCAGCATTACAATGACAAAGGTAAAGAAAATAACTGAACAAATGCTTTGTAGCTGGCTAACATTTGCTATAAGCCAGGAAACGTCATGTTAGCTACAGTGTTGCTGGTTAACTTTAGGTTATTTGACTGCTGTTTTTCCGAAATTTAATAACTCAGTCATGTTAAATCCCCATGAAAAGTGACTAAATTAAGTATTTGATGATATGCAGCCCACCTCCCCCCGGACGATCCATTCTAGTAAAAACACAGCAGCAGGTGTGCTCATCAGTGACTGCTCTTAAAGAGCCAACCTCATAGACATGTGGCACAGGCAGAGACGGATTTCACCATAATACATTCATGGCAGAGACAGGCAGAGGTGTATCAATAGTTAATATCATCAAAACTCACTGTGTTTTAAAATGATGCGCAAGCTATTGGATTTGTTTCAAATGGCAGACATGTATTTATAATACAGAAAATTTGATATTTTGATATTAAAAAGCTAAACCCAAAATTCTAAATATTAGTTCTATATACACAAGTAATGTATTATTTGATTCATATGAATGTTTTTTTTTTTTCTTTTATACATTTATATATTTATATTGTAAGCACTTTTAAGGACAGTTTTACATACATTTTATATTCATAATAATTATAAATAGAATTCTCTGGACATTTTCCCCTAATTTTGCGATAATATTTCAGTAATTTTCCCAACCATCCCGCTCCTTTCTAAGATAATTCATTTACAAAATGACTGCACATTAATTCTCATGCCCCCACCATCTGGCTATTATCTTTACTTTACAAGTGTGTAAAAACTGAACACTCTTATGATCTATTACATGAATTCGTCATAGAACTAATATTAACTATCTACATAAGATGTATATCACACATACACACACATATATATATATAGATATATAGATACATAGATAGATGCATATGTGTATCAAAGGGTTAACAGGTTAACCATGACAGTTGATGAACTAAATATTACCAAACTATTTGATAGCCTGCTAGTTCAGGCAGAGTGGGACTGACCTGCTATCAAAATAGTTAACACCCACTGCCACTTACGTCACTAAAGGTGGGCTCCTTAAGAGCAGTCAATGCTCCGCCCACTCACCGATGAGCACGCCTGCTGTTGCTGCTGCTGCTGTTCATGTAGCATTTTATGCTGTTTTAGCTAGCTCGCCTGCCAACATTATAAAAAGGCTGCTTCAGGGCGGAATATTCACTGGCTGTGGTTGGTGTGTCTCTTCACAAAGGTAGGCTAAGTGTCCAATTTTTTACTGTCTCCTGCAAACTGGCATAGTGTGAGTTGTGTCTGGGCCTCATTCAGGCCCTGCTTGGGTGCTTGACAATATGGCTACTATGCTGCTATGGTGTTTTAATTCTTGTTTTGAGCTTGAGTTCTGCTGCTAAGATCTCTATGCAGTATTTTAATGGAATAATTGTTAATATGATGATGGTTGTGCTTATTTTTTGTTGTTTGTGGTTGTATTTTGACTTTTATACTGTTGAAATGATCTTACACATTTTCTTCACACACATTATTTAGCTTAACATGAGAAACAGGCTACTTCACACAAAGTAATGGGCTGATGTGGCAGCTTGCTGTGCTGTGCTTTCATTCTTACTTTTAAACTCATGTCCACATACTGATGCCATGTGCTTGACAATATGGCCTTGATTGCAGTGACGATATTTTGTATTTGGGGCATGTCTTCTGGCTGTTGCTTTGTTTTGACTGCTTTCTGACTTGTGTAATAATGCTTTTAAGCTGTTTATTTATGTATTTGAGAAATATGAATCCTAATGTTAAACAAAACTATAAAATCCATCCCACTTTAAGAGGCTTGGATGATGTTCTCCAGGGCATAGCTGACCTTTTTCTAAATAATCACACATAATAAGTCACATGAGTAAAGTGTCGTCTTAATGGCCTGCCATATCGGAATACATTTTATTTCAGGCTGATATCAATATTTTAGTTTTAAGCTGTTATCTGCTAATATTGATGACATACCGATATTATTGTGTATCCTCAGAATTAACAAGACCTAATCATAACATGACTTATAATGTTTGCTTAGCATGGAATATTTATGATGTTTACCAGATGACATGAGTGAAATTGCCCTAACCTTAGGGTTGCAGTTGCTCAATGGTAATTACCATCAGTTGTTTGTAAAAATATTAAAGAGTTAATATGAGACCTCAAGGTTTCATAGAGCTCTTATTTCCTCATTGACTTTCACCAAAGTGTCCTTCATCAAGGCACTTAACCCCCAGTTGCAATCAGTTGAAGGCCAGGGTTTTAATTGCAATCTGTTGTGTGTAAATGCTTTTAAGTGTCAAGATTGCATAAAAGGGTGATGCTGAAGAGGGCGCTTTCAGGGAGGAAAAGAACGTCTGGAGAATGGGTAAATCTGTCATTGACTAAGTTTGAGGTATTGGTGTGTGATTGGTGACATCAGTGATGGTACAAGCTGTCAGTGACTCAACCCGCCGATGCTAGCTGTCACACACGTGTAGCAGCACCATCTGCCACGAGTGGCTTCAGACTGATGCACTGTGTGCAATGTAGACATGTTGCGGTCATGATGTTAGTCAAGATATCATCTCCATCATAACACGTGCCTTATTGCTATGGTGCCAAAGTCATGTTAACACCGGGTATGGGGATTTGTAAGGGTTCAAATTGATAGACACACAGAATCAATGGCTGATATTCTGCTATCAGACCTTAAAGGTGCACGTAATCAAAACTAAAAAGATTTGCTCTCAGTTTTTTTTGATGCAATCATCTCAGGAGGCCTATTATTATCTTATCTTACTTCAAAACAATCTATTTTAGGCTATAAAAGTTCCCTATTGAACAGACAGCCTGACTTTTTTATATACTGATACATATATGATTTTAAATTTGGCTTTCTTCAGACCAATGTAATCTGTTCTCGCCCGCTGTACAACTCATACTGGTCAACACTAGTGTCAACTGTATTGGCGCTATTTTTTTCACCTAATTGTTATTAGGGTTTGGGTAAGTTTAAGTGCGTTATCAAGTCAAAAATGACTACACATGGTACTGTGCTTGTCTGTATCTTCTGCTTACTGTAGAGACTGTGCACAGATGTTGTGACCAAATAGTTTTGAAAGGATTATTGTTCGCAAGGACTGAGAAGCAAAATATTTGCTTCCTTTTCATTTAATTTATTTCAACAAACATTTCAGATCAGACAAAAGTCAGCTCAGCCTCATTTGGGCACAAATGGGTAAGTTTGGGCAAGTTTAAGTTTGTTATCAAGTCAAAAATGACAACTAGTAATATTAAAAGAGCCATATGGGACATTTTGAGCATGTCTATGAGTCAGGGTCTGAGCCAGTATTGTCTGCATCATACGGTTCTCAACATGGAGGTGGCTGAGCCATTAGCTAGCATGGTGCTAACAGTGCTGACTGAGCCAAGGGTGATAACCTTTGGGGGAACTAGAAAAGGAAAGCAGTGCATTTTACAGAGACATTCCTTAATTTTTAGCATAGAATGTAAAAATATACGATGTATCTACTGTGACACCACCAACTGATTGTCAACTGCCGTTTGAAGCCTCAAGTTTAGCATTTCTTCTGTCGCCATCCTGTTTTTTTGGAGCCTGAAGTATTGGATGGTGGATCTGACTCAGAGACTGCAGCTATGCTTTGCAGACAATCAAGAAGCCCCACCCGTAAATATGCATAACTTTAGGTGTTGATAAAATGAGAACAGGTGAGCTGTAAAATAAAACCAATTGTACAGTCATGATTGTTGAAATTATCTAGAGACCAAAAGTGTTTCTTAGTACCAGGCTGTAACCGTGTTTCTTTCTACTTTAAAGTTGAGCATTTTAACGCGGGAGATAGGGATTTTCTCTGTTTTGTAACCAGCCCCAAGTAGTCATTGGAGGAACTGCATTTTTTGCACTTGGCTTTAGAGGTTGCTGCATGGTATTTAGTGGGGATTGTGCCACCAGAACTACCATAACATCTTTTCCTAAAATAACAAAGTGCCTAAACCAAACCACACGTTATCCACTTTATCTTATTGGAACATAAAGAAAATTTCAACGTATCCTCTAAATCATAACCTACAAATATGAAGTGTCTGTGGTTTACAGAAATGTTCAGTGCAGACATTTATTTTGGTTATCAGGTTGCTATAAATGGGAAATAGTTCTTTACTGCTCCATTTATACTCTGAATGTTGTATACAGAACCTTAAATGTGTCACGCACATCCAGTTTTAGTTATCCATTGTCAAAGTAAACAAAAACAATGTTTACAGTGAAAAGCATAATTTTTAATGACATGTTTTGGTGTCAAAGAACACATAATATGCAACTTGGAGCCCTGTGACTGTACTTCAGTGTCTCTGTCGTAGGAATATATCAGCATAAATCCATATTGCAGGCTCGTTAGTCGAGCACACCCCATATTGTTTTGCTGCTCATTGTCAGTTCTTTTTTTCTAATATTAATTACCTCAGCTTAATACAAGAGGATTTCTCATTTTAGACGGTCATTAGAAACACATTACTGCACCGCTGATGCGACGTGACTTATTTACTCCACAACAATTTCCTCTCTTGTGTTGCCTCAAAGGCTCTGAAATGAGCCTAGGAGAGGAGGGACAAGCCCAGGTTACGCTGGAGAGAAAGCACACAAGATGTTGTGTCATAGCAAACAAGGCACGTCAGTGCTGCAGTGAGCGGCTCGAGCTGCAAGAAATGAATTTCTGAGTTTGCCGTTGGGGCCCTCAGCAGGGCACTAACATTATATTATTGGCTGTTAGCAGCTCTCAAGTTTTTCTATTACCTTGGTCCATGACTTGACATCACTATTAAATAGAGGCACAACATGTTCCTTCCAGCTTGTTCAATTGTTCTGACCCCTTGAACCCGCAGGTCTGAAGGAAATAGAGCTAGAGAAAGGAGGGGGAGGTGGTAAGGTCAACGCCAAGGTGATCGGCCTATGGAGAGGCATAGTGTGTCTGTGGCTGCATGTGTCTGTACAATATTGGTGCTGTATAGTGTTGTTCCTATTAAACGCACATGAAAGTGTGCTGCCTGTGTGGTTGTTGTGGCAGTCCTCTGTGTTATTGAAAGTGCATTGATAGTTGCTCAGCCTTTTCTGTATGATGAATGGCTGTTAGTTGCATGGACAGATAAAACAAATAGCTCCCCCTGCTCTAACTGTGGGCCGCCGTCTGATGGTGCTTCAATAGCACGCTGCCTTTAGCCCCTTTCAGAGCAAACAACAGTAAGTATTCTGCTCTTCTGGTACATGGTGCAACACACAAACTTAACTTGTTTCCCATTTGTTCATTTTCACAAGAGACTTTAAGAACAGGGTCATTGAAGTATCTCAGGGTGATAAATGATGTCTGGCCCTGAGCAGCACTTGCCCACTGCCCTTGCCACTTTGCTGTTCTTGAACTGAGATCCCTCTGTCTTCAATTTATGACCACAAAGTTTAAAGGGACAGTTTACCCTGCCATAAAAAATACATATTTTTCCTCTTACATGTCGTGCAGTTTACCATTGTAGATTTTTTTGGTGTGAGTTACTGAGTTCTGGAGATATCAGACCTTATTGTGAACAGTTTCATCTACTCACTAATGATTCTTCTTCTTATTATTCTTTCAAAAATATAGGAAGGCAATGACCAACAAAAGAAGAAATGACCCCAAAGTTAGCAAGAAATTCATAAAAAGTACAAAAAGTACAAAATTTTCCTGAAAATTAGATAAAAAGAAAAGAGAAAAAATAAAACTAAAACAAAATAGAAAGGTTTGACAAAGAAAAAACACTGAAAAGACCTTCGAAAAGTGCCTTAAAATTCTACTAATTCTGTAACGTAATTTTAAATATGTTATTATGATAATTATAAATATAGTTTTTCCCTAGCTTTTCAATTTGAAATTTGTGGAGCATTGCTTACTAAGCTGCTAAATGCTTGTTTCCAATGTTTTTGAATTCAAAGGTTTAAATAATTGTGAAAGGCATCTGAAAGTGGCACAAGAAATTGCTCAAGGTTTTAAATAGTTAAAGAATATGTGCATTCAAATCCCTACTTTGTACTGACAATACTTCTTACTTTAAGTAAGAAGTATTGTCAGTAGATTCTAGTTCTAGGCTATGATTTTAATTTTTCAAGTGAAGTCCAGGGGGCCCTGACACTTTGGGCCCCTAGTGCAGTGCCTGTTAGGCCCATTTGCATCTTTCCATGTCCATGGCTGATATCTCCAACACTCTGAAACTCACACACACACACATTATAGATTGAAAAATAGCACTACAGGTAAGAGAAAAAATATGTATTTTTGATTTTGGCGTGAGCTGTCCCTTTTAGCAACCATGTACTATAAGGTGTTACCCTTGCTGTGTTATAAGACACTTCTGAAACATCCTTGAATTAATGTTGGATCTAACCTGTGCCATTTTATCCTTGTTTTGCATAGAATTTCACATGCTGAAATATGTTTCTGTGTATAATGGGTGAGAGATCTGCAGGCTAGAGTGAACATATCTCAGTGAGAGTGTGAAGGCCTTGGATTTTTTCACAAGCAGGTTAAAATTGCTTTGCAGTGGTCATGGTTGGGAAAGGTAAATGCACAAATGTGGTAGACATTTCAATGCCCTGGATATATATGCTGTACCTGTGGAAACTCCACTCAATGGATTTACTGTCACAGCCATTTAAATTGCAAGGTATGTCATATTTTACTGCCTCTTGCAGCAATCTGCGTCAAGAGATAACACATAAACCAAACGGGCTCTCTTTATACTGCAACTGTCTCATTGTTTGAGTAAAGGAAACTTCTTTAACATCCAAAATCAAACATAGCTCTACATCACTCAGTATCAACCTTCCTACGTGGGTATGAAATTTCAGGTGTTGAAATATTTATATGTTTAGTGTGTGACTGATCAATAAGCTGTGGGCTGTGGATGCAGGTCACCTCTGACTTTACTGTTATCAACCTGCCAAAGGCTCGACCTGATGATTCCTTCCAATTTCTAAATCCACACCTGCCCACACATCTGAAAACAACTTTAGTCTGTCTCACGTAGTGGTGCAGTAAGTACACTTACTATTATATTTACTACACCAAAATAAAAACAGAAATAGTAGGTTCAAAGCAAGAAACTTCAATTGTGTAGCCAACAGGGCCTATAACATTTTATTACTTTTGTAGAAATGTTGACGTTATAACCCCGCTAGCCAAAATGATCTTGAATGCACACCATGAAACAATGCTATAAAACTCAAATTACCTGGCAAACATTGACCAGGTTATTGTGTCCCAGGTGGGCCCGCTTAGCAGAAAAGAACTCCACTGTTTTCTAATAAACAACGACAAAATTTCGACAATATACAACCGAAATTGAGTTATACTGCTCTACGTGTTTAGCAGAGTATTCCCGTTTGAGACATTTGTGGAAAACAGCAGCTTTCTCCATGTAGATGAGGAAGGAAGTCAGGAAATAATGAGCCTTTCCATGCTTCAGGTCAACATATGTTCTAATGTTTTCTGTGAAATGGGAAAAAAATCCAAGTGATAAAAAAAATCAAAATGATTTGCAGTTTGCAAATTAACATTTAAAATTATGGGTAGTTTGACCACTTTGTTAAAACAGAAAATCTTTATCGTGGCAATGCAGCATTTATATCTTCATGACTTTTTTTTTTTTTTTTAATAATCCATTATATTAAAAGTTGTGGATTGTCTTGTAGAATTACCAACCCAATCACCAGGACAAATGTTGCACTGCACATTTCTGCAAATCACGCTTGTTATAATGTAGCAGATACATTGAAACTTTATGTTTCTACTGTTGTTAATGTGTGGTTATGTTTAGGCACAAAAACTTTTTGGCTTAAACTACCCAGTTTGGGGGGCACCATGGTTCACTTGTAGCATATACTAACAGACTTTTTAGTCTTTCTTTATAGTAATTGAATTATGTGTTTTATATTGCTTGTTTTGGAGTTACATTTTTGATTTTGTATTTTTGTTTTATGTTGTCGCTGTTGTTTATGTTGCCCCCTGTCTTGGCCAGAACCCTCTTTAAAAAGAGATTTTTAATCTCAAAAAGGTTTTTCTGGTTAAATTAAAAAAAACAAAAAACAATTCTGGTAAAAGGTAAAAGTCAACAACTTTTTCTGGTATAAAAACAGGTGTAAACACAGCAGCAGGTCACTAGAAACCACGGTTGTTAAAAAGCTGCTGGAAATATGGCTATGAATCACTAAATCAACCAGTTTTGTCGTTTGTTGGTCTCGAGCAGTGGTCTGCAGCTAGATGACACGTCATCACTTAGAAGGGTTGGTATGTATGAAACATGCAAGTGTAACTTTTTCTTGGTACACAGAGACATGTAATGCCGAGATTGTTTTCAAGCAGCTAGATTGAGAATTATTTCAACAGTCAACAGAGCTTTAGACATCACCATAAAATCACCACAATTGAAGAAATAAAGCCTGTTATTAAAATCCAGGAAGAGTTAACACTCGTACATTTTTCTTTCCAAATGAGGTGAGTCATATTCTTTCCTGTGTTTACTTGTGGCAAAATTGATCTTGTCAAAATTGTGCTGATTGTGAATGCTATTTTTGTGGCATAATGGCTAACCGTCTTTCTCTCAAAGTGTTTTTCTGTTTTGAATGTAGTGATCCAACAGGCAGAATTTCCTATTATCCCCTAATGAAAGGATAGCAAAATTAGGTTCTGGGAAATCACACTTTGGTGGTTACATAAGCTTTGTGTGCAAGAGACACAGAGGTGAAAGAATGCAAAAAAAAAAACCCCACACACAGCAGATACTGTAGAGAGGGTATGACGGTTGACACAAAAATGATATGATTCGGGACACAGTAATGGTTGAGGGAAGGTGATTGTTTGCAGGTACATCCAGTGCTCACAGAGAACAACTTGTTTGGTACTAAAAAGAATCTTGTGTAATCTTACAAAAGGACGGTTGATCTCCAATCAGTCTCTTGTCCCTTTTTCACATTGTGGGGAATGAGATTACCAGGAACATTCTGTGGTTTCAATCAGCAATGACAGTTGGTGAGTAGGCGTGTACCATCAGGACAATGGCCAAGGCCTGTGGTCGTTTGGTTCATCCTTTATTTTTATCTGGATATGAGGAACCTCTATAGCACTTCCTTGAAGAGCGATTACCTCCTAAAGAGGTTCCCACCATTTCGTCATTGTAGTGGTCATGGACGAGAGTCGATCCAATTGCCAGAATACATGTCTCTGCAATCCACAGATAGGTATGGCTACATTTGTACATCATTATGTAGTGGATATGTTGATTTTTTTTGTTTCAACAGCACTACGGTTGATGTGTGGTTGGGTTTAGGTTTAAAAAGCAATTGGTTATGGTGAGGAAAAGATGTTTTGCCTTAGAATACTTCAATCTGGTGTCACTATCCAGATAAAAAACACAGCAATATCTCAGTATGTCTGTTTTTGTGGAACTATCCCTGCCTGAAATGCAGCGACAAGTCTAGGAATGTCAATGGTTAACATTACCATTTTCATCTGGCAGCTGGGCCGTAGGAATGGGAAGACGTAGATTCATCCACTGCAGCTCACCGAATAACTGTTGTACCTATGGAAATCCCTACTAAGTGGATTTGCATTTCTGATTTTTTCTGTATCATACTGCAACCTTCCTTAATCAGTAACAAACGGACCAATAAAAACCTGACCAAATAGACTTTTTCTGCATCTGTCGTGCCGCTTGAAGACTCCTCTAAAATCCCACGAAGGAGATACATATGCTACTGCGAGCATTTGGATAATGTAAAGTAAATTTACTCTGCCTAGATGATTTGTCTAAAGACTCAAATATCACAAGCATGAAATCAAAATGCCAGTGTGTTACTTCTGAACTAAGCCGAACTGTCAGTCACCCTCTGAAACGAGAGCGCTGCAAAAAGGGCACCGCATGCGTACAACGTTAATACATCGCTCCTGAGTGAGCAACCCACTCCCTGCTTTGGGCTGTGGGTATAATGTCTCGTTCCATTGGTTTGATGCAGCTGAAGGGTGCACTTAAAAGCTACCTTTTAGTTCTGTTCTGTGTCCCGACAGCTGACTACAGACGCTGCATTTTACATGTCAGAGTAGCCTGGGTTGATTCCAATCTGTGAGCTGCTCATGAGATATTAATAACTCACCTGTGTATGTTTTGGTCCGTGTGTGGGTTTGTGTGTTTGTACGTCTGTGTGTATGTGTGTCTGTGTTGATGTATTGTCAAAGAGAGAGGGAAGTCTGAGTGTTAATGTCAAACACCCACAGCTCCCTCTAGCTTCTCCAATGTGAACAACTAACTGCGCTTGATGCAGAGAGTTAGGAGGAGTGTGGGTATACGTGTGTTTGTATGGATGTGTGTGTGTGTGTGTGTGTGTGTGTGTGTGTGTGTGTGTGTGTGTGTGTGTGTGTTTCATGAATCCAGCTTCAAACAGGCCCCCCTTGCAAGCTCATTTGTCATGATTTAAAACAGTGAGGGAGATATGGCATAGAGCAGAAACAGAATCGCAGACCCATTTGCCAAACTAGTTACATTGGTTTTCTATCACATCTCTTGAAACAAACTAATAATGCTGCAAATCAACAAACACCAAACTGTTTAGATGGCAGCAATTATTAAACATGGATCAGCATAATACCCCCCAGAGCCTTAGTTTTGCTCAATCTATACAGAAAAAATTCTTTGTACACAGTGCAGGCACTGAGAAAGCCTCTGCTGATAAAATAACAATGTGAAATATTCTTGGAGACAGACTGGCTTGGCCAATGAGCTGATGAAAAGAAGCATTGAGGCCGAGTCTGAGCTGCTAAAGAACAAATGAAACGAGAGAGAAAGAGAAAAGTTTAGACAAGGTTTTACTGATGGATTTACTGAAAGGAAAAGTCTGAGGGAGCAAAGAGACAAGCTGATAAACACTCAACAGAGAGAGCTGCTGCTGTAGGAACTGAACAAACATTTACAATCACAGACAAATATGTTTTAAAATGTCAGCAAGTGAGATTCTTATCAATACCAGGTGCTCTGTAAGAGGCTTGTGCAGAAGATTGTTTCTGCAGCTTCAGTTCTTGTTGGTACAGATGCATGCAGGTGGATAAAGGTTATAGGTTTATTTTTATCATTTCAAATGCTGAATTTGTGGTTTTAATATAAGGTGGCACAATAAATCTGGTTGCTTTATTAGCTACATACAAAATTGAAACATTATACCTTCTTTTGATGGTGGAATTATTTGCCCTCACAAATTTCTTACCATTTTGAAACCCATTTTGGATCCCACATCATGGGAAAACAGTGAAATTTTCCTGTAGGAGCAACACATTCTCTCTCCCAACTGGTCAAATACTGATGCTTGTAGTCGGTGGCCCTAAAAGTCAAACTGTGACGCCCTGTGCACCCCTCAAACATTGGTTCTGGATGTTCAGGGATGGCATGTCAGTTTTCACTTGTATAGTGTCTACTTGATAAAAGCAAAAAAAACTTAGAATGTAGGTAAGAAAAAAAATATTTTTTAAAGAATAATTTCCTTAGGTTTAGGCAACAAAAGTATGAGTGTTTAGGGGTAGGAAAAAAAAACTCATGGCTTTGCTAAAAATGCATACATTTGTCACTAATGTAATGTTACATCACATGATATACATCACCTATATACATGACATACATCACATATATGCATGACATACATCATTACTGTAACACGTTACATGAACAAGTACACTACATTGTTATTAGAAAGGCTTTTAGTTTCACACAGGATATGAACAGCTTTTTCTGCACATCACCGGCACTGCTGCTGGTCATGCGGCACATCCACACCATAAAATTGCACTCAAACCTGTATAAATGTGAATTACAATGTAAATATCAATATATATCTTGCACTCCAACCATTCTTGTATATAACTTAATTCCATGGTTCTGTTTCTTGCACTGTTACACTGTTACTTGTGTTACTTGTTTTGTTTTGCACTGTAAGACTCGTACTTTTTATATTTTATATTTTATATTTGTATGTTCTATTTTATCCCTTTTCTTTTTCTATATTTATGTTGCACCAACCCACCAGAACAAATTCCTCGTATTGTGTTAACTATACCTGGCAATAAATCTTTTTCTGATTCTGATTCTGATTCTGGGGTGAAAGTCTGTCCATCACTCACTGCATCTCATACCGCCGCTAAAGGGTGTTTTTTTGTGTCTGACACCAAGGGCAGGTGACCAAGCATCGGGATTTGATAAGTTGGGAGTGAAACCAGGTATGGAGAAGAACAAATTACTGACAATCTGAGCAAAACTATCTCAGTCATGTAGATTCATACCTTCAATACCTATAAAATTGCATATATTTTTTTAATCTTCCCCCTATGGATGGGGTTGATATCACGCAGTAGTAATTAGAGGTGTCAGTCACAAGTTTCATCGTGATATAACAATTGATTTTTTGGACAGCAGTACAATATTTACTGATATCACATAATCTGCCACAGTGCAATTAGATCATATCGTAATTGCCTTTTTCTTGGCTGCTTACTATTATCTGCCTGGTACAAGGCCACTAGCACTGTTCGCATATTTTGAAATGAAGTGTTTTTGGATGGAAGTGGTGACATGTGTGCCACAGAAATTTCAAAATAAAGTTGTATCTTAAAGATGTGGAGATTGTCTTAATAATTTCACCAATAATGGTGGATCATTGATCACTGATTTGATGTATCTGCTCTGATCAATGAATATTATACCTTGATATAATATTATATTATAATATTATATCGACTATCATTATTTCCAAAAAGATTAATTATGTTTGTTTATGCATTACTCTGAAGTCAAACTAAATAAAGAGTGATCACTTGTAAATCTCACAAAAATAAAATATACTGTGGGTGCTGGAAAAGTGCTGAAGTAGGTCACTCATAGGAAAACCTACAGATGCATTTTGTCAAGGGATAAAATGTGAAGCAACTGGTTTGATTCTCAGTCTTTAAAAAAAAAACACATGACAAATTACAGATTAAAAAAGGCATCTTATATTTATGACTTGGGTTTTGGGTCCCAGGACCAGTGCTTTATTATGTCTCTGCTGCTGATGAGCTTGATGATGAGCTGAGAAGGACAGATGGAATTTTTTGATCCCTGTGGATGAACTGAGTGGAAACTGATATTAAAGAAACATTCTAAGCCTGTGCACAGAGGGTAATATCATTTAGTAGCAGACAGATTTTGTTGAACGGCAATTTCACCCCAAACATTGGTCTAAATAATCTGTGAACTCCCCCAAAAACAAAAGCCATGCATTTTCATCATATAGATAAATTACTGGTAGAAGTCCATTATGACATATATTTGTACCTAACAGAATGACCTACCCTTCTGTCTATACAGGTAGTAGTCCATTCTGATAGATATTTATACATGGAAGAGTGAACTACCCCCCCTCTTTCTATTGTGATATATATTTTTACCTCAGTCAGTGACCTGTGCCCCTTTTTACATAGGTAGTCCTCCAATCTGATAGATTTTGTACCTGACAGAATGACCTACACCTTTATTTATGTTGGAAGTAATCAATTCTAATAGATATTTTTTACCTCTCATAATGACCTACGCCCCAATTTATACTAATGGTAGTCCATTCTGATAGATATTTTACCTCTCAGAATGACCTACGCCCCTGTTTATGTAGGTAGTAGTCCATTCTGAAAGATATTTGTACCTGATAGAATGACCTTTCCCCCTATCTATACTGGTCGTAGTCCATTCTGATATTTATCTGTACCTGACAGAATGACCTACGCCCCTATTAAAGGTATTCTTCACCAGCAAAATGACCATTTATAAATCAGTTACTCACCGTGTGTTATCCGTGTGAGTTAATGAAGAAAACTTTCTCACAACAAAACTTTATCAAAACATTTATAATCAAACTCTTAAACATCTTGTGTACTATAAATCAAGTCTTTTGTATCCAGTATTATGCTCAGTACTTCTCAGATGCATGCATTTTTTTTGCCTAAATATTACAATATAAAACTCTTGCAAGCAATTGAATTTGACCTTTGCTTTCAAAAATGCACGTGTTTGGTAAGTACTGAGCATAAGACTGGATAGATGAAACTTGGATTATACTGAGTGTTTGTAAATGAGTGTTTTTTGCTGTTGCTAAATGCAAACCCTGATTACTTTTTCTTTGTTCACTGAAGTCATGCAAGAAAAAACAAATTGGTCTTCATAAATTCAAGGCAATTTTGTGGGTGAAGTATTCCTTGAAGTGCTTTACTTAGCTGAAAGCTCTGTATTGCATTTCCTCGCAACAACAATCTAACTCTAGCAAAACATGCTGTGCACACAGTTACACAATTTGAGATTCAATTTCAGAAGTGTGTCATGAGATTTCATTTCATATGGAAATGTAAAACAACACCTTGAAAGTAAAACTTTGAAAAAACATTACAGCATGTGCTGCAAAATAATCAGAATACATGATCTCTGTTAGATCATATATAATCATTTAAAAATGCTCATGGAGGCATTCCTGCTCTCTGGATTTTCTGACAAATTACTGATGAAAAATTACTCTCTAGCCTCAACAACCAGTAGTTATTTAAATAAATGCTGCCCTATAATAGGACAGTGAAAAATGACAGTCGCAAAGCTGTTGATCAACATACTGTTGACCTCCACTCGCTGGCAGGTAAAATCCTGCTGGGCAGCTCCCAATTTGAGCTGCATGAATGTGAAGGTAGGCACTGTTGACAAGTGCATGTGTGAAAACCTGAATAAATACAGGTTGGAATAAGATCTTTTTCCCCCGGAGTCCCTGACACCGTGACCTGCAAAGCTTGGAGTTTGACTCCTGCTTACGTGTTCATCCTCACACTCTCACAGCCATATGGAAGGCAACGTGCCTGCCTATCGGGTGTGTCAAAAGCCTTGTCCTCTGGGATTAGTTTTTACTCGATGTCGAGTAATGTAATTTTCGCCAGCATAATTCTGTGATTTAAGTCCCAGGCAGAACAGTGTTATTTTTGATTATTACAGGGCGCTTTTCACACTGCACGTAAATAACCTGATGTTTTGTTTTTTCAGTCAGGCACTTAGACTCAACAGTCTAGGTTGACTGCATTTTTCTAATACCTCACAGAGTCATTAAAAAATAAATGTATCTTCAAAGGTTGAGTGTGTCGGATTCGGGGATATACTGGCTGAAATTGTATATTATAATTGTGTTTTCTTTATTGTGTAATCACCTGAAAATGAGATATGTTTTCCTAACCTTAGAATGAGCCGTTCACATTTTCGTAGGGGGGTCCGTTTTGTTATGGAGAGGAAGAGACCTCTGTGAACAACCTCCTGAACACTGAAGGAATTCTAGCCAGGAGTCTCCATTGGTTGCAATCTCTAATCCTTGCTGCTAGTTACCACTAAATTCCTCTAAATCTTACATACTGAATCTTTAAAACTTTTCTTTTTAACTTTCAGTAAACATGTATGGTTTCCAGTTAATTAACTGTTTTAATCTGAAACGAAATCACTTTTATTTAAACCTTTAAACCCTGAGGAAACTTCTTTTTATTTCTTTCAGAAACATGGGAAAATGCAATGAGAAACTTGTTAAGAAATTTTACACAAATTGCAAGAAATTAAAAGATTTACAAAATTGTTTTTTAAAAGGCTGGGGGAAAATGTCAAGGAAAAAAAGGCTAGGGAAAAAGTGTATTTGTAATTATCATAATTACATGTACAAAATTATGTTACAGAATTACTATAGCTTTTAAGCACCTTTTTTGGGTAATTTCTGTGTTTGTTTTACTTTATTTTTCATTTACTTTGTGCTATTTTTCAGGCAACTTTTTGTACTTTTTTTTGTATTAATTTCTTGCTAATTTTGGGATCATTTCCTCTTAAGTTGTCTTCTTCCTGTGTTTTAAAAAGAAATCAAGGGTTTCAAAGGGTTAACTACCATGTGAAATTGGATTAAAAAAATATCTTTGGGGCACCCGGTGGCTCAGCGGATAGAGTGGGCACCCTGTGTTTGGAGGCCGTGTCCTCACCACAGCGGTCGTGGGTTCAAATCTGGCCTCGGCCCTTTGCTGCATGTCACCCTCCCTCTCACGCTCTCTTTCACACTTGTGTTGTCCTATCAATTAAAGGCAAAACGCCCAAAAATAAATCTTTAAAAAATAAAAAATATCTTTGCCAAAACAGTGTATGGTGTAAAATATGTGTAATAATAAGTAGTAATGTAGTTTATTCAAAAAACATTAACCTGAACATTTTACACTCTTAAATGTTATTTAGCCAGAATTGCAGCACTTTATATAAATTTGCTTCAATTTGTATACATTTGCAGATGGTTTGCTTCTAAGTGCCAAACGAGTACAAAAATGCTTGCTTTTAACCTCCCACGTTGGGCTCACTGCTGCTTCACACAAGCTGAGGTGCAAAGCTAGTGAATTTAGCTGTCAGGTTGTGTGCCTTCTGGCATTTAGCAGTGGTCTGTCATTGCAGTACAGAGTAACAGTAGGACCATGGCACATACTATCAAAGCACAAGTTAAAAGGTGCATGCTCATGTCTCTCTTAAGTGGTATCCATTTCTTTGTGGTGCAAAGAGGAAACAGTTCAGTGCAGTTTATGATGGCAACAGAGACAAAAGAGTAGTGTCCTTTAGAGAAGCACAGCTCACAGCAGTCCTCCTAAAGCCTCGAAAGACCAGCGAAAAGCTGGTCTTTATGGGAAAAGAAAGAAGGCAGCAGGATGGAGAGGGACAATGGGAGAGATGAAAGAACTCAGGTATGATATTATCTAAGTGCTGCGAGGCTGACTGATTGTGAGCAGGTGTGTTGAACATTCAAAGCCCTCCTGCAGCCCCCCCTCCGCACATAGGAGGGAGAGATCTGCAGTGCTCCATTAATGCACGTTCATTTCCCTCATCTAGAACGCGTTACTCAGGGTAATCAGGAGAGTGTGATTCATTCTTACCTCCCGTGCCCTTCACACACAGAATTATGTTTCTTCAGCTCCTGCTGTTCAGTTTAGTATCAAGTGAGTCCATCCAAGGTTTGAAAATGTGTCTGCTGAAATAATGAGAGGTACAAGCTGTTCCTTCAGCAGGACCTCACGCAAAGAAACAAAACAAATATCCAAACAAGAATGGTTTTATCCCTCAGACTCTTGGCTGACTGAAGACAGAGGAGCGTCAAAAGCTATTTCAACAGTATTTGCAACACTGAAAGTATCACATGTTCATGTGTTAAGTGCAGCCTACATAAATGTAATATATATTGTACATTTATATATGTGTGTGTATATCTCTAATGGTTAAAAACAGACTATGCTAGATGTGATATTTACTAAATGCTAGAGCCCGACCGATTTATCTGCCGTTATTAGCCTTTCACGGACATATCGGAGCATATCAGCATCGCCATAGATTTTTTCTGATATGCACCAAAAAAGAAAACTTTTTTTTAACAGACCATATAATGCAGAAAACAATGCTTGGGTGGTTTAGAAATGGTTTCATTATATAGTTTGTCCAGAAGAGTGCGCTCTGACTTGTTTACACTACTCTTAGCATTCTAAAGCACATGTAGCACAGCTAGCTCACTTTGGAGCAGACGGTGGTGCAGGGTGTCGTCATGGTAAGCCTCATTGAAACACATACTGTTAATAAACAATGGCCTCATCATTTTGCAAACAATTAAGGCGATCTGAGGTCCCAGGGTGAAGGGAGGAGAAAACTACTAACATGCTGACTTATTCTCTATTTAGCTGCTTTTCGGACCCTCTCGGTGGCACTATATTTCATAGCAACAGGAGACACATTTAGCAACTTATTTAGATCATCAGGGAACAAAGAGGAAAGATATAGTCATTTATTCCCATGCTCGCTGCTCTCAGTAACCGCAGAACACCACTGTCAGCAGCTGTCAGGCCAGCGTTTCTCCTCCTCTCTCCTCCTGCGCCAGGTTTGTGTGTGATAGGAGACGGGAGGAGACGCTGCTCGTGGTGTGAATTCAGGCGTGGTGAGTTTCCAGCTCGGATATGATGAAAGAACAAACTGATATTTGATGTTTGATTCCTTCCAACTCCCAACAAGCAGAACAATATGTAAATATATTTAGAGATCACAACAAAGCCATTTGGCCTACTTAGGGACTGTTCTGTAGCTGTGGTGCTTCCTGACATTTTGGGGAATATTCCACTCTATAGTTCCACTATAACTCAAACAGAATATTCCTCCAGCCTCCTCTGTCCCCACTGAGAGGGTTTTTAGCACAATAGGGAACATTTATGAGGACAAGAGGAGCTCCCTGGCAGGTGTAAATGCTGCTTCTTGTTTTACAACCTGCCCCTAATTGACTGGCATTATTAAAATAGTCAGCAATCGACTGATAGTGAACTGTGCTGATGTGAATTTAGCTATTTATTTTATTGTGTTTATGCTTTATTTAAATAGTCAGCCAAGACCATACGGTACTGATGTGTATTTTATTTTTATATTATTTATGTGAATGGTCAGCAAAGACTGATGCTGAACACATACAGAGCAGATGTTTATTGTATTTTTATTTATTCTTTATTTTTGTTTGTGTATAATGGTCAGTAAGTAAATTGTCACAGAAAGGTTGTTTGTTTAAGAAAACAGCCTTCTGCATATTTTTGCAAAGTCATATCGGTGCAAAATCAGCGCACAATCCACATAGAATTATTTATGTTCATTCCAACTCAACAATTTGCTGCTAGTCGCCATATCGGTAATCACTGAATTTTTCCACTATAAAACCGCTGCTTTGTGACATATTGACGTCATGTTACTTTACATAACAAACATCATTCTTTTATCCAGAAACATGATGTCATTGTAAATTTAACCAAGTAGCATTGTTGCTTTAACCTAATCAAAATTGTTTCGCAACTCTATCCAGGTGTTACTATGTGTTTCAGCTGTGTGTGTCATGTGTGCTAAAGGGTGCCCTGTGCATTTCTCAGCTCGTTTTCATTTCAAACCAGTAAAAACAGTAAAATACCACTACTTTGACAGTGCTTTTAGTGTAAGATGCAGATGCCATAACCTCCTTTTGTCTCCACATGAAACATCGCACAGAAACACAGACTGTATATACGTATAAGGACATATATATAGTGTCTTTTTGTTTTAGATATTTTTGGAGGTTTTATGGCCTTTATTTGACAGGAAACCTGGAGAGATGGCAGGAAATAAGGATGAGAGAGTGGGAGTGACATGCAACGAAGGGCTGCTGGTCAGATATGAACCCAGGGCCGCTGCGACGACGACATGTGAGCTGCCCAGCGCCACACATACGTATAGCTGCTTTTATGTTGTCTATACATACAGTGTGTTTACAATACTTTATTGATGTGTATAGCATAATACAAGGTTGTTGTTCGGGTGAGATGGTGTTGAGATAGAAGAGATAGAAGTAGAATGGGCTCCTTCTACCCTCAAAATATTAATGAAGCAATTATAATTCATATGATTAACAGGGAGGAACACAGAGAGACTGTGATGAGCATTGTAATTTTGGGATTTGAGAGTTAAGGGTTTTTTGAGTTTTCTTTTGTATTTCACTTGTGCATGTGTGTGTGCTTTGACATGCAGCATGCAACTGATTTTTATAGTGAAGGTAAAAGCTGAATATCCTTGAGCTCCTGCGCCCAGAGATCCTGTGTGGACTCACTGGTATCAATATTAATGACGTGGATCAGTAGCAGGTCTGCATCCGACCACAAAAGTGCGTTTTTATCGTCATAATCTACAATCTCTGTTTACTGGTCCCAATTTGGTATCTTTGGTGTCCTTATTTGAGAGAGTGGATTAATATCAGGGAGCAGCACGGAAACACGTGTTTCTCGGATGCAGATGGTGTTTTATGCTTCTGTTGAAATCTCAGCTGTTTCGTCATATCATACCATCGTTATGAGGAGAAAGAGAGCACACCTTCTGCCTATCTCTCTGTCCACCCACTGACTATCTTTGTGGATGTGCCCCACATCTCCCTATAGCGAGAGACTCTGCTGTTGTTGTTTTTGTCTCTACCTAAAAGCTGTTTCTTTGCTTCATAGCTTGATGAACAAGAGTGCTCCAGGTCGTCAAATACAGTCTGGTCTGCCTTCCTGCTGAGTCTGAAGTGTGCGTTGAAGTGTGTGTGCTAACAAATGAAAAAGGTGTGTGTGTGTCTGTGTGTGTCTGTGTGCATTGGCACATAGGGGTTTTGCATTCCATCGTCGCGCTGGAGGTTGCTATAGAAACACTTTCCCTCAGCCACATGGCTACTGACACCGGGTTACATTTAATCCATACATGAATATGTTTGCAACTTTGAAAGGGCACTAAACTTTGTGCAGAATCCTTTCCAAGTCAAATGCACCGCTGAGAGGCTTGAAGTTGGGATTTTCTGGTGGCACTGCAAGATCGAGGTGGTGATCTTCTTACAATGGAGGTGAACTTGCCTGAAATCAGACACTTTACACTGCGTGTGCTGCAGTTTCGCACATAGTGTGCCTGTTTAGAGATGTAAAGAAAGGCAATCAACTGGAAAAGAAAACAAAGATGCTCTCCCACCAGGAAGTAAAAGCATTTATGTGATATTTAAGCTAATTGTGGAAAATAACAAACAGCGAACGCATGTATGAAAAATTATACTGGCCTGTACATGTAGCCTAGGCCCAAACAAATGCATAAACAAGTATTTCAATGCTGGAATTTTGGCCTTTTTCATAAAACTACGCTGTCTATACAATAGAAAGGCGCAAATACTTTTGAAAAGGAAATCTCTAGCTAACAGAATGTACTGCACATCACCAAATCAACAAGTGCTCCCAATGGTAGGTGATGTAACACAAACTATTACATGTGAAAAAATGGCACCCACCCAGCAAGAAACTGTAAGCACATAAATAATAAGCTAAAATTAGCTTTCCTATACATTTTACTGGACAAAATTTGAAAACTTTTTTAAAAACATGCCTTTTTAAGGATCAGTGATAACAACATTTTGCCTTGCATTTTTCAAGCAGACCAAATACAAACTCTACTGAAAACAGTTTCACTTAGCTGGCATACATGATTGGAGAGACGGGAGGGGGAAATGTACTTAATGATAAATTAAACATTACAACGACACATATAAGAGTGAGAGCATTACGTCGACATCTACAGCTAATACATTTGCAGTTATGCTACCTTAAGTGAAAAGTTATAAATATAAGATTACTGTAACGATTTCATGACACAACAAATTTCCATCACTTTTCCCAAATGTTAAATGATTTTGACCAAATCCATGACTTTTTCAGGTTTTCAATGACAAACATAAAATGTGTTTCTGAAAACATTTGAGGCAAGAAATATGCAACAGACTCTTGATTTTAAATTTGATCAGTGCTGCTTGCTGTGGGGGAAGGAGGGATATCTAGACACTTGGTTAGATGGAGGCATGTAATTCATTTAAACATACGACTCACATTGTTTTGATACAAAGCTGTTCAAAAATCAGCAAAGTATCTCTTTAATT
Organism: Plectropomus leopardus; assembly: GCF_008729295.1. Lineage (NCBI taxonomy): Eukaryota > Metazoa > Chordata > Actinopteri > Perciformes > Serranidae > Plectropomus > Plectropomus leopardus. The sequence goes on along the minus strand of NC_056473.1, from coordinate 12,588,651 downwards.
TCCCCTGCAAATGTGTCTTTTTGTATTTATCCAAACCAGAAAAAAATAATTGTTTCCACAAAACACCCACAGAAGGGCCACAGCACAAACTCTCAAAGCTTCTTAATTGAGTTTATGTTTTTATAGTTTCTCTGTTTCTGTCACGTACGCTATGGCAAACCAGAAATGCTCACAAAACAACTTTGAATAGAAATGATTCAAACTGCATGTTATTAAAAATTCTCTACACACAAACGTGAGTGTGCCCATCTTGATAAATGAGACAGTCTCTAAGCAACATGAGCCGACGCTCTCGCTACGTTCAATACCTCTAACTTCATCTGTTGTCCCACTGGCTCCATGGGAACAGGTAATCAAGTTTGGTGAGCTATTGTCTTGGAACGGCAGCTACCTGCCTGGTAATTGGAAATGAGTGAGTGTGATGCGGAAAGACTGTTGCAAGATTTTGCTCGGATGAGAGAGAGACAGATGGAGAGAAGGTGGCAGAGAGAGAGACAGGTTTGGTTTTTAAAGTGTGTGTGTGTGTGTGTGTGTGTGTGTGTGTGTGTGTGTGTGTGTGTGTGTGTGTGTGTGTCCAGTCAGGTTGTCAGGGAGAAAGATGCTGGCTTGGACTATGCCAGTGAGAGCTCGCTGTCCCCCAGGATTCCTTTTGCAGTGATGGCTATTGGTGTCCGTCGTCCCCGGGGGGCAGCTGCTCTGTCATCTCGCACACACATACACAACCAAAACACACACATGCTCATACGTCTACACACAAAATCCTAAGAGACAGCATACTGCCTTCCAGGTAGTAGTGTGTTTTTTAAGGGGGGTATACACACTCCCACAATCCTTCATGGCAGCAAACATGGACCTATATATTATTTTCTTTCTTTTTTTCGTGGAAAAGGTGCACAACACATACACAAACAATGGTTTGCAAGCTTCAGCCATTACTACATTGTGGCATCCATTATTGCACAGCACAACGACAACAAGGTCATGCCTCGAGGAGATCTGCATTTTGTCAAAACTGACACCGTTATGCTGCCGCCGCCTCTGCTGCTGCTGCCCAGGATTTATGCATCACTCACAGGTTGTTCATTCCTGACATTTTCAGCTCAGTAGGTGGCTTGAAATCTTTGCAGCACAACGGTGTTCTTTAGAAAGCATGACATTAATTCATGTTTTGCACTTGTCGACGCTGTGTGTTTGTTACATGCAGATGGAGACGGCAAGGACAGCGTCTTTAGTGTAGCTCACATGTGAGATATGTAAATCTTCTGGGTACCATTTTACAGTTTAAGTTGTGACTATCGACTTTATAAACACTAATTATTTGTAAACCAGTTACAAGCCATAATAACATTAGTAATGGTAGGATGTCATTATTTTATGTTGATTTACATCCATCTCTAGCAAACACAAAGACACCTGCAGTGGGCTGTTTTCCACTCTCCTCCTGCTAAAAAGCTGAAGAACATCCCAACTTAAGTCCATTCATTTCCTGTTTGTTAAAGACATACTATGCGTGATTTTCTTAAAAGACAATGTAGAGACTCGTACAAAATTGATCCCTTTCAATCACTTATAACCCACAAAAATTGAGTAGTGGTGTACTTATCTGCAGAGACTCTGCCTGTATTTTCTTATTTTTTTCTTATTTTGCTGCATTCAGGATATTTCTAGAAAAGTGTTGCTAGCAAAACCATTGTTTCCCCATGGTACAGTACGCCTGTCGGGCGCTCCTCTCTTGCTGTTGTGCGACATGTTCTTCTAGCAGTTTTGGGGTATGCATAAAAGATGCGGGGTTGCACCGCTCATCAATGTCACTTTTGGCCACACACATTGGTGCACGCAGCCTGGCTCCACAGACACTCCCAGCTGTTTTTCCAGATGCACTTCCAAGGCGTTTTCGGAGTAGGCATTTTTGGAGTGGCTGCACCTGGAGCCATGCATTTCGGTGTGAGCAGCCCCAATTGCATTACCTTACGTGTCCTGTGTCTTGGCCAAAAAATTGTACCTGAGCACAATGTTGTATAAGATTACAGCCAATGACCAAACTGGCAGGCAGCAGTAGTCTATATTTGTCATTGAAAAAGGGAAACTGGAAGACCTACAGGTTAGATTCAAGATGCTAGTTAGCCAGTTACCCAATGACAGCACACCCCAATGTTAAGAAAACATCTCCGTTCGTGTACCACCAAACAATAATACAAACAATTACAAACTGCTCCTGCTAAAGAGCTCAGTGGCCAAAAATATGATGTTGCCTAATATGACAAGTTAGTTTCGATATTACGCCCTCTTGATGTCAATCATTTGTTTGCTTTCCTCTGTCTTGATTCACTTCTCGCGCGCTGAGCTGAACTGCCAATCAGAGTGATTTTATCCACTAACAGGCTCCACCACCTCCTACATAAATTAGTGTGCTGAATCGGCTGATTAGTACCAATGGCCTACCTTCTTGGCGTGTCAGAGCCCTGATCATACATTTCCAAACTTATGTTCCTTTAGCGATTTACTCACTTTAAATAATCCAACCTCAATGTTTTTCTTATTAATGGTTTTGTTCCTGGTCCAGAGTATAAATCATCAAATGACGTTTATCATAAAGTAGTGCAACACAGTGGATATTCGAAGACAAAGTTTTCGGTTATAAAGAACTCAATAATAAACCCTGAGCAACTCATCTGCAGAATGAAGTGGGTTGCAGGGAAGTGCTAATTACTACCAGAATATTCTATCATTAACCATCACATTTTAAGTTATGTATGTGCAGAGAGAGAAAAAATGACAGCTGGTGAGACCGCTCAGCAGAGGGATTTGGCGACTTCGGAGCGTCTTCCTCCTTCCCACAGTGATCCGTCCGGCTGAGTCCCACAAACACAAAGTACTGTGTTTTGGATCAGGGCATCGCTTATTACTGAGGCGCAGAGAGAGAGAGAAAAAGAGAGAGAGAGGGCTTAAAGGGAGGGAAGGGAGAGCTCGGGGCACAGAGAGGGCCAGGAAAGGATGAGTGCCAGCTCTGCCTCCAGTGTCCATCTCAGATCCCTCCATCCTTCCCTTCATCCTCTCCCTCCATCCTGTCCCTCCGCCTCCTTCCCAGCAGCTGGCCAGTTTTTTTTACCCAGCAGAGAAAGACCTCTCTGATGGCGCAGACTGAGACATCAGTGTGTGTTCAAACTAAGAACACAGTCTCTAAATTCGCCATGAATTCACACCCGCGGTCTCCTCGCTGGCCTTCCCTCGCTTCTTTCCTCCTCTCTCTGCGGCCTCCTTTTCATTCACCAACTCTTCTCCTTACCCCCTCCTGTCTCCCCTGATTCTCCTTATCTCTTCACCGTGTTCTTTTTCTCAAACGCCCCTCCTTCCCCATTCTCCTCCCTCCCTCTTCCCTCTCTCACTCCAGCTGTCACTCCTGTCTCCGGTCTCTTCGGACCGGCCTTCCAGTCCAGTTTTAATTGACTTGGAGTGACATGCAGCTGAGACTATAGCAGCAGTCCTTCTGGGGAGGTCGATATGTACAGATATGGAGCGCCTCCAACACCAACTGGACTCCACAGAGTCAACAGTGGCTGACTGCAGGGTATTAGAAGCAACGGTCCTTTTGGAGGGGGATTTTCTTACAGTTTTAAGTCCTGTTGCAGAAATGAGGCCATGTAGACCACGTGAAGCACTTTGATATGACTCAAATAAAATCCTGTGAAATATCCCACAGATTTAGGCAAAACAGCTTGGGTTGGTAATTGCTGCTACCTGTAACTCAACATTATTAAGCACATGAAACCAAATGCCTACAGTGTGGCTATGTTTCCAAATGCCCATGTTTTACTTTAAAGAAAGAGCTATTTTCTCTTGTTTCGCATGTCACAATCTTAATTTTTTCGGTTTTAATATTATTATTATTATTATTATTATTATTATTATCAGTGTAAAGATTTAATGGGATTTTCACTTTTATTGTTAGGACAACTACAGTATATCCACAGGGAAGGTGGGAAAAAGAGGGGGATGACATGCATCAAAGAAAGGGCTATGAGTCAGAATTAAGGCCGGTCTCTGCAAAGGACTTAGCCTATGTGGGGCACATACTCTACCAGGGGAGCTAGAGGTCACCCCATATAATGTTTTAAATGTGTTGCATATATTATATTCTTTAAATAGATCATGCAATACTGTCTAATGGGGAAAAAAAACATTTTTACAAGGACAAAGTGAAACATTTATTCAAAAATAATATTTAATACATCTTTGAATACATTTTCCACTTTGACCTTTAGATTTTGCTGCACCTCCGTTTTTTTGCAGTTCTAACTGTAATTTATTGTGAAGGATTAAAAAAAAAAGACAAGAGAAATGATGGCCAAACTGCCATTCTTCACTGTTAAAATCTTCAAAAGTGATCTCATCCTTACTTATATTTTGCATCTTGGGCAGAAGCCCAAGGTGTTGCTAAAAATGATGCCAGGAGCAGCGTTTTACATCAGATCTTGATGTAGAAGGGGACAGTGGTAAGGTTTAGGCAACAAATCAGTTGGTTATGGTTTAAAAAAAAAATGCAGATTTTGCTGAAAGAACACCCAGCTTTGCATGGCACCAACACAGTTTTAAGACGGGCTCAGGGATTAGATTTAGGCAACAAAATGACTAAGTAATAGCTACAAAAAGATTGCAAATGTTACTAATAGAAAACCCAGCTTTGTGTGACATGAACGTGCCAGTAAAGAGGGATTAGGTTTGGGCAACAGAACTACTTGGTTATGGTTACGAAAAGATTGCAGAAGTTGATAAAAGAACACTCATCTTTTTGTAGCACAAATGCAATGGTAAGAAGGGCTTGGGGCTTAGGTCCAGACAATTAAGTCAGGGAAAAGACTGTGGATGTTGCTTATCTTACATATTGCTTTGTGTCAAAAAAACTTGGTGGTAAGAAGAGCTCTTGGGTTAGGTTTAGGCAACAAAACCACTTGGTCATGGTGTCAAAAAGATTGCAAATGTTGCTAAAAGAACACATAGCGATGTCTTACACAAATGCGCCAGTAAAAGGGGGTCAGCGGTTAGGATTATGCAACAAAACCACTTGGTTATGGTTGCAGAAAGATTGCCAAAGTTGTTAAAAGAACATCCAGCTTTGCATGGCACAAATGTGGCGGTAAGAAGCGGCCCGGAGTTAGGTTTAGGCAACAAAACAACTGGTCATGGGGGCAAAAATATTGCAGAAGTTGCTGAAAGAACATTCAGCTTTGTGTAACACAAATGTGGCGGTAAGAATGGCTCAGGGGGTAGGTGTAGGCAACGAAACGACGGAAGAATACTCAGTGTTGCATGGCACAAACACACCAGTGAGAAGGGGTCAGGGGTTAGGTTAGCTTTAGGTTACAAAACTACTTGGTTATGGTTAGGAATAGTTCACAGATGTCCCTGAAGACACCTGGCTTTGAGTGGCACAAACACTGCAACCATTGTTGATTGGTCTCAAACACAAGTCTCCTGTGCCATTCCAGTGTTTGTTGAAGCCATCCATCTCCCCTCCCACTCACCGTGGACTTTTCCATTGTTAAAACTATTTCAATTGCTTTGAGCATCTAATAACGAAGCGGATGGGTTTACATTGGTGATTGTGGGAAGTATGGCCCAAACAACATATTTTGATGCCCTGGAAGTGAGCCTAGGCTGTATTTTCTCTCTTTGAGCAGGTAACTATTACTATTTCCATGTTTGTTTAAAATAGGTAAACAACCTTGTATACTGTTGCTGCACAGTAAATGAGGTTTGATTACCTGTGTGTGATAAAAGGTCTGTTTTTCACTGGAGAAAACATAGTACTTGTTTTAACTTGTGATACATTTTTAATTCTGGAGCTCTCAAACAGAAAGCCGCAGTGACCTCAGCATATCATGCAGGTGAATAATGCATCCAAAGCTACTCATACATTGAATATATCTAGCAAAAAAGGTCTTGTAATCAAAATTTGATTTAAAAATTGTTGCAATGTTAAATGAATGAAGCAAAGTCATCTCCAATCTATGTCTTCAATGAATTTTCAAAAGACATAATGTTATGATATGGTTGTCCAGGCACAGAAAGAAACTTGTGATCATTGAAGGGTGGATGTGGACATATGGATACTAGCATAGAGTTTATTCTCAATATGGGCAATTTCTGCCAGATGTCTTTAACAACATACATTACAGAGTTGAAATATTAAAAGGGAGAATGGACTGAAACTTCTTGCTAATAGGCACTTTGCCTCAAAAAACCTGTCAATAGGTGGAGGTGAGTGAATTATCCAGCAATTTCTTGTAACAACATTGGCCTTGAGGTGAAGCAGAATGTCAGTCCTCTGACAGCGCGCAGCAGGTGCAAACACAAATGGATGACCGGACAAAATGGCGGAAGACTAAAAAATGGAGGCTATCGGGAGATTACTGACCATATGACCTTTGCTGTACAGTTTCAAACAGAGCCCTTTCAGAGCCGCCTGTATTTGAAGGCAACAATGCGTCTGTGATGGAAAAACATCAGGGGGTAGGCCGCAGCCACAGCCAAATTCACAAGCACCAGTGCAAACTTTGGAGGTTTCTTGAGTTCCCTTTTTGTTTGCTGCTTTTGGAAACTTTGGCTTTGGCATCCAAAATGGTCCTGAACCTTAATCTGTTGTTGCAGTATGGCAACAGTAATTGATTTTCTACTATTTGCTTTGTTTGTGATTGGATTCACTTTAATAAAGAGATGTTCTCAAATCACAAAGGCTGTCAGAGTGTGACAACTAAATATGAAATTGAGTCAGTTTTTTGTAATAGCACAAAAGCAAAAGCAGAATTGAGTTTGCCAACAATTTATATCGACTCCACTGATTAAAAAGAAGGCCAAGAACCGCTATTGCAGAGAAACAAACAACTTAGAATGCCCAAAAACTAGAACTAAACATGTATCACGAGAAGCAGGATCGACTGAACTGGTAGCTACCTGCATGACCGTGACTCCAAGGCTCGGCAAACAGAACCTGGCACATGCACAATAAACAGAGAGGTAAACAGGGGTGCTAATGGACAATCCAAAGGCCTGGTCACACCAGAAAGTGTCACAACAAAATTATACAGATGACAAAAAAGCACCCTGGACAGCTCCAGAATCAGCACCCTGGACAGCAGTCATGATAATGTTGTGGCTGCATACATTTTTTTTTTTTTTTAAGTTTTTATGTAGTATTTTTTGTTAACATTGAGGGCAACACCTTCTGCAACCTCACTCAAATATTTATTTATTTTTTGTCAGGCTTATGTGTTTCAATTACATATAATTTTCCCATCCAATTTAGTTAAATAATTGGAAAATAAATCAAAAAGTACCATGTATGTAATTAAATCAAAGAAAATTGAGATGAAAAGACTGAATAGAATGAGAATTTATGTAACTATAGCTCATGGAGTTTACCAAGTTTATTTTAAAGCTCCAGTGTGTGGGATTCAGAAATGAAGCATAATGTGCTTAATTATTTTTTCATGAGTGTATAATCTACCAGAAACTAAAAATCATTGTGTTTTTAACCTAAGAATGAGCCATTTATATCCACATATGGAGCGGACCCTCTTCCATAGAGTCCACTATGTAGTTCCTACATCAGCCGAGAACAGACAAAAGGACTAACTAATTGGACCTCTTACGTGCTTGGCACCCGAAATGAGTTTAAATTGGTTGCAATCTGCAAATAGATACAAGTATAACCTACACATTCAACCTTTAACTGCTTGACAGAGACAAAATTAAAAATGCTTGTAGCTAGCATTTCTGTCCTGTTTACCAAAACTTGAAGAACCATTCACATTTTCATGTCAGACACCATAGTTCCCTCACATGCTTGGCACACCGGAAAAATATCAGGTTGCAATCTGCAACTCACTGCTAGATCCCACAAAATTCTGCACGTTAGACCTTTTCATAGTTTATGTAATTAATTTCAGGTATTTCAGATATGAAATATGAAATGCATAGAATGCACAAACAGTAATTACATAAACTTAAATTAATTTGGTAAATTCTGTAAGCTAGAAAAATTCTAATTTAAAGTAATTACATACTTTCTTGTTTATGCTAGACTGATTTGTATCAATTGGAAAGAAATGTCAATGTAAATAAAATGCATAACCTGACAAAACAAACTATATAATTTCTTTGAGTGCTTGATGTCTAATTTCTCTACACTTCAAGTGAATTCACATAAACACTCTGTTTGCGACACTCTCAGGCATAGACATTTTAAATGAACCCAAGTTTGCAATTCTTTCTAAATATCAGCAGCTGACAGGAAATAAATATGCACCAAGGCTGTTTCCTACTGGTCCATTTCCCCAGAAAATATCTATACTGGCATTCCATATGAGCTAGTAAAAAACATGAAGACAGTTTGAAGCTTAATTTATTCAAATTTCCAAAAACATGTTCATTTGCAGTATAATTCTTACCCGCAGTCAACTGTTTTTGAAAATAATCCCATGCAGCAGGCGCACAGAGTTATGCCTTGGGAAGAGCACAGAGCTCCAAACGCCTTATGTACTGTATCTGCATGTTAGATTACTGCCACCCTTCTGTTCGTCTGCTGCTCTGTAGCTTCTTTCTATTTACGCACATCGAAAGCATCAATAGCAATTCCTGCTCTTTGGATTTAACACTGCCCCTTGTTGGAAGTCCCATTGATTATGATGTGGATATTCACTCACATTAACTGTTAAAAAAAAGAACATTATGTTATGTTGGGTTTGTGTGCACTTACATGGCTGAGTGTGTGTTGCATCTTTAGAGAGATTCTATGGCTTGGCTCAACTCATTAACCTCTGAATGGGTTTGATTTATGAAAAGAAGCGATTCTATATACTGTCTCCGCCTGCACTGATCCTTAAGGAGCAACTCGACTAAAAGAACATCTAATTAAAAAATCAGGTTGAATTTCAGTCTGTGTTTGATATCAAGTCATGCATACACTCTGTGCTGGGAAAAAACGGGTTTTGAGCACAGCATTAAAGGAAATGTATGTGTCAGGTTATCTCAATTTGCCCTGCTTCTCTCTCTCTATCGTTTTTAATGATGCTGTTTAAATGGAAATTCCTTATAGACCCAAACAGAAACTGTCCAGTCCTTCGGTCATTGTAAGAAATATGGACACTTAACAGAATATCCACCAAGGCACATTGTGTATCCTTATCACCTCTCATTATGCTGGAGAGAATTCAGCGCTCCGTCTCGTTGTCGCTGCGATTTGTGTCATGCCAGATGGAAAGCAAGAGCTTTGATTTGACCATAAAGAAAAGCTGTTCCTCCTTGTTTTGACTCGCCCAAGCTGTAAAAATGTCTATATAACATGATGTCCACTGTTAAAACCATCAAACTAACAAACATCTCAGGGTTTAAATGTTGCATTTTCTGTCAAACAGAGGGTGTTTCTTTTCTCATGGTGGAAAGCAGGGAGGTCTTTGGTTTGCATTATAATACAGCTTCACTATTAAGAAGCGGGAAATTGTTTTTTCAACGTGACTCATGCAGAATGTGACAGTGATTGCCTGTGTAGCTCCTGTCAGCATACAGTGTGTTTCAGGTGTTATGTTTGGTTTCATAATTAGTTTAGAGATGTAAAAGTGGAGGGGATTAGTTAAAAATACAATTTTATTAGATTTAAAGGTGCAGTGTGTAGGATATAGTGGCAGCTGCAAGGTATAACGTAGATTTATTTGTCATTTTTCTTAAATGTGGTTTAAGTTGACCCTAACTCCTGCTACATCTTTTTGGCGTCGAAGAAGGAGTTGGGGAGTCTCAGCCTGGGGTGGCTGCTGTCTTTCAGTATCCTTTGGGCTCTGAGCAGACACCTCACTTCACCGAGGTCACTGATGCTCTGTAGATGGGAACCAGTGATGTTCTGGGCAGTTTTAATCCCCGGCTGTAGAGCCTTCCTGTCCTGGGCCGTGCACAAATTATGCGTGTGTGTGATGTTTCCAGTCAGTATGCTTTCTAATGCTCCTCTGTAAAAGTGAACCAGGATCTTGCTCTGGAATTTAGCCTTCCTAAGTTTCCGTAGGAAGTAGAGCCTTTTCTGTGATTTTTTTAACCTGAGTGGTGATGTGTGATGACCAAGACAGGTTCTCAATGACAGTAATTTCAAGGAACCTATAGTTGTTCACCTGCTCAGCTCCACAGATGTAGACAGGGGTGTGTGTCTTTGCCTCTTTCTTTCTAAAATCAACAATCAGCGCCTTGGTTTTACTGACGTTGAGCAGTAGGTTGTTCTCTGTTTGCCACTCTGCAAGATTGTTGATTTCCTCCTGGTATGAACTCTCATTGTTGTTTGTAATACGGCCAATGATGGTGGTGTCGTCAACATACTTCACAATAGAGTTCTCTTGATGGCTGGGAGTGCAGTCATGGGAGTACAGTGTGAACAGGAGGGGGCTGAGCACACAGCCCTGGGGGGCTCCAGTGTTGAGCACTAATGTAGAGAAGGTGTGACTGCCAATCCAAACTCTCTGGGGTCTGCATGTAAGGAAGTCCAGTATCCAGTTGCAGAGTGTTGTACTGAAGCCCAGAGTGTTAAGTTTTCCAATCAGCTTCCTGGCAGAGATTGTGTTGACTGCTGAGCTGAAGTCAACAAACAACATCCTGATGTAGCTGTTCTTATTCTCCAGGTGAATGGTTTAACATGCGCACATAGGTGAGAGGAATCTAGGGAATCTATGGAACTGCTTTCTCCTCAACTTTTATTCCCAACATGCCAAAACAGTATTTCTGATCTTGATCATTTTTGGAGTGAAATAAAAATTGTATATGGTAAGACGTGCTGCCGTTATAAAAGATCTAGATGTAAAGCAAAGAAAGCAAAGATATTTGCATGTTGTGAAGGACGAGAGATCTGATTTCAGTGTCAACACTGCAGTCAGATTTTAACGTCAGGTTCAAAGGTGATCGGGATAAATCACATCAATCAATCAATCCAGATATGAGATGCATGTTAATCCTGGGCACACAGGGAGACACACTGGTCTCCCTGACAACCACACCGGATGGTCTGCTGGGATCAACCGCGCAATAGCTGAACAACTGTAATTGCTTGATGAGTAAGCCATCCAGAGCATTGCAAATTTTGTCTAGCATTCAGTAACCTTCAGTGGGTATCACTCCCATTCAGTAATAAGCCAGTCTGACATTCAGATGCACACTGTTGCTGCATGAATCTCATTATTGGATGTAAGGGTGTAGTGTTTTCTCATATTGTCTCATGCTGCTGAATCCTACATTCTTAGCTTAAGAGGCCAGGCCAAATTCAGGGCAACATAAAATATCCATCTACTGGGTTTCAAGAGTATTACATGTATGTATGTATTTATTTATTTATTTCTGCATGACAAGAATTAGGTCAAAATGTCCAGGATTAATTTTCATTCATTATTTATTTAGAGAATACCGTTGGAACAACAAAGGTGAGATTTCAGGTAATATATGAAACTACTAGCGTTAGGGCACATGGTTGCCTCTACCAAATACTTTGAATAGACAATATGTGTTAAAATTGTACTTCAGATCTGGTTTTAGAAACAAGAAAGTTATTTCTCTTGTAGTGTTTAAACACAGCATGGTAATAAGTATTGGGATTTTGAGAAGATTGTGCCAACAATTGCATCTGCTCAAAGGGAGAAACCACATAAACTTAGAAGAGGATTGCTGCGTTCATGCAACCTGAAAAAGCTGGTATGAACAGATACGAGGGTATTGATGGTTAGACGTGGATGCAATATAAAGAGGATATGTTGTAACACAAGACACCATTTGTAGACCAGGGGAATTGAATTTATTCTCATTATTTTGACTTTATTTTTAAAATGCAAAATAAATAAATAAAATACATACCAAGTATTCAACTTTATTTTCCATATTGAATATTTATTCTTGATATTTCTGCATTATTCTGCAAAATTTTAAAAAAGGTTCCTTATGCCTTAAACTCCTCCGTAGTGTCGGGACATGCAGAAAGGTTCAATTTGAATGCACATGAATAAAACGATGCTTGCGCTGCTCACTGCATTGCAGAGCTACATTTTAAAGTTTAACAATAACATCTTTTGCAATAGCAGCATCCATCTACATACAGTAATCCATAGACATCAATGACAAAAGTTTCATTGAAACAACTTTACTGCAAGGAAAAAGTCCCCAGAATAAAGTCAGTCCAGTCCCTGAATAGTACCTTTACATTATTTAGTTACATGTCTGCTAATTATGAAAGGAGACGCTGTTTGAATTCCATTTACCTCCAGTGAATCAGGTTGGTCATCCAATCCGTCCAATTTCAGTTGTTTATCCTGGTCCAGGTTGCTGTGGCCAGGCGGGGGAAAGGTAGCCCAGATGTCTTTTCGCCCAAATGTTCTTAGGCCAGCCCAGATGGAACATGTGATCCCTTTCGCATGTTCTGGCAGCGTTCCTAGTTGGATCTGCCCAGAAAACCTAGAAAGGGAGTCATCCTCATCAGATGCCAGAACACCCTCAGCTGGTTCCTTTTTAAAGGTTCTCTTTTCCTATGTCTAAAATCCTCCCCGCATCTCAAAATGTTGTGGCAATAGATTGTAAATCAACTGACTCAGCTCCCTCCCCGCCACAGCATTTTTCGAAATAATCAAAAGTCTGATTCAAGTACCGAACCAGAGACAGATATTGTACCTCAAACTGGGCAAATAACACCAAACTAACTGCATGGCTAGATAGCAACAAATCCTCCAAATTAAACAACAAAATAAATTGTCTGTAGCAGCCCTCCAGAACGACACAATTCACTGTTATCTGATCTGGTGTCACTATAAACAGGAAGATATTGTTTGTCAGTGCCTCCAAAATCATCACAAATCACGGTTTCAAACAATAAACCATTGACTGATCTGACACTGTTCTGGCTGAGGCTTGGTTAGTTTTAAGCACAGACAGGATTTGGCCAGGGTCATGGTACATAGAAACACTGACTGCCAGGTGGAAACCACTAATGACAGCTGTCTCCTGTAGCGAAGTCCAATGTTTATTGACCCATTTAAACATGACTGAGAAGTGAATTCAAGAAAACCCAGTTAATTCCAAGACATATTGAAGAAAGTTTTACCATATTGCCAAATAATTCATTTTTGACCACACTTGGCCCACTGCTGTGTCACATTTTAGTCTTTGACTGGCCGTTTTATGCAGTTTTTCTGACTTTCTATATTGCTACATTATTATTTTACATTACTGTTCTGCCATATTGTATCTCTGTTTTGTCTTTTGCCACTGAAGAAGTGTACTTTGCTTATGGGTGGTGTTGGCATGGCTTGATATCAACATCTGCCCTGGAGGACAGATGTGAAACTAAGACCACAAACCACAGGGCCATGGCTCCCCTCAAGAGTCGAGCTATGTCAACAAACAATGCAATGCAGGCCAGTATTGGGGGTAATCAATTATTAATGTCCTCATGGTTGGGTGGTATGTATATAATGGTTGAGGAGAGGGAGAACTTGATGTAATACTCTATTAAACATAAATAAAAAGTGCCTTGGGCAGAAATGATAACAACAACACAAGGCGGGTTAGGGAATGGTCTGTGTACGAAGCTCCTCTCATCTACATAAAAATCAGAGGTCTCTTTTCATCATCTTGTGTAGAAAACACGCCGTTGCCGGCAGCCATGCCCAGAGATGAGGTGTAACATTAACGCATGAGGAGACCAATCTCAGTCCCACGTGCTCCTGTACTCACACTGGGAGAGAAGATTCAGAGGCGATTCGATTGCTACATGAAGAGCATGGAACAACACAAAGGCCCAGAAGCGCCTTTGAATTTTATGAATGCAGATGAACATGAATTGGAATCAACTCAAAAGTAGTAATTATTTCTCTTCTGTACGTTTCTAAAACAAGCATCCCTTATATTCGGATATAATGCCCATGGCGCCCTGTGGCTCATGCATTTTTCACATCTGAAGATTAATTTTTCCCTGGCATTGAGAAGCTTGTAACTCCAACAGAGTCAATTAAATGTGTCTCCACATGCCAAGGCTGCAGCAGTGGCCTGTTTCAGATCAGATGATCACTGGTTAATCCGACAATATCTGGGAAAGGAGCTAGTGAACCAGGCTTTCCTTTCTCTTGATAGATACTGCTTAAGTATCTTTAAGCAACCAACATTCACTTTGTTTGAAGCCCACAGACACCTTAAGGTGGAAAGAAAGTCTCTGCCTTTATGTCTTTTCTACAAGTTAACCTTTTTCACAGCTGCTCTGAACAAACCAAAGTTAAATAATGCAAGTCACATGTAAGTCTCAAGACTTGCACTCAAATCCAAGTCAAGTCCCAAGTTAAGACAGGCAAGTCCCAGGTCCTTGAGTTTTGAGTTTTGAATGCCGAACAAGTCATAGTTATTAACTAGATTTAAGGCTATTTAACAACACAGCAATAACGTATTACAAAATATTTACAAAAATCTGCTACACCCTTAACCCCCCCCCCAAAAAAATGTTAATTTCATAACCCAGCTGGCCACCATAGACATTTGGTTGAATTTAAGTTGTGACATCAGGTGACCAAAATTCATTATCAGGACAAGTGTTGACTTGGTGAGAATTAAATTGGCTTTAGAGGTAATTTATTCAGGAAATGAAGGGAAGGAAATGGATTCATGGCACACTAATCTTAATCTTTAGGGTTGGGGGATGATATAAAGTAGACTATTTTCAAGTCAGAAGGCTCCAAGTGAAGTCACAAGTCATTAACGTAAAAGCCCAAGTCAAGTTGCGAGTCTCTTTTGATTGTGTCAAGTTGAGTCTAAAGTCATCAAATGTGTGACTTGAGTCTGACTCAGGTCCAAGTCTTTTTAGCGCTAATATTGAAGTTGCAGCCAAATTTAGAAAAAAATCATATCAGCTTAATTTCATTTTCTTGATATACAATATCAAATGACCTTTTAATCCACTGTGAATTTAATGCCTTTGTTGGAGGTGTCCGTATTTATTTCAAGAAAAACCTAATGCCAGAACAGTGTTTCAGCTTGCTGTTTGGTTTAAAGAGGTGAGAGCAGATGATGACAGCTCGGTGGGATGACTTTGGAAAAAGAATGACAAAAAGTGACAAGGCAATAGCCAACTGTAGCATTTGTCCTCCACAAATGTTACACTCCCTCTTTGAAGCTGTCAGCAGCAAACAAGTCACTTTATTTTGACCTGTCTGAATTGCAGCACCTGCTATTGCCCCGGCATCGTCATTTTAAACTGCCAGAAAACCCCCCAAAGTCCCCAAAGTTTCATCAAATTCCAGTCAGTGAGGTCTTAAGTATTGCACCTGGTGGACAAATAGAGGAGAAAGATTGAAAGGAAGAAATTCATCCCAGACTGGACAACATCCATACACATAATTTAATTGAGAATTGATTGATTAAAAAAATACTCAAAGGACTAAGACAGCAAAAGAATCATATGTTGATACTTCATTTACATCATACAATAAGAAGCAGGCCCCTGAAGACAGGAGCTTGGACAGAATCACCTTAGTCAAGACACTGTTAGTGGAATAGAGTCAACGGTGGGATGCTGTAAACTCTCTGAAATCTCTTCTCGACAATCAGACCATCATTTTATTGAAAAACATAAAAACACAAAAACGTTGCAGACATTTTCAGGGAAGTGGTTGCTTAAGTTATAGTTTCACTTAATTAAACTTTGTTGCGATCCTACTTATGGTCTCATTCTTTCCATTTAAGCACCTCTTTATATACGTTTTATCTTTAGTGACGGAGCCGGCCATTTCCACACTGGATTGAAGTTACAATGTAGCATGTAATCCAGCATTGCTGTTTATTGTATCAGAAATCATATCTTTGTCTGATTGATATCAGCCTCACTGTTTACTGTTCACTCTTTTAGAGCCATGAGAGCTGTGTTAAGTTACTGCTAATGCTAATCAAATATTTATTTCTGCTGCTGTTTAGCATTTTGTTAGTAAAGCAAAGGATGACATTTATTATGAAAGCAGTCACAGGTTAGGGCTGACTGCAATAGTTTATTAAAAATGTGTCATGACCACAATCATTTGCTATCCTTTTTCTGTCAGCATTTTAAATTTTTGAAATGGAGTAATGCAACAAGTGGGAGCAGCAATAGCTAGTAGTTTACATGAAAAGCTGCAGGCAACAGGCTGCACACCTCCAGGTTCTCAGCAAGGTCAACAGCTCGTGTGTTACTGGTTCTGAACTCTGCTTTTTGTGCGGAAAATCTCTCACGCTGTACACTGCATGAAATCTGATCACAGTAGCAATTTTAGGAGGAGAAGGAGTTATTTATTTCAACAGCATTTTGTTGTACTAAAAAAAATAAACTAGTTGCTCCTCTGTTGTATTCCTGACAAAGAGATTGTTTAAGGAGTGTTTGCTGCAGTATTACACCGGATTTGCTGTTACCAAGGTAACCACAGGTGTTGCCAAATTAATCAGATCTGGCCACTGATGAATGACAAATTTAAAGCCACTATGTGTAGATTATCAAGGTTTTTATAACAATGCTTTTGTTATTCTGATGGAATCATTTTGTCCGTGGCAAAAAAAATTGCTTATTTCTAGTGTAAACTGATATAACGTGACATTGTGTTTTGCTGTCTGTTGCAGTGTGGGTTTTTTGGGGGAGGGAGGTTTACCACTAGGAGTTGCCATAGTCGAAAATTCCCATCCAACTCATAGGGGCTTTAAAGAGCAACATCCAATAATTGATTAGTGGTGTGTGAAGATAGTGAATGAAAGGAGCTTTGGCATTGTGTGACTGTGAGAAAGTGGAGAGGGTGGAAATTTAAGAATGGCAGAGGAAGAGATTTGGAGTACCTCAGAAGAATAATAAAGTTGTTCATACTTACTCTTGTAATATCCTCTCCCTTTCTTTATATTAACTTCTGTCTTGGGTGATTAGATCATGAGAGATTAGCACTAAATACCATAACCTCCAAGACACATTGTGATCTGATCTTTCAAATCTGATCTTCCATGCGGGAGTCCAGTGTTTGCTTTACAGCTGAATGTGATTTTTTTTCTTCCCCTCACCATGTGCCTCCTTCCCCTCATCCTAACCACTTATACCGTTGTTGTCTAATCCCAACCATCCGTGTAAACTTGTGTGTATGTTGGTGTCTTGGTGTTGGTTTCCATGCGCTTGTGCTGTATAACTATAACTATGTGGAGCATAATCCCACCATGGATACCAGGGATACCTTAAACTTCATATGCAGACATGGAAGTCGACTGCAAAGCAATAACGTGACGACTTGGGATGATAATGTGTTGAAAAGACACAGGTGTGAACAGCGATGTCCCTCAGCTCGCATCACCAAAACGCATGTTATTAAACAGGCTCTCTTTCTCTCTATCTATCTATCTATCTATTGATCCCTCCATTTCTCCTTAAATACATTTTTTTTTAAAATTGGTGAGCATGTATGTGTTACTTCTTGCAGCTGCAAGCCTGGAACATGGAACTGAATGTTCTCGATAGCTTGTCTATAATCTCCTTGGATTGTGCCTCAGTGGTACATCCATTTGGACAAATGTTTCTGCAAAATCAATACACATAGGTTTAATGTGAAGAAGTCAATTAATATTGCCCCTGAATTGAGGTGATGTAAGACAAAATGTCACCTGACAGAAAATATAGTCTTCTAGATCTTGATTTTAGCTGTTGAGTGAAGTATACAGCTTAGGTTCTCTTCGCTTTTCTTTTTACTGATTGATCGACAGAAGGGTGCACTGTGTCGAAAATACAGTAAGCTACAAAAGCTGTCAATATGCAGCAACAGTATGTCCTTGTTATATGGTTTGTTGCTGATGTGTCTGGTACATTTTGTACTTCGAATCATATTTGAATTGAGTCTCAGTTCATTCTGTCATTGACAGCTTTTTTGACTGTTCTCTTCCTGTCTCCCTGTTGTCTCCTTCATTGACAAGAAATATGTGTGAGAAGGATAGGCCACATGCTTTCCTGCAGAAAAAAAAGAATTATTAAGTTAGAACACCTAGATTAACGGCAGCGTCGTCCCCACAAGGTCGAGTTTCAATGTTAGTTTGTGATCTTCTGAACGTACTGTCGCAGCCTTTTGCCACAGAGTGCACAAATAATGTTTTTAGAGAATGAAATGGGCTGTGTGTCTCTGCAGGGATGGTGGACATGAGTGATATTAATGGAAACCATTAAAAAAATCTTACACAGAAACACGACCCTCAGACGGGCTGCTGCAAGTGGCACAGAGCGGGCCGGGTGTCACATTTCAGCCGGGCACAAGCAGTTTTGTCGGGCAGAGAGGGGG
This sequence comes from Plectropomus leopardus, assembly GCF_008729295.1. Taxonomy (NCBI): domain Eukaryota; kingdom Metazoa; phylum Chordata; class Actinopteri; order Perciformes; family Serranidae; genus Plectropomus; species Plectropomus leopardus. Next base: position 12,570,331 of record NC_056473.1, on the reverse strand, counting down.
TGAATGAGCACAACAAATTCTTGTGCCACATTAAATGTCGCCTCTCTGCTTTGCCAGGGTGACCTCTGTGGCCAATTATAGGGGAGGCTAATGCTTTGGCTGACATATCTATTTGAATGGATGAGATGTTTTTCTCATTCGCTGACACAGGAGATCACACGCCTATTATCATCACAATAGCATACACAAGCTTATGTAAATGCCTCCTCACGCAGTAGTGACTGTCAGGCCCGCCGCATATTAGCTTTGTGCTTGGAAGAATGGCGAGTGTGGAGAGAATAGAAGGGATAAATTCAGGGTTGCTTGGATATCACTGCCTGAGCTGTGAAGGCTACGCACCCAAAGATAACAAAACAGTTTTTCTTGTGGTGTCTAATAATATTTAATTAGTTCTTTTGATTTGATTTTGAGGTTGCATTGAGGTGCTAAGGGCATTATAGCTCTGAAGGAGCCTAACAACTAAGTCATCAATAAATTTGACATTTGTGGCCAGAGTTTAAGGAGATATCGAGACTCCAAACTGATAATGAGCTACTGTAGTGCAAATGTAATCAATTTTACCTTGATTAAATCAATCCCCAAAGTCCAAAAGGCTAAATTTCAAACATGTTCCCAATGTCATACAAGGAGCAAGAGGCTCCTTGTCTATCCCACGTGTCCTCCAGGCTTGCCCGTCCACTGTTACTAGACTGAGAGCACCTTGTGGACTGAAGTAGGGCAAGCACATAGGCCTGAGGCACAGAAAGAAATGGAAAACAGCAGCCTGCCTGCATATCGGACCGGGCAAATAATACAGCTGGTCTAACCGACTCCCCTGGGAATCGACCCTTAATTAGGCCCCTTCATGTTCATCCGTGCCAGCACCTGAAGAAAAGGCACGGAAGAAAAGGCTCCTGTGGGGTTTCGGAGGCGCTGGCGGAGATTTTATCTGTAGGGCCATTCTGTGACTCCATTTGTGTTGGCTGGCGATATCCTCTGCTGCCTGCGTCATTGTTTTCTCTGGATGAAGTGGACTTCCTCATCAGGCCCCAATTAGCTGCGTGCATGGTGAAGGACTAGATAGTCAGCAATTTATGCATGTTGGTGTGTGGGCAAAGGCAATTGTGTGAACGATTCAGGAGTGTGTGTCAGCATGTGTTTGACTGTGTGGCTGTGCTGTGTGTGTTTGTACTGAGGCTGCGAGCTGCTGTCAGTAGTCATCCTGTCTGGGGGAAAAGTCAACTGATTTGCCTCCTGCTCCCCTCTGTTTGATCCCACTGCTTGCTCAGCCGTGAGCTTGTTTGGTAACCTTTGACATGCAGATGATAAGACCATATTGATGAGAGCGCACGCATGACAGGTGTTTACAGAGTTTGAATGTAAACACAACACTCCCCCACAGACACACACACTCAGAAAACCCCATGTATATCCATATAAGGGATGTCAATAGTTAATTATACTTAATATTTTTGACCAGTTGCGCATGTCAGTCTGTTGATTAATTTTACTGCACTGTGCATCACTCACATGGTGGCCATGTTCACATCCAAAAACATCGGTTATGCTGTCCATCTTCTGGTCTCCACTGCTTAGTTTGCCATAGCCACTCAGCCAACCGAGTCAGGTGAGAACTAACTGGCTAGCAGCGCCGCTCGTCCTGCAAATATCACCAGTACAGCTTGTTCTCATTCTGAACTTGTAATATACCTCTAATGAAACGCCGCTGGATGGCGTCACTTGAGAATACGACCGGACAGACCCTGTCACATCCGCATGACACATGGTAGGACAGCGTCAGGCTGAAACACTGCCTGTAAAAACATAAAATAGGAGCACGAGGGAACCTATAGGGAGGGGCAGGGGATGGGTCCAAAAAGCACCGGACTTTCATGCAGGAGTGCCACTACCGTGAATGTGATTCTTTTTTTTACACCTCACTATGTGGCTCCTTCCCCTAATCCTAATCATCCATGCCAGCATGTGCATTTGTTGACATGCTGGCGTTGGTTGCCATGTGCTGTTGTTGCCTAAACATAACCACGTGCAGCATAATCCTACTATGACATGGCAGTAGCATTATCCCAGAACATAAAGAGCAGATGCAGAAGGATACCTAAAGCATAATATATTTGGATGCGGAAGTCCACTGCAAAGTAGCAATATATTGCAACTGTGGATGAGAACTTGTTGGCCAGTAACGCCGTTCTGGCCCAAGAACATTGGTGCAGCTCTGCTAAAGGGTTTTTGAAGCCACTTATTCACCAAGGCGAACTGGGGGGTGTCCATGAGAGGCCACCATGTTTACGCAGCAACATCGTCTAGCCACCAGGACAGGTTTACCAGTGGTAACCGATAATGAGCACTGCCACTACCTAAAGCTTTTTTCCGCTGCATAAAAAAAACACTAACACTCGTTAACATCTGGCTTTTTAATACAATAAGTTATAATCGGCAATCACAGCCGGGTCAAATGACTCTTAAGTGAATGCACTAACTTGAGCTCACAAAACACCATCCGCTCACCCAAGCAACACTCAGACGTTGTTCCAAATTAGTCTATTCAAAGTTTGAAAGAGGGGGCACAGTTAAAAGATATACAGAAAGAAGTGGCCAGGGAGATTGAGTGGGTCGTCTTTCAACACTAGGTCGGCGGTTCGATACCTGTCTGCATGAAGTCGATTTGTGGGGGAATGGGTGAATGAGAGGCAAAGGTAGGGCAGAGAGGTGCTATGTATGAATGCAGTCCATTGACCATTAGAGCACAATCCAGGAGCCTGTGGAGAGACAGCGAGAGGAAGGGTGGGGTGCAGTAGAGGGATGTCAAAACACTGACTGCAATGCTTGTACATACACACCGAGGCATCCGGCTATCTCACTTCCCTTAAAGAACCCTCGACATCCAAAGTGCATGAGTCCAGTCCTATTTGCCATCTTTCATTCTGTCAAGTGGCAGCCCCTCTTTTTAATGACCCTCACGCTGCGCCTCCTCTTCTTTGAAAAGTTCAATCCGGCTCCCCTCCACTGTCAGCTAGTCTCTGGCTGTGATAATTGAAGCCCCTCATCTTTGGAGATGGGCTAATTTGCTGTCTTTGTACCGTTTTGTTCTCTTCCCTTTTCAGGGCATTATTCGCTCCACCTGCCATACTTCAGGATTCCTTGATGCAGCACAGCCCTCGCTGCCCTTCATATGGACAGCTCTGACAGCGACGTGCCGCGTCGCCACTACTGTCACCTACTGTCCTCTGCTGGCCCCTTTGGGTATTGCATCTGTTTGCAGCAGCACCAGCATGAAGTCTTGCTAAGAGGAGATTAAATGTAATGGTTGATTTAGCAGTAATAGTTTGGCTTTTACTTCGTTGTAATCTTTAATGTCGGCACTTGTAAGTTTGTCCGTGTACTTCCTTATTGACTAACCTGTAAGCCACAAAAAAAGCAATCATTTGGCAGAAGATTTTGCTGTACTACCAGGTTTCATTCTCACACAGTGTGGTGTGGGCTATCACCCTGGATTGGCACATTCCTCTTTATTTTGTCACATTCAGCAGTTTTTCAGCTGTGGTGGATGAGTAGGCATAGTTTGTATTTTCAACACAAAAATTCACCACAAGGACTGCACAAAGTGTCAAAACTTGTGTCCCCTCAAGATCTCAGACTCCATAAACTCTGCTCTGTAAACATGCAACAACAAGAAAATACACTCATTTGAATATTACACTATTACACAGCATTCACCCCCTGATTGAGAGATGTCCACTGTAATAATTTCAGTGATGTATGACACCATTTTGAGAATGAGTGGCTTAAAATAGCTTCTACCATTTTGGATTTGGCTGTCGTCAGTAAAGGGGAGGATGTGCTGCAGCTGGCAAAAGGTTTCTGACAGTGACTATTGACCCTCCCCGGATATGTGCGTGCACACATACACACTTGTGCACACAGACAACACACAGACACACTTATCCTCACAACTTGGCAGGCCTGCCTACAGACCTGGCCAGGGAACGCAGGCCAGAGAATGACTTTGCTTCTCTGTGTCAGCAGCGGCCCCCCCAGCGCAGAGGTGGGGGGTTGAAGGAGGGGCTGCTAGTATCCTTTGCTTGAGTGCTACTAATAAGAACAGGAAGCCCAGATAAAGGGCTCTCTTTCATGCTGTACCCACAGCCATAATGAGGCCTGGCATCTGATGGATTACCCAGACTTATTTAGCAAAGGCTGCCTCATTTCTCCAGTCGCTCTCCGCTACCCTCAGCGCTGCCAGTCGGTTGAACAAAGGCCAGTCTTTTTAGTGCCTTAATGCTTTCGTCGCACAGCCATCACGTGCGCCTGGACTTTGTATCTCCTGCTCATTAATCGTTCGGCGATAAGTCTGACATGATTTCCTCGGAGCTACAGGAGAAAGAGCTCGGAAAGAGCGCTCGGTGATGGCACTGGACGTAACAGCCCCCTTTAGTCAAAATCATAATGACTAGCTATACGTTGCCAGCAAATGTCATGTAAAGTAAATGCTCTCAATTGGGAGATGTTTTAAATAGCTGTCGCCCACAGATGAGGAGACAGATCTGGAGCCTTGAGGCCGTCATTCAGCTCAGCGGCTCGTCAGTCAGAGAGCCAAAGTCCCGATGTCAGCTCCGTGATAGCCACTGTTGCACTAGACTCTGTGACTTAATATAATCGTTCATTGAGCATTCTTTTTTTAAGAATATAAAGCATATTTTCTGGGATATAGTATCAATGTTTTCAAGATAAATGCACACCTAATATAGTCTCTACAATTTAAAGCTGAAAGCTTTCCGATTTTTGTTCAAAGGCAGCTATAAGTCAAATCAGATTTTTATCTCAGTTGAGCAAGGCTATATTCCAAAGGCTGGAGTTTTAGTTTTTTTGTGTGTCATCACAAATGTCAATAAGATTTTGAATGACATACAGAACCTGATGATTCATTCACATTTCACTTCAGCCCTCGATGGCCTTCCTCCAGTCTAATCCTCTGACAGCTTGTTATTTTCTTGAGTTGCACAAAGCATTAATTGAGAACTCATGATAAACCTTTTTTCTTACTTAAACCTGCAATAACTGATTTTTGTGAGCCTCTTAGGGACAGCGGATACAAGTTTTGTGGAGGCACATCAACCTGTCTTTTTAAAGGTTCAGTGTATAGGATTTAGGTGGAAATGCTGGCAGAAATAAGAGCACCTTTAGCAGTCATTTGGAGTCCCGTTTGTGGCCACCTGGTGAATATAAGTCTAAAAATCATTTTTCTTTTAGCTCTGTTTTTAATTTCTACCAACTCCTGAGGGACATAGCTTTCTCTTTAGCTGCTGAATGCTGCAATATGTTCACCATCTAGCTGCTAAACAGTGTCTGTCTGCCATTTGGGGTTGAGTGGGTAGCCCAAATGAGCAGTGCGTGTCTGTCACAGAGCCTGTTGATTTTTCATTTCGACCACCATGTTAACAGGTTACAGCAGCCACACTGACGGCGTGAGCAACACTGCTCAGGCACGGCCCAGCTGCTGCTCAGCTGTGGCACATCTCGAGAAAAGCAGTCACGCCAATTTTTCCGTGTGATCTGTGCTGTTTTCAGCAAAAATAGACAATGAAAATGGTCTTTTGATTTTGACACTATACCACATTACAGTTTCAATGTCTTCATCTGTCACAGACATGACGAAATACGAATTTATTTGTTTAACTTGACCTTGAATTCCTCTTTCTGTTTCAGAATAAAAGGCCTCTGACAGTGTTTCTGTTGACAGAATCTATTCAGTTGTTGACACAAGGTATTTCACTGTCAAACATTTGCAAGGTTGTTTTGTTGGCAATGCAGTAGCTTGAACAGCCTCATAAATGAGTGGGGTATGTGCTTTTAATTTTGGAAATACAGAGGTTATAACAACAGGCAGCTCTGCAGCAGCGCCGCGGCAACAACCCTGCCAGTGAACACCAGTTCAGTTAGGTTGCAGTCACACGCTGCTCATGCATCTAGTGTGACCAGGACATTAATGTAAGCAATTATTTGCTATGGAAAGAAATAGTTGAGAAATGATCTCCTGAGCAGAGTCACGCTACCTCTGTGGTCGACAGTCCAGCCACTCACTGGCTAGAACAATTGCTGCTGCTTTTCACTGCACTCAGGTACTGCTGATATCAGGACAGTGTCATCATGGAAGTATAGCACCCGCCCTCCAGTTCACCCACAGTTAATGCCATAAGCTCTGTCAGCCTTTGAGAGCCATGTGCAGACAACCTCTAAATCACAGATACACTCAGAATATCATAGAGCTCCTTTAAGGAGTGTTGATTCAGGACTCATGAGCCACATATTAACATGAAATGACTGTACGTGTTGCTGGTGGGCAGAAAAAAAAGAGTGCCTAACCCATGAATCATTATCATTACTAATTCACTTAAAAAGAGGTGTTGAAAAAGAAACAATCATTTGAGATCCACTCTGTAGTACCCTCAAAGAGCCTATTTGATGAAAAGCCTGTGAAGAACTGCTCACCTTTGAAAGTCTTCTCTGATCAGCAGGAAGTGAAACACCAAGGACAGAACGGCTTAGTCCTCGGACTGCTTTTGGAAACACGTCTGTTCTGTGTGTTTGTACGTGAACGTGCCTTTTTACTTTTGTGCGTGTCTGTGTGTGGGCTATTGAAGTCGACTCTGTGTTCTCTCTCTGGTGCTTCCTGGTCCTCAGCCAAAGCCACAGCTCTGTAACAGAAGATAAAGCTCGTCTGTTACCAAGACAGGAGGAAATGGAGCTTGGCTCTTTGGAGAAGGCCACTCACAACTGTATTTACATCATTCTGGAGGGGGAGCTCGGCCACGCTAAACTCATGTGCGCTCATCAGTGAAGTGTCGTGTCTGCACAGAGAGAGCTTTGGTTTGTTTAGAGAGCTCTCCCTATAGGCATAAACAAAAAAGAGGGGCTGCCTTTTAATTGCAGGGGTAATTTATCGACTGGCTTGCTAATTAAATTGCGTCTTCAACCAACCCGCCTAACACCATGACTGCACAAAGCCAACATTCGAGCAAGGCGCCGAGTGGAAGACTTTGCCGGAGGCTAGAAGAGACAGGGGGAAAGAAGGAAAAGAAGATGAAGGGAAGAAGGGTTGAGAAAGAGACAAAGGCAAGCCTGGGAGCGAGGTCAAAGGGAAGAAGAGGGAAAAGGGAAAGAGATGTAAGGGGGACTGAAACACTACCCTGCTGCATAACATCACTGATCCCCCCTGTTGTAATGCTATAAGTTACAGAAGTCAAGGGTGTTCATGCACATGTAAGCTCCAAATAGTTCAGCAGAGCTGAAAGAAAGTGCGCTAATGGGACATGTTTGAAGTCACATTTCTTTACACGTAAAAATAGACCTCTGGACCTCGCTTCAGGTCAGATATTTCTCTGTGCCTTTGTGTGACTTTAGGGCACATTGGTTGTTTAAATAACTTATTTTCAATCTTTTTTTTTTTTTTTTTTGAACCTTTGTGTGTCATTGAATATACTGCCCAACATTTTCTGTATTGACAAAGACACACAGAAAAAAGCTTTAAAACATATCCACACACATTCCAGCAGGAATATAACCAGAAATAGAGAAGAAATTTACAACATTGGCCACCAAGATTACATATTTCCCTGACGTTAGTATGTGGCTGCATGTGGCAATGTAGGCTATGTAATGTAAACACTATGTGCCAAGAGGAGATGACCATATAAAGAAATCCGCCACAAGCCTGCATCGGCCTGTATGTTCCTAACAAAAAAATTTGAGATAGTATTCAGCATGGTATGAAGCTAAGGTTTACGCTTATGTTTAACCCATTATTTAAAACTTTGGCCATGTTTCATATGAATATCTGACACTGTGATATTGTATTTATATATGACAGAGAATAAGGAAAAAGCATAATAGGTCCCCTTTAATTCTCCAGGGACCCATAAAGCATACATGCTATTATATGAACACTCCTGCGTGTGTTGCAGTCAGCTGTCTGCTTACATGATGGTAAAAAGAAAGAACATCACAAGCTTAGTGTTTGAGATGTACGCTGAAGCTGAACCTCATGAACTGCAAATGCACACGCCACACACTTACGTGCGCAGACCTGAGTCTATTTCTGTGTGTTGGCTGTGCATCAAAGAGTGTCACATGCAATCATTCAGCTTGTTTGTAGTGTGACCAGGTCATGCAGTAAAGAGACATGTTTTTCCGTCCAATGTCCATCACGAACATTAAAGCACAAGATGGACACATACATGTATTCCCTGAAGCTACAAACATGTTTCCCTTTGCTTCAATACAAATACATGTAGTACTGCAAAGTGCAGATACATGTAGACTATGAGAAAAGTTCACATCTGGTGACCTTGCCGATATCCCATAACCAACCTGTCCATCACTGTCACCCAAGGGAGAAGAGCCAGTGAGGACATCCATAGGTTACAACACACACAGCTGAATTCTGCGGCTGTGACAATTCCCCTGATGTGATGCATGCCGTCATGCAGCAAAATACTTGACTGCAACAGTTCAGGTTATGTTGTTGTTGTTGAATAGAATGCACACACAAATACACACCAATGCAAAATGCGTGATAAATATAATCTCGTCTTTGATCCAACATGACATCCATGACTGGAATTTGTCATAGGCACAATAAGCAGCTTGTTGCTGCATACATAAAAAATTTGTTTCCCCAAGAACGTTATGAATTTATTAAACTAAAACTGTTTCACGCTAGTCCATTTTCAAGAGATGCTGCTTGTATAATTAAACTGAAATACAATTATCAAAGGTAACACACTGACTGAATTTTAACAGTGGTATGTCTTTTTTGTATGGTGTTATATTCCTTTTTAGGAAATTACCAAAACAAAAGCACAGTGATGTTCCTCTTGTCAGACCTTCATTATATATACATTGTATTTCAACATAAAAAGAGCACAATATTCAGCTTTTTACCTTCATTTAAATTCCCCATCTCCAGCTCATCTTTCCCAGAGAGAAAAATGACATTATACAACAAAAAAAATGTGTTTGTCTGTTGCTACAAACAACCAATCAGGGTTAAATGCACTCCAAAGTTACAATTCACACAGCAGCAACAATGTTCATGTTGGGATTAAAAATGACATGGCAAAAATGACCTTAAATTTACTTGCCAATGTTTAGATTTGTAACGGGTTGTGGTAGGACCAAGAGAGCAGAACAGGTGAGTAGTTGGTAATGACCTTTTATTCAGTCTTTTGGCAGCTTTAATGGAGCAAAGGTGTGTATACTCAGGTTGCAGGTAAGTAGGGACACTTATCAGTTCTGGGGTGGAGCAGAGTTCAAGGGTCAAACAGTGTTCGCAGAAAGAATGGGGTGAGCTCACATTCACAGGTGATAGTTGAGAGTTTGGGGAAATTGTGATTGTGGAGCAGACTAGCAGGTGAATGTATCAGGTAAGTTTCAGAAACACTTACATCAGGGAGCTTATAGGAAAAGCAAGGACACCAGAGAGGGGCAGGCAGAGCTCATGGTCAAGGAGAAAGCAGAGTTGGCATCAGGCAGGCAGGCAGGTAGCAGAGCAGACAAATCCAGTAGGAACAGGTAGCAGGATCAACGAGAACAGGCGGGGAATCAATGTACCATCAGAACAATAAACACCAGCAGCACTCACACAGAGGAGATTTTTCGCTCAGCGGGAGGCTCTGAAGATGGCCAGAAGAATGGAGATCTCTCTCGCCAAAGCAGTAGAACACTACACAGCCACAGGCAGACGAGAGCCAGGAAGTGCACAGGCAAAACTCATGGTCAGAGACAGAAGGCTGTTAGGTTTACCGGGGCAGAGACGAGGAGAGACGAGGAGAGGCGATCAGAGGTGAGCCAGGTCGAAACCAGGAAATTAGTCCGAGTGAGTGCTTGAACGTCAGGCATGGAAGCGAAGACAATCTGTAAAAGAGTGAGTGGAGTGAGGCTGCTTAAATACTGGCTTGATTGGAGATGAAGAGGAGCTGGGAGCACCAGTTGGAGGTGATGAGGCTGATGATGGGGAGTGGCCAGATGGCGAGAGATTTGGGGGCGGAGTATGAGCTATTGTGTTAGCATGAAGTAGCTTCTCTTGATAGGCTGCAGTTTGAACAGTGACAACATGTCAGAAATAAGCTTTTTATCAGTTGTAGCAAAGTAGTAACCATCTTCAAAGTTTCTGTGTTGTCAGATTATGCTGTTACTCCTGGACTGAACACATTTTTGACTAATCTTGAAAACAAAAAAAAACATTTGCCGTTATCATTGAAGACTGTTGGATTGCTGCCAGTTGTTGCTTTGCAAAGAAAGTCAGCTTACTTTTCTGGTCAGCTAACTAAAAGTCATGAAAAGATGACAGTGTGATATATCAGCAAACCTACAGTGTGCTAGTAGGTTTAGCGTAATGCTAGCTGCTAAGATAATTGGCTTGGTAGATATAGTAATCTATAAAACAAGACTCCCTGCACTCCTTTTTTCATGTGAAACCTCTTGGACCCCCACGTGATGAAGTTCATCACCCATTTGAGAAGATTTTTGTTGTTTGTATTTCTTACTATTCTGACGGTCACAGTGATGCCAGTGAAACATCTTATCAGGCAGTCAACGTATAATTTCTATTATGGTTGATTGGTTGTCAGCCGCAAAAAGCCCCAGATTTATCTGTATTGATTTGTAATTATTGCACTATATGCTTAACTAAAGGACAATATGTAAAAACACAATAAGGTCCTTAAAGGTTTAGTCGGTCATATATGCTGAAACTGTCACTATTTCCTGACAGTAGTATGACACAGATACTCTGTGAAGAAATTAGGTTCCTCTGGCTCCTCTTAGTGCTCCTAATGGCATTTTCAAGAATTAATCTTGCTTGAATCAGATCAAACAAGCAGAGCCAGGAGAAGTCTCTAACACAGCTGTCAATCACTGCCTGTGCACACACAGCGCAGCCCCCCCAAGCATGCTCTCACTCAGTCAAGTTCAATATCCTCAAGGTGTGGCCTCAGGTTTTGGTTTTTAATGTATTCAGGTCCTCAGGTCCACTTTTTTACAGCTCGGAAAGGCCGTTCCCATTTTTAAACTTGTTTTATCTCTGGCTGGCTCTTTCTTTTTAGCTTGTTGTCCATCCGTCTTCTTCTGTTTACTTGTCTTTGCCATGTATCCTGTTGTTTGCAGGTTATTAGTGTGTGCACAAGCAGTAATTGGTTGTTTTTGGTCGGACCCAGTGAGGAGGACCGTATGACTGCCAGGATATAGTGAGAGTTTAAGCAAATCTGAAAAAAAAATCTGATTTTGAGTCGTAGAGGGTCCCCCAGTCAAAATTTTACAATTAGCGTTCATTATTTCAACTCGTACTGTGCAGACATGGTGCGTATTCCCCGATTAATTTGTGTTCAACCTAATTACCGTAAAACGGATTTAGAGTTACATAATATTTCAGCATAGGGACACTGTACACAGTGCATAGAGAAGTGTGAAGCTGGGGTGGCTTATGGGGAGCTCAGTTTTGCCCTTGAGTAGGTTATTTTGGCCATGGATTGCTGAATGTCTGTCATGAGTTTCTTTCTTTCTAGTTTTAAAATGAAATTCCTTCTCACTGCAGGCTTCTCACACACGGCCTGATTTTTATTTAATTTATTTTTTTTGTCAATGCATTCATGTCTTTGAAAGTTGCAATATATGCACAAGTAAAGAGTATTGTATTCTTTTGTACATTAGTTGTTTTATTCTCCTCTCACCTTAACACAATGCAAAGTGGTGAATTAGGTGCAGCATAAACCCTGTGAATAAGGCTTATGACCATCCTCCACAAAGTCAATACGGTATGCGTGAGAATAGAGTGCATTCATCAACGCTCATTGCTATCACCTATGGTTCATTCAGTAAGATTTTCTTACTTATTGATTTTCTTTTGTCCATTATCTGCCAGCCGGTGCAACGAAAATGATAAACGTGACATGGTTGGGGAGAAGCGCTGTCATTGTGTGTGAATTTAGATAAGACATTTAAAGCTCAGTGCAGAAGCGTCATACATCAAGTTATTATCCATTGTCATCTCCTCTCGCCTCTTTAGCCCTTTAGAAAGGGCAGTCTAGTCGCTTTCGAGCCATCATTTGAAATCTGGGTTGTCTCACTTTAAAGGTCTCATTTGTTTTATTTGATCTGTCTCCATACTGTATTTCTGTGAAAACATGTGTTATATATATATCTGTGAAAGAACATTTTGTAACTGTTTTTTTGAAATAAGGATTGTGCAGGAATTACCTCTGTGTTAATCATAAAGGATCCAAGAAAATCATCTTCAGATATACATTTCTTTTTTCTCAAAATGAGACTGAACTCCTTCATTTTGTGAAAAAGCCAATTACATTCTTTATTCTTGGCTTTGCCTCTGAATGAAGCCAGAGCTGTTGTATGTAAGTACCTCTTCTGATGTAGCATATCTGTTGACCTTATGCACCTGTTTCAAATGCTAATTTTATTCCAGTGGTGATTAGCAGGGCATCATTCCTCACCAAGGATGCAGATTTAAAATTTATGAAGTATTGTTCATTGCATATAAAGTATACAGAAAATAAGGTGCAAAGAGAGATGTAAAATATAAAAAATCATCATACAGGGCAGCAAATCACATTAAATTCATATTTAAATCAGTAACATCTTCATAACATCAAAGGTCACATAACAGCAGGTGGGTGTAGAACCACAATGATGAAAAGCAAACAGCTAACCTGGCTCTCTGCCTGCCAGCAACTCTGAAGCGTGCTAATTAACATGCATCCCATTTGTTTGATGTGCTCACAAACAGAAATGTAAAAAACAGACAAATTATGGTTTTATCTAGTTGTGTTGTAGCCTTCTTTATGAGGTACTTGTGTGGTGTGTCTGCTGGTTGACTGAAAACTTCACAACGAGACAAGACTCCAGTTTGTCACATCATGAACGTTATGCAAATCCCTGTAAAACCATAAATAGTCATTTCTACATTTCTGTTTGTGTATGTGTGTAGCTTACACCTTAGCTAGTGAACGCTGTTGCTGGGTTATTATCTGTGAGTGAGCCAGGCGAGCTGTAACATTAAAGTGTTATTGATCTCATCTCTCTTGGGAAGAAAGTCAATAAGCATATTTCCCAATATGTTGAACTTTTCCTGTAAGAGTAACTTTTGAAAATAAAATATCGCAAGAGACAACTTAACTCAAATAGAAACACAGAAATAACCTTTCTATCCCAGTTGCATTCCCTACTATCCCAGAACATTTTCATAAAAAGACAAATGACATTTAAAAAAAAAACCCCAAATAAATAGATTCATTTCACAAATGTTGGACTCCATTCATCAATATAAATATCACTAGTTTACCATTAAATATACACGCATGGACATATCAACACCCCTTAATCAACCTCCTACCTTACCGATGGCAACTCCAAATATCAAACTATTAATTTGGAAAAAGAAAAAATTATTTTGATTTTTTCCCTTATATATACGCACATACACACACACACACAATCATACAGATAAACATGCATGCCACTGTTAACAAATGACCCTTAATTCAACTGTTGCTTGAAGATATTATTAGAACTGTTATGACTTTTATTTCACCTTTTTTTCTTTTAACATAGACTTATTTCTATGTGTTTTGTACACCCCCTTGTTTTATTTATTGTCATTCCATATTGTTCCCCCATACTTATCATTATTCTACGATATAAAAACTGTCACTGCTGCTTCATTTATTTATTTATTTACTCACATAAACAAATTAAGAAAAACACAAGATTTAACTGCCGTATTCCTGGAAAATGCAGTAGTCCTGTTTTCGTTTGTTTTATTTTTGTTGTTGTTGTTGTTACATAATATAATCCCTGATCAGGTAGGTCAATTAGCATTCATCTGAAATGTGAATATAGAGTCAAAAGTCTCTCTTCCACTGAGTGAAAGTAAACTTTTTATGATGTCACTTCACGAAGGCCAGACTACATGAGCTGAAAGAGGGATGAAACTGTTCTGATGAAAAGGGATCAGGAGATGATGATAATGACAGGTCTGAGAAATTCTAGCTTTATTCATTGTGGTCGTGATTACATATGATCTTTTTTTTTTTTAAATTTCGGAGCCTTTTTTCTCAGGTAGTTTCACTGATAAGCTTTAACCAGAGAAGAGGTACTAATCACTGAAATCAGCTGGCATCGTGTTTGATTGGTATGAAATCCTGCACACTTGGCCCTGTGCGCCACATGGCAGCCCATCCCTGCTCAGGCCACAGCTTTTAGGAAAGATGAGAAAATTCTCGACGCTCTGTTCTCCCTGTGAGGAGAGAATGTACCCACACTTATCTCCATCCCATACTTATTTTCAACATCATACCACTTTGATTCTTCAGGTTAGCTACCTAAGACTAATTAGACAGTTGCATAGCAACAAGATGATGCAACAGTCCTTACGCCCTTTTAGTTCATGTGCTCTGTGGTATTGGCAAAGCTCACAGCTGTGCTTGTTGTTTGTGTATAAGAAGCAAGAGGGACTTGAGCTGCCTAATATCCTGCCATATTCGCCATCATACGCTGAACCATAACCAGTTATGCTGATGAGGTCATTAACTAAGCTAACGCATGCATTACTTAGCATATGTTGACAGCCTTGTTTTCAAACAACACACGATGGTATTAATATTAACTACCTATCTTAAAGCATGAAGGCATGAAGGAGCTGCAGATTTATTCTCATTAATATCCAAATGTATGCAGCAAGATGCTGAAAAATCGAAGCCAATTATTTGCTCCGTAGAGGATGGCTGTGGTGCGAGTATGACCTTTATTTCATGTGATGTTTGTGTTAGTGTTGAAATGAATTTGTCACCCTTGTGTCTACATGTAGACACACCATGAGGTCACCCTGTCTACACGTTACAATCATAATGTTAGGTACACGGTCTGATCACAGCTTCATACTGCTGGCTGGTGGAACAAATGAAAATTTCACTTTTGATTTTCTACCCCACATACAGCGTGTTATCCTCTGATGCTGTAATGTAACTCAGTGAATCTCTTGTGAGAATGATAAAGAAACTTGCAACGTTCATTTTGTATTCAACACTGAGATTAATGATGATGAACATCGTGTGTTACATATTTATTTCATTTAAAAACCTCAAACATAACACAGAGAGGAACAAAAGGAGTATCACACTCTAAGAGCTGTAGACAGGGCTTCATACTGTAAGTCAAAGTCGTCAGATACCGCCGTTTTAACAGTGCTTTTGGGGTAAAACCTGATGCCAAAAGCCACTTTTGTGTCCGCCTGATACGCCACTGGACAGCGTGAGCTGAGAACGTGGCTGCACAGATCCGGGTGCGGTGTTATTATACACCGGCAGACAGCCAGACTGCACCTGCTGTGGCTGCATGATATCTAGACGGGGGGGATATCATTTGAGAACGCGGCCGGACGGAACCTGTCACATCCGCGTGACGTGTCCCAGGACGACGTCAGGTCGAAATGCCGCTGGTAATGACAGGAATGCAAGGATGACTGCAGGGTGGGCGAGAGGGGTGGTGCATGGATCCAACAAACACTGGACTTTCATGCGGGAGGGCAGTGTTGGCCTCCGTCGGAACATGGTGTTTTTTTCCTACACCTCACCATGTGCCTCCCTCTCCTAATCCTAACCATCTGTGCCCTTGTTGCCTAAACCTAGCAATCATGCCACCCTGTGCATTTGTTGACGTTCCAGTAAGGGTTGCCATGTGCTGTTATATTTTTTTAAAGTACAGAATTAGGAATAAAAGATGTACTTGAGTATATTTAAGTACATCTTAATAGTGTTTCAAAATAGAGCAATCAAGTGCACTTTAAATGTATTTTAGAATGCCTTTAGCAGCACTATAACACATACTTAATGTATCAAGTACATTATTAGAGCACAGAAAAATAGCACACTTTCATTGTAGTAATTATGGGGTGGTTAACCCCGCACATCTGGGATCAAGCTGTTGCACTGGATGGACGAACCTTGTTTGCAGCCAAAAGGACTCAAAACTCTGATGCAAATTCAAAAACTGCACTGCAGGAATTGAGTGATGCCATCAGCAGCAACATGTCCAAGCATCATCTGCTGATTTTAATCAACTCATCAACTCCAAAGATGTAGCAGAATCGAGGACAAATGTAATTCATCTAATTTATATAAATCTACCTTCTACCTTCTAATTCGCTAACAACCATCTACTCTCAACCTGCTGACACGTCATGTGACATTATCACCTTCTGATATCCTGAGGCAATAGGAGGACTTGGTGCATGCAGTGTGGGTGTCACAACGTTGCCACTTTGCAGGCCACACGGGCAGACTGGCAAGGACATATGGCCGGCCCGCAGAGGGCCAGTGGCTGGAAACCTTTCCTCTGCACTAAACTTCTCAGGCTGGGAGCAGATGATTCGACGTGACATGACAGGTGGATAACGGTACGGGGGACAGCTGGATGCTGTGCCCCGCAGGCCTGCCGGGATCTGAAGAGCACTCTCCAGTTCAGAGCTGATTGAACCTGGCTCGCCATTTCCCAAGCTTTGTTTGCTGTGACACTACCCACAATGCAGCGAGCACTGATGTTGAATGGTCAAAAAATAAAAAGTTAAAATCCAAGCCAGACATGCCAGTTCTGGGAGTTGAACAGTTGGCCTGCATCGTTTCTGTGTTCCAAGTCAGCCAATTAGTGACAAACATGATTCCACAGGCAATGCTACCTCTTATTAATTCATGACTGTTGGAGAGCGAGAATATAAGATATCTGCTGGTAGATATTACCATATTATTGGCAAGATGCTTTTATTTCTATTCACCTCAACTAAACATTATCATTGCTAATTTTGTGCCTGTTGTTTTAATTGTTAGTTAGTCCCCAAAGGAATAAATTACAGCTATTTAAACAAACCTGGGATAAAAAACTGCTTCTAGCTGCTTTCATTTTTGGCCGGTTGTATTGTGTTAAGTTTTTTTTTATTTTTTTTTTTTATCATGATATAAATAAAGCTGGTAAACTGTGCAGCTTCAGTTGAGTTTACAGCCATCTAAAACATCAATGCAAAATGTCAGGTTTTGGCGTGGGCCCTGTGGACTTGCTATTTTTGCACTGATGTTCAACAGTCTTACAGGGAGAATTCCATTGTAGCAAAGCCAAAGGTGTCAGTTTTCCCTCTGACAGCAGCCTCTGAATGCAGCCACAAGACATTTGACTAACGGCTGTTACTCTGCTCTCTTACCTATGGAGAAAACTCACTTTCTTGCTTTACTATTATAGCCCTCAGCACCTACAGGTACAGTATAACAAGCAACAACTGAATTATTTGGCAGGCTGTCTTGGAAATGTCCTCAAAGAGAAGTAGACAAAACATGAGGAATGTGGATGTTTTTCTTAAACTCTTTAAGCCTTACTGATCAGTGGGCAAGTCATTATAAATCCATGTAGTTTTGTTCTAATCGAGATTCGTGTGTTTCCAATGATACTGGATATGTCAGGCTGCATTTTAGATGTCTATAAAGTGGCCCATCAAAATGTTTAAGGCCATGGATATATTGAGAGAACTGGATACAGCATGGAACGTAGGGCCCTGATCACACCTATTAAAGTTTATTAGTGGTGCATGATGCTAAAATTGTTCAACTGCCGCGTATAAAACTGCCTGGTTGATCCAGGGATGACTGGCACCATTTCTGCACTGTGCAGCCCTTAGAACAAGTGCACCAGAGACGTACGGTGGCCAAGTGGCTAACCTTCGCTGGCCGAGTACTTAACCTCTGAAGATAAAATTATTTAATTGTGTTGGGCAGCTAAAATGTTGAAATATTATCAAAGCTGTGATGCAAAAATAATGCACCAACTGATCTGCAGACATCTATTTCACCACAAAAATGTGTCTCTTGTCCCCAGCAATAAATTTAGGCCTAATTATCCATAAAATAGCCTAAAGAAAATTTGAGGAGCATTCCCAGTTAAAAGTCTTGATTTTGTCAGTCAGTCATTTTCTGTAACCGCTTGTCCTTGTAAGGGTCGCGGGGGGGCTGGAGCCAATCCCAGCTGTCATCAGGCGGACGGCGGGGTACACCCTGGACAGGTCGGCAGACTATCGCAGGGCCGTCTTGATTTTGGTTGTGACTTTATTTTCTGAACTCTGGGTGGACCCAACCTGTGTGTGTAATGAGCCTAAGAATTAGGTTGGATTAACTGTGGGCAATTGCGACAAGATTGCAATCAAAGTTTCAATTAGACTGCATCTACAGTTAGGTTACTCCGGCCTGAGTGTTGATTTGTGATCTGTTAATGTGGAATTAGAATATTAGTCTCTTCATGCTCTCTCACATGTTATGTCTCTCAAGTTAGGGAGGTTTTCTGGGTTGGGAGCTTCATTATTTATCATGTGTATTTCATTCAAAAAAGGACAGTAATGTGGTTCTGAATTTCTTGTTTGGATACGACATATTAGCCCACAGAGACAAGGTTGCAATGAAAGAGACAGTTTCCACAGGCAGTGTAAATTTCTCAAATGGGGGACACTCAATGCAATACGAGGATGTGATTATTTGCAGAAGTTGATTGTACTGCAGGGTTGCAATCGGCACTGTAAATATTGCCGTATGTGAGTTGTGTGTGCAGGTGTGTGTGGCTCTGGCAGAGCTGACAGTCATTATCAGTTACAGAGAAAGTTGGGTTTATTGAAATAACAGGTGATCGCAGCATTTCAAGTTTCAACTGGAGTTAAGGAATGTTCTACAAACTACAAAAAGCTTGAAGTCCAGCCAGCTCCACCATTATAGCAAAATGTGCCTTTGTAACCTACAAAAGTAAAAATCAAATGAAAGATTTCCTAATCTCATCCATTAAATACATCTTTAAACCCCCGACAGGGAGTTAACTCTGCAAATGAATGTGAAAACGGTAATCTGCAAAATCAACAGTAGGGGGCAGCAACGCACTAAAAGACATCGGTGAATGTAGGCGAAGAAAACGGTGAGCGACGCGGGGTCATAGAAACAGAATATCTAGAACTGTGCTGCAATTAAATTAATTTGTCTTCATTTTTGTTAGTTTACATCGACGTTTTTAAAAAAGAGAATGAAAAAACATTTTTTTATAATAATGTTAGAATGTTGGATCTGCTGTTTAGCTTTATGAGCTGAATCAGAGGCCATCCACTTAAAGTCAACTCTAACTTTAACTTATCCTCTCAGAATATGAGTCACTTATTTTGCGATCCGATATATTTTCTCGCTGTCCTCACATTTAACAATAAAAACACTGGTACGATAGAATATAAAAATTAATGCATGAGATGTTTTTTTTTTTTTAAATACAGGCAAAAAAAGCAGTATTGTAGCTGCTTGCCTGTCTATGCAGTTTGATTCTAGGTTGTGGCCGCTGTATTGTTTTGATTAGTGAAAATCATTTTTGACAAGCACAGCTACGGATTACGTTATCTAAGGTTAGTTTTCACTCTGTAGTTTTACTTTATTACATTAAATATTTGATTTAACCCTTTTTCAAATCGCATATTGACGGTTTAGCGTGAATTAAAACGGAACGTTAGCTGCCCGTATGCAAGCTAAGTGCTAGCATTAGCACTAGCTAGTTGCTAGCAGTGCACCAGCCTGAGATGCTAGTGCCAGACCATTGTTTCTGATAATGATGTCTTCAATATGACTTTGCTTTTCAAAGTCAACGTTAGTAGTCATGAATATCCGACATTCAACGACTATACACCAATAGGTGTTTGCGCTGATAATGTACCGCGGCTGCCAAAGTTAACATTAGCTAACGTTAGCTCGTGCAGGTTGATATACCTGACGCTAGCTAATAATGGTGGTGTTTGCTAGCTGGTCATACGGTTCTTGTGAATGTCTTTATTAGTATTTAAGTTTAACGTCGCATTAAAGCAGCTGAGGTAAGTGGTATTCTGATATATGAATACACCAATCACAATATTCGCTTAACGTGGCAATAAGGAATCTGGCTTTACATCAATAATGGCTGGTGCTCATACTGCGTTATAAGCCACATAGTAACGTTGTTACAACCCCCAGTGAAAGCTTAATGTTGATAAAACAGCGTATTGTAGTATTTAATGATATCTGGCCATATCTATGGGTTTCGAAAACATAGGAATAGCCCGGTGGCTAGTCTATGTTGATGAGCCCTCACAGCGAAATTGGCCTATTCTGGGATTATTAGTTTGGAGTAATAAGGGTTCAATGCTTTATTGTTCAATATCCATACAATTTACCTTAACTTATCCATAAAAAAGAGATGTTATGGACATTTCCAAAGATATCATCACTGTGTAAAGGGCAAAACTATAAAACGCCTTGTCGCACATAGTGTAATGTTATATCATTTTATGTAGATAAAACTCAACCCTCTGTAATTTAATCGTGCATTTAGTGCTTCAATCCAGCAGAGGGCACTGCAGCATAGCCTATATTTGCTAAATTAGGTAGAAAGAAAAATAATGGCAAAACGGTAACTTTCAAACTGTCATTTGGTCTTTGAATTTTAGAGGTTCATAGCTTAAACACAGAAACTTAAAACCTACCTGCAAGTTCCTGGAAGTGTGTTTTTTCTCAGACTTGCTTAAATAAACTTCACGGATTATGTGACACAACTGGGCTCCTTTTGTTTGGCATTATCTGTAATGAAGGCTTGCAAAGGTGTCACTAGAAACCGACTTCAAGCATTACAGATATGTTTGAATGAGAAAGAAAACCCCTGCTTACCTGGGCCATCTGCTGTAAGGGGAATTTCCCCCTCATATTCTCTTCCCAAAAGGGTTTTTGGTGGTAGACCAGCTAATTCCTCTGTGACTTTTCCCACAGTACTTAGTGGCAGGGGGCAAAAACCACATCCAGGATACAGCGGCTCACTTCCCACACAGTGATTTAGAAGAGGTCAAAGGTTAAAACACAAGGATGTTGATGCTATTTTCAGAGCTCAACCTGGGCGGTTTGCCCTCAAGTACTCTGAGTCAGCATACCTTTTAAGTAGGTGTTCTCTCAGTTAATTCAGTCTTAAAAAACATTGATGATGTAATGATTTTTTTTTTTGTGACTAAAATCTGACAAGATTTGTTTTTACCTTAATAAAATCTAGGAAAACCGATTGTCTTGAGACATGTTATTTAGCTATTAATGTTATTTTATGTTAACTTAATGTCTAATAGTTAAATTTACTTAAAATGTAGTTATATTTCCATAAGTTTGTGAGGTTGATGCAACTTGAAAATGACAAGTTAAATCAAATCAGTCTTTCTAAGTTTTAGCAACTTCAGTAAATCAAATAAACTGGGCTATGAATCTGTTTTCTGCTGATGACAAACGAGACGGTCATATTTATATTTTCATAAACATGTTAACAAAACAGAACTCACAGTTTTCCTCACTTCATCGTTGGCAAAATCCTCTTTGTCGTGATCAAGGTAAATCAGACTGACTTGATTTACTGAATTGCTGACACTTAGAAAGAACAAGGCAAATTTATTCGTCATTTTTAAGTTGCTACAACTTCACAAAATTAAGAGAATGCAACTAAATTTCAAGTAAATTAACAACTATATATGAACTTTATACAAATTTTTAAATTTATATTTAGTTAAGTAGTTATATTTACTTTTTCAAGGCCACCAGTTTCCAAGATTAAGTAAGATCAACTTGTCAGATTTTACAGTGCAGAAATAGTCAAACATATTGACATATTCAGGACAGAATTTAACATTAGTAAACAGTTTACCTAACTATAATTTGGACTTCTTTTGACTTTTCTGTCTTCTTAAAGCATAGATAATAAGTTCAGATGGAGAACTTTTCTTCCAGAGAGCTTTTTACCATTTAGCTGTTCTCTTATCTCTAATTATGAGGCGGCACCACAACACTACTTCCTTCTGTTGAAAGTAGGCTAAATTAGCGTCTGAGGAGTGGGGGAGCTGTGTTTTTTCAATCACTTGCTCAATAATGATTGAGAGCAGCAAGACATTTCTATTAGAGGAAACGTGGCTGGCCAAGAGGAGGTTTGTAGCCAAGACTGGGAGGAGTTTGGACTGAAAGCAGAAATGGCGATAGTGTTGCAGAAGGAACAGTCTGCTCTCTATTTCCTGGCTGGGCAGCATCCCTGGTGACAATGCTCCACGCCTCAGTTCAGCCCTGTCTCAAAATGCTTAACCCACCTTCATTGAGCTGCAATGCATGGGACATTTTTTAGAATCTGGCTCCCCTAAATAGCAAAACCCTCACCTTAACCAATAGCTGACCCTTTCAGATGTTTTTATTAAAACCTGTTAGGTTTTCAGCTCTTACCGTACTGATATGACATGTTTCCTATTCTTACGTGTCCCCCTGTTTTTCTTCAGATCTCCCCTGTAGTCGTAGAAGTCATGGATGAGCAGACAGGCTCTCCGGGGGCCAATACCGACAACAACAGCCAGAGAAATGGAGATGAGGTAAGAGCCGAGCACTGAGATATCAAATGACATATTTTTCCCATTCAAACCCCCAAGAATGTCCTGCCAGTGTTTATCAGGGGAGATTTCTACCTGAACCTTCAAAACATATCTTTTTTCATTCTCTTTGCAGAAGCCCCGACGTGGCAGCTGGACCAAGGGGAGGAAGAGAAAGAAGCCAATGAAGGACAGCAATGCACCCAAGGCCCCCCTAACAGGCTACGTTCGCTTCATGAACGACAGACGGGAGCAGCTACGGGCAGAGCGTCCAGACGTGCCCTTTCCGGAGATTACAAGGATGCTGGGCAACGAGTGGAGCAAGCTGCCCCCCGAGGAGAAGCAGGTCAGTGAAGAAGTTCCAGACAGGATTACACTATGAGCATGCGACTGCGAGGAATAATGTGTCAGAGTTCTGCGTTTCTTTCCTTTTCCACATTGTACCTATTATTAAATTGTAATTCTATGTAATTATTCACATAGATCAGTGCAACAAAAGCCAACACCTAGAGCAAGCAACTTTGAGATAGCAGTGGAAGAAAATGCACAGACCAGAGGCAAAATCTCTTTGGTTTTTGATTAACAAGGAGGTGGATTTTTAATTTTTATTACCTCTGGCTTTTGATAATTGCACTAAGGGAGCCCTAGAGATGGACTAAAATATTCATCTGCAACATGCCAAAACCTAAGACTATCCACAGCCACATTTAACACTCTAAAATCAGCAGAGACTTTCAGCTATTTTTATTAAGTGAACTAAAACAACAAACAAACAAAAGCTTGTCGAGTCCATGGTGTTAGAGTCTTGGAGCTGACAAAACGCTTACTTAAGCCCAGTATATGCACTCTGCAATTTTGGGCTGTCCCAGACGAAAGATAAAACACGGTGATATCTTTGGTCATGGCTCTTAAAAAGTGGTCCTGTGTTGCACAATGAAAGGGGTTCAAGGATGGCCGTAGTCACGGTCTTGCATTTAAAGACAGCCTGGGATAAAATTCTGACAGTGTCAGAAATTTAGGATGAGAATCTCACTGTGTGACTGCTGTTATGACCTACGCTTACGAACCAACCGATAGAAATGCAGCATGAAATGATGCACTGATCAGCATGTTTAACGCAGCACGCTGAACAGCCAAGCTGGCCACCTTTCCCCGGCCACGACCGCGTCCACATTCCCCTCCTCCTCCTGTTCAGTAGTTTTTTTTGACGTGTATAAAGACCACTTTAGCAAGGGCACAATTTGTTTGTTTACATTTTGCTTTTACCACTACAGCGGCGTGGGTGGATGACACGCCAATGACTTTTGTTGTTGCGTATTGATGTCGATGGACGAAGGTCGTAGCCTGCAATTCAGTAGAATATGTCATCGCATTGTCTGCATTCATCAAACTTGATGTCTTACCCAAGTTTATTACAATTCATGTCGCTGAGTGTAACTTGCACTAAACTTAAAAGATCGCACAAATCTCAAAGTCTGCAGGAGACTTTACACATGACTGTGTTTAGTAGTTTGACATCCTTTTACAGATTGTCTTGCCATAGTTGATGGCATCTTGCATTGTGTCCTAGATGTGCCCTCAACTGTGCTGCGAGAAAAGCAGAAAGAGATCACAAAGGATAAAGTTATTGTCTTGAAGTGATAGAATCATTATTACAGTCATGTTTGGGCAGATTTTCCATAAGAATTTATTATTTCACTGCAAAGATATTTGAAAATAATGCATGTTTATGTTAATGTCAGTGGTGCTAGGTGAGTTAGTGGTAGGTACACGCTTCTTCTGCATGGTGATATGGTTGGTGGGTGTAGTGCGGCAGAAAGACAATAGTTCCTACATGAAATTGCTCAAGACAAGATCTGTGGATTATCATGAGTATCCGGGTCATGATCTCTGGAAAGAGGCATTGCTGTTGTCAGATGTATTTCATTTTCCGCTTTGAGCACCACAAGCAGAGCGCCATCAAGTTCTATTATAGTCAACACGAGATAGACATCTTCACAGCTGATGTCACCAACACTCAACAGCTCACACCAAAACAGTCTAGACTGATATATAGCACTTTTGGTGAGATGAAAAATATGTATTTTTTATTCACTATATTATACTATATTATGCTGTCCCTTTGATATTAGGCCAGCATCAATGTTTCATCTCATTGAACAAAATTACTCAGTTTTGTCTGTTACCAAAACAACATAGCTGCTATTTTCCAAAACTGGAACTGGCAGTTTTTCTTGCCTTTTCTTTCCAGTCAAAAGTCTAGAAATTTGGACATGTGTTGTTTATATATCCAAAGGTGGGATGGAGCCCAGAGAGCTTTGCTGCTGATTAGTATCATGTTGTTGAACCACTAGTTCAAAGCTGAGTCAGATATGCTGGTATCTTGGGACAGGGGCTTTGCATGAAGATGATTCTACGAGTGTTTCCTCTAATTCCCAAACTAAAGATATTACAAGATGCATTTTTCGTAACAAGCCTTGAGTGAATGTAGGTTATTAATATTGGAAATTACCGATTTTTGTCTACTGAGAGGAACTAATCCCGATTAGAAATAATTACTTCCACTCATCATGCCATCTCACCCACATTCCTCCTTCATCCTGCTTCGCCCAAATCTCATTTTCCTCCTTTTTTGGCTGAGTCTTCCCAGCGCGTCTCACCTCTCTTTCTTCTCTTCACAGCGATACTTGGATGAGGCAGAGCGAGATAAGGAGCGCTACATGCGAGAGCTGGAGAAGTACCAGAAGACAGAGGCCTACAAACATTTCACCAGGAAGGTCCAGGAGAAGCAGAAGGGCAAGCGGCACAGGGGAGGTGAGATCCGTTTAGAAAAGCAGCAGGACAACAAGTTGGCATCATATCAGTTCATGCATCCATTCATCACATTTCATCATGATAATGTGGAATTCACAGGAAAAAATCACATATTAAATTGCAGTGCAAATAGTGGTCTAATAAAATTACAGTTAGATTATTTTCCTGTATTGTTCTGGTCTAATGTTTTCTATATAATTTGAATATATTCCATGATTTGGTAAAGGAACTCATAACGCATTATTTGCTTTGCTCAGTCAATGGAAATGTGGCACAGAAAAGGGATACTTTTTGAGTTCATAGTAGTTCAAATTATGAGTTATAGTTCAACTTGAGGCCAAGGAGCCGTTACTTATCCCGCACAACACATGGTCGGCATTATCGCTTCCATTTTGTTACTGTGGATAAATCTTAGTTTGAGTTTCAAAAATGTTGATGACATAAACAGCTCTGCCTCGGCAGATAAAAGCTGCTCTACTGAAGTAGATGCTCTGCTTCACTTCAAGTGTTGCACAATACAGGGTGCAGAGATGCTGTTTGTTATTACTTTCATTCATTGTGTCAGTTCCCGATGTAGTAAAGACATGCTGCACCGAGGGAGACATGAATCATCTGCCTTCTTTATTCTTTCCTTCCTTTCCAGATGTTGGGCACCAGGTAGCCAACGAGGCTCTTCACGAGGTCAGCAACTCTTTCCTGCCCTTTCACACTCACAGTCACTTTCCCTAAAGGGATAGTTCAGAGCTTTCACAGTGGGCTTGTATGAGGTAATTGTCCATAGTCAGTGTATTACATATAGATGTCAGTCGGGACACTACCAGTTTGAAGAAGAAGTC
This sequence comes from Plectropomus leopardus, assembly GCF_008729295.1. Lineage (NCBI taxonomy): Eukaryota > Metazoa > Chordata > Actinopteri > Perciformes > Serranidae > Plectropomus > Plectropomus leopardus. Next base: position 12,544,210 of record NC_056473.1, on the reverse strand, counting down.
AGGACAATAAGTTATGTTCTGCCATGGGGGCGGGGGGTCAGTAACAAAATTAATTCTAGCCATCTAAAAAGGTCCCAGTTTTAACTGTTTGCTAGATACAGACATTTTTTAACTGCTTTATTTAGCTGTCAGACAGCAATTTCTGACAGGGAACTGAAGCTGTTGTATTGCTCTCTTCAAAGCCAGGCTCCATGAGAAAAAAACACTAATTTACCATCACTGAACACAGGAGTAGCAGTTCTACTGATGCCTGCATCTGGAAGTTAGTTTGTGTTATTGTGTGACATTTTAAAGAATTAGTTTGAATTCACTAAAACCACACAGTAATACAAACTAACCAATCAATTTACACACCGGAAGACCAGCAGCTCCTGTGCTCAGCAAGATATAAAACGACGTTTTTTTTAAATGGGGTCTGGTGGCTTTGACAAGAACGTAGATGGGCCTTTAACGGTTTCCCCAATGGAAAAAGCTGTCTGCAAAGTTGAGCAAAGTGAAAAGTATTCTCAAAACCATACACTTAAACTGTTGTTTCCTTATATAAGTGGGACTTTTTTTAGGTATTTAAAATGGATTTGTAAAAAAAAAAGGCAGCGGTACATTACTGAGCTTTCGTGTTGCATTCCCCAAACTGTTGAGTGCCAACCAGCTTTTAAGAAGTAAATATCAGTTATTTAAGGGAATAAATATTTTATCATTGAAACATTATTTTATTAGCTCCACAACTCCTGTCCAGTTAAGCAAAGCACCAAATTGTTCTCACAGATTCAGATGGTTGGAGCAGGAATACATACTGAACACATAAGTTCAGTTAAAAATACAGTGTTCTTAAGATATCAGAGAAAATGCTCAGTTTACATGAATTGCAAAGGTTGTTTTTGATATTAAAACAAAATTTCTCAAAAGCTCAATTGGACCTGTGTGAAAATGTGAAAGGTTTCATACACTGTGACTTTGTGTAATTATGGTTAGAGTCTGTTTTTGTTTTGGGTTTTTTTTTCTCACCCAGAAACCCAAATCTGTTGTGTTTGCCCTCCTCTTGCTCTACCCATTAAGTGCTTATTGTTGCATCACTAAAGCTGGGTTAATCCGCTTTGGTGCTGTGTTTGTGTTCATAATCCAAACAAGTGGCTTCTGCTAAGTGTGTAATTCATTTTTATTAAGTTCTGCATGTAATTAAGAGGTTTCCTCTTTTGAGTCTTACTGCACACTCCTGAAGGGTTATTATGGTCAAGGTGACTTTATCGGAATCAGCGTTCCTGTGGGGATACAGGCGTTTCCCTCTAGATTTCAAAGGACACGGGATTCAGCATAAATTGAATTATGTTAACAAACGAGGAAGGATGCATTCTTTCAGAGGTAAATACATGAAACCTGCACTGCATCTCGTGCTGCTGTCGTGGAACACATTTATGTTGCAAATTTATTGGAACGCATTTCAGGGCCTTTGATATCGTAGCAGCACTTTTGATGAAATTACTTCCTCTTCCTCATTTTCTCTAACTGAATTTCCCCTGTGGCTAGGTATGAAATCAATTACCCACCGACCTACAGCCCAGCTAGATAAATGACAACCTCTCACTGTGCGTCTGCGCGGCCAAATGTTTTCAGTGCTCAGCTTATCTCTTTCCCTCTTACTGTCTCTGGCTATCAACAGAAGGATGCGGAAGGGAAGGACAGAACTGTGTTTGACATACCAATCTTCACAGAGGAGTTTCTCAACCACAGCAAAGGTAAGGACAGCCGTCTCATTGAGAATCGCTTTGTAGCTGGTGACTTTTTAAACCTCCATTTGTCTAAGTGTTTCTAAACACATTCCTCTGCTACCTAAAAAAGAACTTTACTTTATAGTGCTCCATCGTCCCAGAATAGTTTCCACACCGCCGAACTCAGTGATGCCCTAACCTTTAAAAGAACACACCTCTCAGAGAAGATTAAAAATGAATGACGGCACCAACCGCCGTGTCTCGCTGTTGTCATCCATATGGACTTCTCTTATCTACCATCGTTTCACTTCTTTGCGTCTTTCTCTGTTCCTCAACAGCACGTGAAGCTGAGATGCGGCAGCTGCGTAAGACCAACATGGAGTATGAGGAGCGTAACGCAGCGCTGCAGAAACATGTGGAGAGCATGCGCGGCGCAGTTGAGAGGCTGGAAGGCGACGTGATGCAAGAGAGGGGACGCAACGGGCTCCTCCACCAACACCTGGAGACCCTGCGGCAGGCGCTCACCTCCAGCTTCTCCTCCGTACCTCTGCCAGGTGGGAACTATTATCACTTTATTCAGTGGTAATTACAAACATGCAACAAAAAAGTCCAAACTCTAGATAATCAACCTTGTTGTGAGCAGTTTCATTTAGGAACCATTTTCTGTTCACCAAGCCGCCAGCCGTGTCACTGCGAAAAAGGAGGCGTGCATCTTCTCATGGACAAGAGGCTCGTGCTCTTGACAGCACCACTTGTGAACATAACGGCATCGTCCTCAGCTAAACTGTAGCGTTAGCTAGCTCAGTGGTGCTAGATGAGCTAGCAGTAGATGCACAGTTTCCTCTGCGCGGTGATTTGGTTGACAGATGTATTTTGGTAGAGAGAAAATAGTTCCTTTATGAAACTGCTCACAACAACGTCTGTGGACTGTCTTGAGTAACCAGGTCATGATTTCTGGAGAGAAAGATTGCTGTTGAGTGTTTTTACATTTATTTTTTGGCACTTTGAAACACCACAGGCTGAGTGCCATCCAGTTCCTTTATATTGGCTGATATCCCCAAAACTCAGGAACTCACACCAAAACAATCTAGATTGATAAATAGCACTGTAGGTAGGAGGAAAAGTATGTCTTTTTGTAATTTTGGGCTGAACTGTCCCTCTAAAACCATGTTCTCCACTATAAATTCTTTGGCAGTTTTCCCCTGTTGAGAAATGAGTAATGTTTCTTTCACTTGCATCCTTTTTTAACCAAAAGAGATAGAATTATACTGTTTTCGTCTTTTGTTTCGAAGAAAGTAGGATAAATGACTCAACACTTGCTGCAGCCTCCTAAATTTGTCAGATATTTGCTAATTAAGAGTCTAGGTCTTATCTGTTACATCAGCATTAACTTGGACAATTAATTATGGTGAATCTTGGACAAAAATGAAATATGCTCCTTTTTTGAAATCAACTTTTCTGCTGTGTGTCGGAAAATAAAATTATTTCGCTTTTATTTCTGAAATTGTGAAATGCGGCCCTTGGGCTTGCTGATATTGATCCATGCACATTATAAACTGCCATTGACATGATATATCACACCAGTAATCCATGCCTAGACACAAACACAAATACTGTCGTAAACTATTAGATACAGAGTCAGAGTTTAAGCTGGAGAGGCCTGAAAATAATTTAGGCCTGCTCTTAACACCCACTGTGTATTTTAATGTGTTTTGAACTCCAACGTCTCTCATCTTGGAGAGATAATACATCAGCAGACTGTGCAGTAGGACTGTTCGCTGTTCTTTTAGAGACTGGCTATGTAAGTCAGGCTGTGACCCCCTCTTTATATTAACCTGGCCATTTCAAGGAATGTACCTCATCTTTGTTCACACTTGTCTTATGCGCATACGGTACAGAACTCGTGCTGAGCTCCCGCCCACAGGTTTTCTCTTGCAATTTTCTGCACACCTTTTTAAATTTTTGCTCACACAGCAGAGACACAGACTCTGCAAACAGCACAAATTGACGCCACTGGAATGATTTCACAAGAGCTTGAAGATGGAAGATGATTGCAAAATCCACTTAGACTTGGCCTCAGGGAAGCTGTGTGGCTCTTTCTGTTTCGAAGAAAGTGTCAGTAAATTAATGAGCAGTAACATCAAAGCTTCTTCCGAGTATAAGCATGTTCACCTTCTTTCAGTAATTGCGCCGTTTTCATTAATTAGTTTACTTTATATAGGTTAAATAAAATTGAAATCTTTAAATGCTGGTGTTTGCACTTACTCAATATTAAAGCCCCCCCACACTCAAAAATGTGTTTTTCTTCTGTTAATGTCCCCAAAAATGTCTGACCTTGACTATACTGATGTTTATCTGTGTAAAGTTTGTAACTAGAGAGGAATTTTCACATTCCTCTATAGCAGCAGGCAATGTCTGCATTTCTGAGCATGTTAAACACAATTTTGATAAATGAATTAGTGTTTTTACATCATTTTTAAAAAAATTCTAGATTACATGTTTCAGTTGTGCACCTCTTGTAGTGTTGACAGTTTTGGTAATGCTGTTTTGACACACATTTGAGCTATGACAACTGATTGCTTTTGCCTGCTGCAAGCCAGACTCTTTAACTCTTCGACCCGGTTGTGGGACATCCTTTGATGTTGCTGTGCAGCAAAAGCATCAGTAGTGACAAGTTGTGGCTGGTGCTGATGTGCTTGGGTCATTCATATTCCGATTGGACTCGTCATCTTGTGATTTTCTGCCCTTGGTGTGCACCCCTGCCCGTGCTGAACTGATGTTTAAACATAAAAAAACGCTCATATCTGTAAACACAAAGACTGATCAAAGTTGTTTTTTTAATACACTATGTGGGCAGTAGTTATAAATAAATGACTCTTCACAACATGTAAAATATGTTTAAAAATTAAAGATGATATCAGTTAGAACCTAATGATGTTGTCTACCCCCATTTGAGTTGCAGTTAATAAAATGTAACCTTTTCAAACTTGTCCTATGAACAACCACAAGCACTAACAAGTACTGAAGACTTTTACTTTTCTTGTCCCACAGCTAGTGGAGAGACGCCCACTCTTGACACCATCGACTCCTACATGAAGAAGCTCCACAGCATCATTGTCAGCAGCCCCCAAGAACATGAGAATCTCATCAACACTGTGAGGGACGTGGTCAACCGTTTGGACAGGTAAGAACTGCTTTGAATTAGAATTTAGACTTGCAACTGATGAATTTTACATGATTGATTAATCTAATGACTTATTTATTTTGATTAATTGCATTGTCAATAAAATGTAATGCCTTAATGCCTCAAAGGTGACCTTAAATTTCCTCTCAGTCTGACAAATGTAAAGCAATTAGTCTAATAGTGAGACAGTTTCACCTCACAGTCCATATATTAGCTCGTTTAGGGCTTTTTTAAAAAATGTTTCAGTAGTGTTAGATATTTTTGTTTGTTTCAACTGTGAATGAATAATGAGAGTATCTTTTGCTGTCATGCTTTTGTCCCAGATAATTGGACCAAGTCCCACTGATTTGATGGATTGAGATTCACAGCAGCGTTCAGTAGAGGCTGCGCCTTGACGGTGAATCTTCCTCTCGATCTGTCATCCCAATTGATTTTAAAACCTCCTTTATTGCTCCACTAAGGTGATGTAGGTGAAGGTGATGTAGCGTCTCATATTTATTTATTATTGTTTTACTTTTTTTTTTAACTTTGTTCATACTTTATTAATATAGCTGTAGTTTGTTTTTATGCAGTAATCAAATGGTAGGGCATGAAACAGTTTCCTGTTCCTCCTGTTCTGCCTTCACCGTCCATTTGTTAAAAAAAAAAAAAAAAAAAAAATTGCTTCCACAACATATCTAAAGCATTATCAAACATGTTCTGATCGATGAAAAATGTCAGTGGCTTTGTATTTACCATATCCAAGAAATATAGTTGAGCAGACTTTTTTTCGTACTCAGTTGAAGAAAAATGTGCCATTTTTTTTCCAGTGAAAAAGTGTGTTTTCAATAAACGTGTTTACATCATTTTAGCAGTCAGTTTGTTTTTGTAGGTTTATGACATGTTGGGAATTTGTTTGCGCAGAAATAGAAATCAAAGTTAAATACACTAGGTACCAATGCCCTAGATTTCTTGTCTCATGTTTTTCAGCAAGTCTCTCTCAAAGTTTCTGCAACTTTATATTTGCAACTGTAAAGTGTTAAAAAGATCTCTCTTTGATGGTGTATCTTTAATTTACTATATAAATATTAAAGCAGCTACTTTTAAGTATTTGCCAAACTAAATGCTGCATTTGCAGTTCATGATTTGTCACACTTGAAAGAATTATTGACTTAAACAGCCTCGTTTTGAAGCCTACTGTATGAAAAAGAACTATGAGGCTAATCTGCCTTAATACGTCACTGTTTGGAATTGTGCTTGGTCAGCGCCACAGCTTATTTACTTACAGTGGATTTGGAGTCAAAAAGATTTGGATGGGTTAAGTTTATTGAGCAGCTCTGCTGTAATTGACCAGAATCCTGGAGAAAGAGACACATTACTTTGCACTCTGTGGCTCATTCACAGTCACTGAGCTGCACACAGCTTAGGGAAACAATAACCTACTGTATCATGTTTGAAACTTTTCCCACTCGTAGCCTTGAATAAGGAACAAAATGACTGTAGATGACTCTGCCATGAATCCTTTTCAGTAAATCAGATTTTCCCTGCATTTCATTTGGAAATTTAAAATGAATGTTCCTATTTGTCCAATCAAGACTTCGCCAAGTAGTTAAGATGCATGCTAACATACTACTGTATTTGTTTCTGACTTTACATTATGAGCCTTTCCTGTTTCCACTCACTGATGCCCATTTCCTCTTTGCCAGCTGACACTTCCTGTCCACAATGGCTGCATGTGTCGCAGTGTTATGTCCAACAATGTCCCAAACAGATGTTCAGCTCCCACAGGAGAGCATGTTGGTTCATATAGTGAGCTAATAATACATAATCACTGACTGCTATGATACTGGTTGTATGTGCAGACACTAGGCCATGTGATGCAGTGTGGACTTTACAAATCGTAATGAAACTTCGAAATTTTTACAACTTAGAAGATGATCAAACGCCAACTTGTTCTGGCAGTAATATTTTATTGTCAAAGGAAAATGAGAAAGATATGCATAGTTTTAAAACACTTTGTGAACAATGTGCTGCAGCGAGACTAAGGGTCTAGTTCATCCTGTGGGTATCATGCATATCTGTATCAATTTTCATGGAATAATTGCTGAGACAAAATGTCAACAGTCATTTAAACATGCCAATGTGTAGCAGCTATACTGTATGCATATACAACAGAGTGCAACTTAGCACTAAACACAACATTATTGAATATCACCACTTTTGCAAGTATTTGGTCACAGAGTGTTGAACAAATTAAAATTTTGACCTAGATGAATAGTTGAGGGGTCACCAAAGTGTGTACAGTTTATCTTGAGGGGGACACGAATGTGCGTACCACAATTTGGGTAAATCATCCAATAGTTGTTTAGATATTTCACTCAAAAGTAGAAATTTCCACCTTGTAGTGGCAGCAGAAAAACAGTCATCAGGATACGTGATCTGCCAACCATGAATTTGTGTACAAAAATTAGTGCAGTCTGGTTGATGTTGAACTATTTTAGTAAACAAATTTAAATTTAGACCTGAAGGTACAACTAGATGAAAAAGAGGATCCCAAAAGTCATTTAAGTTCATCATCTGGGCACCAAGAATATCTATACAAGTCTTAATGAGGAAGTTGTTGAGACCTTTAAAAACAAAAATGGCCACTTACATAGTTGTTGGGCTGTTTCACTCAAAACTACAAATGCCTAGCTCATGGAGGCAGTAGAAGTAAAGTCATTAGAATACATCATCTGGCAACCATGAATATATGTACAAACTTTGGCACCAATCTAGTTGATGTTGAGCTGCTTTGGTGGGTAAGTGAAAATTTTGACTGTTGGTGGAAGCAGATGAAAAGATAGAGAATCAATACCATTAAAGTTCATCCTCTGGGCACCGTGCACATCTGTATCAACATTCATTAAACAGTTGTTGAGACATTACATGAAAAAGCAAAATAGTCAACCTCATGGTGGAGTTTGAAGAAATGTCTAAAAATTACCAGATTACCATATTACCAAAATATGATTCATCATCTGGGGACTATGAATATCAGTACAAAATTTCATTCAGTTCTTGTTGAGATGTTTCAGTCTGGACCTATGTGGGCAACCATCCAACATCACCATCCCTACAGCCATGCTGCTGTTGTGGCTAAAAAGGCAAAAAATAAAGAAATCCTAGCTTGTATGCTGTAGATGTGCTATGGGACATAAACTATATTAAGTGGAGCTTCTGTGACCAGCGAGACACTCACTACCTTATTAGAGTTGTTTACCTTTTAACTTCTGGGATCATCTTTCACATGTTAACTGCTTGGTGTGTGCAGTAGGCCCCAAAGCTCATTTGTATAATGAGCTTAGCCACGGCTTTTTTTTTTAAATTATTTTGCTTTGATGTTGCCCAAAAACTGCAAAAAACAACACAGAAAATGGATAAATAATGAAGAGTAACGACTGGTACCTTGTTATCCCATTTTACCTTGAGTTTATGTCCTGATGTTGACCTGTTTCACGCAACTCCAAGAGGCCAATCTGTCCCAATAAATCTGCTTTAAGACATGACAGAATTGTTGAAAGCAGCATGGCTGTGTCCCGTCTCTAGAGTTGCCCGTTTGTCGCCACATCATATTCAGTCTTCACAAATAAAGACCCGCTGAAATAAAAACAGCCCCTTCCTCCTCAGCAGGGCTGTGTTGGCATCCTTCCTGTCCGTGGAGTGGTGGGTCAGTCTTAGGAGAGAGGAGCCAGCACCAGCAAACAGCCACAGATCCTGGACCAGGGGAGGGAGGGAGTGACTCAGAGCAGAGAGGATGAGTCAGGCGTCATGTGCTGAATTGGCACTCAGCAGTCCCGGTCTCCCGAATGGTTTCTGTTAGCACAATCATGCACTATTATGGTCAGAATGAGCTACCTTTTGTTAGTGTACTCAGGCATGGTCAAAGCACTCAGCAATGTGGCTTTGCCTTGGTTATGTGGACCATTTTTTGAAATCCTTTTCAACGCAAAGTGAGACGCAACAGCGATTGATCTTTTGAAATGTTTCGTGATGGCACAAAATTCCCCCTTTATTTGATCAATAAAGTATTCAGTTGAGTAGGAGACTGCTGAGGGCCACTGTTGAGGGCCACTGTTGACCTCAGATTCAAGGATGAGAGACGACTATTCACTGTGATTGAGTCGCTTTTTCATGCACTTTTTATGGCACATTTGAAATATCGAAAGTGAAACTTCTTTATGAATAGGGCAATCTATTATTCAACCCCTGTTCAGATGATTTCGAATAATTCATAGTGTATCATCTGAAGTTTCCTCTTCAAACAGAGCCGCGATTCAGTGGAATAGCTTGATGATTCTCGGGTCAGTTTCCTAACAGATATTACAGAGCTGGAGAGAAGCTTCCCTGCAGCTGGTGTCCTGTCATCTGAGGTCCGCTTAAAGATACTTAAGCTGGCTGGACACTTGCTGTAACAAAAGCTTTAACCAGTGTCTTCTGTTTCAATGGCAGTTTCTCAACATGTCTGGAGGAAATTTGTTCTCATAAAAGTAAAGGGATTTGACAGGAGACAGATATCCCTCCAGTTTTGTTTTGTTTTTTAAAGGGGGGTTTGCTGGAAGCATGTTGGGACAGCAGTGGGCAAAATATTCTGTAATATTTGGCAATGGTGTGACATACATAGATTGAGACCCTAATGTCTGTGTAACTTCTTTACTGGACAATGTCTGTTTTCAGTTCTGATGCTGATGTGAGTTACTTCAGACTTTATTGCATCTGTTCCAGCTGACGCTGACTCATACCGTCCTGTCACTCTCTCACTTTCTCAAATTTTATATGCTGGTGTGTTTTGGATTTTCTGCGCTGTGTGTTACTTGCTTGCATTAACGTTCTTTTGAAACATTGGTTAGAGTCAGTTGTTTTCAACCTTTTTTTGTGTCAAGAACCCCTAAAATGATACAAATTAAGTTGACATTTTTCTTCAAGGAACTCCACCTGAAAGATTTTGGTTGTTAGATATTACAAAACCAGAATTCTATTGTGGCCGACTGCAGTTAAGGAAATGTGGAACTCAATACCCATTACTCACAATGGGCTCACTTCTACAGTGAATTAAATAATGAAAATAATCTTTTTCCCTTTTTTTTTTTCTTTTTTTTTTGCAGTCAGCAAGTCGTCACTGTTTTTCCAGTGCAGTGCCACAGAAAAGCTGCTGTGTTTTAATGAGACATTGTTGCATTTTCATTAAGGACTGTGCCCAAAAAACAAGTTTGGGTTTTTTTTAGCCAGAACTTGATTTTTCACTAATTATATGTGGTTTTAGGTCCTAAACCCATCTCATGTCAACTACAGGGATGTTGAAACTGATCAATATATCCACTGCATAATAACGTACAAATGTAACATATTGGTGATTTGCAGAACTGTGCAATGCCGAAAAAAATTTCTGTTAACTGGGTTGTTTCTGGGGACTCACTGAAACTCCCTCAAGAACCCTTGGGGGTCCTGGAACCCCTGATTGAGAACCACTGGGTTAGAGTGGCTGTGATGCCAAAACTGTTTTTCATGACATCTCATGCTCTGCACAAAAATTATATTGCATAAAGATTTACTTTATAGATCTTTCTGTCGTTTTTTTTCCAAAATGATTTGGCCACACAAACAAAGATATATGAAGGCGCTGAAAGTGATCTTGTCAATATGAAAGTCAACAAACCAGCACTTTTGGAAGAAAACTGTTAAATACTGCAAATCATCACAAAATACTACATTGTAGTAATGAAAAGACAATGGTGATTATTTGTTGTCATGATAAAATGGTCTATTGGATCAAAATTGTGCCTTAAAATTTATTAAGCAAGTTCTTTTGATTTTACTTTGACTCAACTAACAGCTCCTATCATCAGTGTCAGAATGCTCGTGAACGCTAAAGGAGCAGCTTTCTTGATCGAATGCCCTGGTTTAAAATGCAAAAGTAGACTTCTTTGAAATAAGCAATTCCCAAATGTCATTTGTTTTATTGTCTTCTCTGTCTTCATCTCCTGCTGCCTTGTCCCTAAAGACAAGCATGGCACTCTTCCACAGGTGAAGGATACAAGCAAAACCCAGAGAGGCATTTCAGAAGTATACAACAATACCCCTCTAACTCTTATTTATTCAGCTGGGGAATGAGAGCATTACTCTTAAAATGACAAAAACAGAAAATGCGAGTCATCCTTCCTCCTCCTTGATCCATCATCCACTCCATCTCCTCCAGCCCTGGAAAATCCTTGGCCTCGGTGCCCAGGACTGAGGCGGGGAGGAGGAGGAGGAGAAGGAGAAGGAGGAAACAATGCCAGGAATGTGTAAAAAACTTGAGTCATTCCCACATGTCAACCTCTGGCTCAGCTCCTCCTCCTCTTCCCAACTGCATGCTGCCTTCAGGTTCTGTTCACAAGCTCTTTTATCCAAGTTCTAAGGTTGTAAATGTCACTTGCCTGAACACACTGTTGTTGCTGCTGACTGAAAAATACACGGCTCGATTTACTAGACTTTTATTCTAGGAAAAGACACTCCAGAAAACCTTGATAAACTGGGTGTGAAGTAAATGTGTGATTTTAAAATCATTTGATGGTATTCTAACCTAGACATTGTCGCCAGAGTGGGAAAAAATAGTTACACAGCCACTTACCTGTGTTTTTCATGTGAACTTGGCTTTTAATCATGATTCAAATATTTTTATCAGCACCTGAAGGCAGCAGGAAGATTTCCTCTCCAGAAGTCATTATCCCTTATAAGAAGCCTTATGTCAGTACAGGAAACATTTGCTGCTCTCAACACAAGTGTGGTCTCATAATTTATCATCATTTTATTTACAGGCATTAATGGAAAGAACACTGTAATGAACAATGTCACATTAAAAAAAAAGAGGCATGTAATATCAGATGATATAAAAATCATGCATATGAGGTAGGCTGCGATACCATTAAACTGACAGGCTCATTGGCAGTGATGGAAAATCCTTTGCTTTGGGTAGAAGTATAAATGTCAAATATTCCATTATCAATAAAAGTCATTCAGTCAAATTTAATAAGACTCACCCCATTTTCAGGAAAGGGGTTTTTCATTATGAAACAGGCTTAATTTTACTATCACAACAATTAATACAGTCTTTATTGTCGTTGTTTTAATGAGTAATGGTAAAATATTTTGCTTGAAAATAAGATAAGCTTATTTTTGGCCAATATTTATGACCACAGAGAGCGTTCCCCCTTCCCCCTGCTTATGGGCAGCGCTGCTATTTGCTATGGTTCAGTGGTGCCTTTTTAAGTGTTGTTATTTCCATAAAGTTTTTAATATTATTACTGACCATCAAGAAGCATTTAAAAGAATGTAGCTGGTCAAGGTATATCACTAATTTTACACACTTCTAGTCATACTGGTTGGTGTAATCTAAAATTGCCTATATACTGTATAAGTAACACCAAATGGGATTACTTAATTAAAGCACAAATCACTTCAAAATGGCACTAATGTAAATATACTTTTCTCTCAGTGGACACTAAAAAAGGCCTTACCCAGAGTTCCTGTAACCATTTTCATAAAGATATTATACATGACATTATATGTGTAGATCACATTTGCAAAAACATCCCTTCAAAGACAAATTAAATGTGTTTTAAAAAAAACAAAACTTTTTTATTGGCAGACATTTTTGCTTTTCAAAGTACACTTGGATTATATAGGGCTGCAAGTAACTATCATTTTCAATGCTGATTAATGTGTCATCAATTTTCTTGATTAATCAATTAGTTATTTGAAATATGAAATGTAAGGAAAATGTTGAAAAGCATCAATCAGCGTTTCACAATATGACGTCCTAAAATATCTTGTCCACAAACATATTCAGTTAACTATCATAGTCTATGTGTGTATGTGTTATCCATTGTTTTATCTTTGACTGTAGATACTATTTTATTGTCCTGTAAAGCACTTTGTGACGTTTTTTTCGAAAAGTGCTTTACAAATAAAGTTTCTTCTTCTTCTTATTATTATTATTATTATTATTATTATTATTATTGTTATTATAGCAGAGTAAAGACACCATAAAATACTCCCACTGAAGAAGCTGAAATCAGATTTTTCTCAAAGCGATCATCAATCAATTATTAAGATAGTTGACAACTGATCGGATGAATTATTGCAGCTATAAGGTAATATATTATATTTATGATGTAAGATACCTTTATTGAATGCGCCTATCATTACATTTATTGCACCTGTGGTGAAGGCACACACAGTCAAGGCAGCTTTATTTATATAGCACACTTTCAAATCCAAAAGGCAATTATAAGGAGATGTAAGCAGAGAAAAAAATTAGGATGACAGTAAAAAAACATGCAATTCCATGCATTACTGGTCAAACCAATTAAATTTGTGTGTATTATTTTTTTATTTTTTTGTGTGTACTTTTTAACTTTTCCACATCCAAGACCACTTCCGTGAATCAGATGCAAACTGAAGTTGACGGGGATTGCAAACCCATAAATCCTTACCGTGACAAACTGCAGAAAGGTCGAATTCTTGAGTGGATTTCCACATTTCCACAGACGGTTTGGTGGTGCCTTATAAATTGCGCGTTCACGCGGTTCTCATGCACTGCCCAGTATCCACTGCGCGCGCCCCCGCTCGGGCTGGTGGAAAAAAAACTGCTGCGGCTGTTACGGAGCCACGCAGAGGTGATGTGAGCGTAAAATCGCTGGCATGGGCAAGAGTTGTGCTACACCACACTCACTCGGATTTTCGTTATTCCTTGCCGAGGACGGACGGTGTTTCAGATCAAACGAATTTATGGCAGCCATGAAAGTGTTTAGTACCCGCGGAGAGATATTCGGCGTCTGAAAGGGTAAGGAAAAAGATTTAGCTAAGGTTGCTTTTTTCCCCAAATTGAAAGTGGTCTCAGCTACAAAGTCTCTGCCAGTTTCCTTAGGCTGCCCAGTTTCCAGTTTGTACAGCAGGGAAAATATTGCGAGAAGCTAATATTGAAGTTAGCGCTTATGCTTAATAGTACTGAGTCCCAAGGTTCAGGGATGGCGGAAGACAGTCGTAAGAAGTTTTTGCAAACGGTTGTTTACGTTCTTCACACGTTAATTTCGTGATAATACAGTTTACCGACTGCTTGTGCCCACTTTTCGTTAACGTTGCAAGCATAACTAGCTGCGGCTGTCATAACTGTGACCGAGGGCTTATAAATGCTGCTAAGTCCGTTTGCTCAGACAGTTGACTCTGCATGTGTTTGGGCTTTATTTAAAAAGTTAGTTTAGCTCGTTACACCAGGTTTTGGTTAGGAGTCCAATACCATAAGACACAGTCAACTTCACAGTGGTTTACAATATGGGATAGGCTTCCTGCCGACCCAAACAGGGGTCCCAGGGGACAAAACGCACGGGGGTTCTTTCAGCAGGGAACCAGTGGGAGTTTCGGTTTTATTAGAGAGATATTATATTATCGCGCCTAAAATGCTGATTAAATAATTGAAGAGAGATGAGTGGAGAGAGAAGACGAGATACTGTTAGCCAGCATTGTTCCCCTTCTATCAGGAGCATACTTTAAGCCTTCTAAGTTACTTAATTATGAAGTCTGGACAGACTTTGTAGAAGTCTGTGTTGTATGTACATTTGAGTAGTGGCGCGGAGAGTTTTACTGAGTTGCCATATAAATGAAAATTAAAACTAATTGGACTCGGGAGTGTAAAAATAAATAATTCATTTTTAATGTGGTGTAATTTCGTTGAATTCTCCCTTACCCTATCTTGTAAAATAATTAGCGGGTGGGGAATCACCAGCTGCTCCACGATAAGTTATTATCATTATACTGTTCACAATCCAATATTATTAAGATCATAAACATGTTGTAATATGCAGAGTATATACATGTTTCGTTGTGATGTTAACAGAGTGATTTTGTTTACCCTTTTTCAGCTGCTAATTAAGTTCCCCCGTAGGAAAACTTAAATTAAACTCAGTTTTTTTTTTAAATACGAAGTTATAGATAAATGCTATCCAGTTGTGTTTAGCTTCACATTTTAATCATTATATAGTAGGCTACCAAAATTTTCATTTATATTTGTAAATATTAATAATTTATATAATAAATTAAAAATAATCAATCCCTGGCATCAATACAATTCATTGCCAAGGAAAAAATATATAAATATATTTTTCAATAGTGTTTAATAACCCCCCCCCCAGTAAATGGGTGCAGGATCATTCTGCCTCGTCCTCCTTATCCATCAAAAACCTGTTTTTAACCTGTAGTCTATAACAGTATGCTTACCCAGGTGAGACTCTTTTACAAAATAACACCCATTTTGTTATCCCCATGACATGCCATTGACATTTGAATATCCAGAGTGGATATGTGTTAGCTAGCGTATTATAAAAAACAGTTGTTGCTGTCTGCATTACACTAGACTTTGATACCAGTAATAGTTTTTTATCAGAGACATGCTTTGAATGTTAGTCTCTCTGCCCTTGTAAATCCAAATTGAAACTGTAATTATAACCTACAGTATTAAGTAACACATAAAATATACCACTATCAGTACTGTGCTTAATTTTCGGGAAAAAAAGTTTCTCTAAATTGCCCGTTATTGCCATCTACTAATGAAGACTGAGCAGTGAGCACAGAAGCTCTGACAAGAGATGACAGAAATTAAATTTTGAATGCAGGCGATGTGTAATGAGCAAATTGGGGCTCATAGGGGTGATATGAACATTTTTAGAGGTGATATGTTCACCTGAGTTCTGAGCCATGTATTTGATCTGAACGACACCTGCTAAAATCAGGTTGCATGATTCTGTTTAATGATGAGAAATATTTTCCAAATATTTGCAAAAGCATGCACATTCAGTTAACAAAAAAACTAGGTGCTGGACAAGATATCATACAAGAGAAGCACATCGCATAGTGCTATCTAATGTAATTCTGGGTCCCATTATTCCTAGGAATACAATAGAAGGCATAAGATGGGCATTAAGAATTGTGTTTTATTGTTCAGAGCAGGACTGAAAAAATATTTAGTTTCCAGGTCGGGGGTTAAACTATGGAAAGAACCACCACAATTTTCTGGCGATGTCTTCAAAAAGCTTTTTTTTTTGTTCCACCTGTAGTCCAAAACTCAAAGGCAAATTCCTACATTTGAAATGCTGGAATTAGTGAATATTTGGCGCTTTTGCTTGAAAAATTACAATTAGAAACCAATTATGAAAAAAGCTGCCAATTTGTAAATCCATTTACCGGTGAATTAACTAATCCTTGTAGTTTGGGTGTAAGAGTTGAGAGAGAATGAGCAGCACAACATGTGCTGTATGTATTGTAAATAACAGTCAGCTAATTGCTCATCTTGCTTCGATCATTTTACCACAAAATCACACGTAACACATGTGAACCATACCCCGATCTGAGGGTGGATTTCCAACCCACGCGTCAACACGACATGAGCATGTGGGTTAAAAGATGTTCAAAATATTGTCAGTTTTTTGGGAACACGTAACAGTATCACGCTTCAGAAATCCATATCAATGGAATCCGAGTTGCATTCCTGTGGAAATCCATGAAATGTTTTACTCTTCTGCAATAACAAAACAACACCCCCCCTGTTTATGTGAAGAAGAATGTGTTTGTGAAAGTGGCACATTCTTTAGTTTCAGTGTCACAAGTTCAGGCCAGTGAAAGTTGAAGTACATTGCGACTCTAAACCTCAGCCCATTCAAAACAGACCCTGGGCTCTTGATAAATGAGATGTTCTTTGTGCCTTCACGTGGGACTGCAGTTGTCAGTTCTTGTTTTTACTTGCTCCGTGCTCTTGTTTTGATTACCACTCATGAGTTGACAGTGTCAACAAAGCCAGGCGTCTGACATTGTTACTTCTTCACCTGTTTAAAGCGGATGGGGAGGTGGATTTGCCAAGATTTCAGATTTGCCTTCAGATAAGTGCCCTGCGGATGCCTGTCCCCAAAGTACGTGGGACAAATATTTGTTGGATTGTTTCCTACAGCTCTGAATCGTGAACATACCTGACATTCTTTGTGGGGAGCAACAGGAAGATAGTGGTTTGTGGTGATGTTTCTATTTCACAGCCAGGCTATGAGAGGTTTTGTGATTCACAGTGTCTTTGACTGATAGAGATAAAATTGGACAGTTGCAGGATAAACGCCTAGATGTTCAGAACATTTCATGGCATCTGTTATTTCAGGGCAGCTGCTCAATAGTCACTAGTATTTTCTGATTGCTTATCATAGCTGTTGTATTGATCTTAGCAGTTTGATAGAGGAGATGACATAAATGTGACACAAATTAGCTTTTCCATTACAATAGGCTCTTTTTGTGTTGTTAAAGAATGCCATAGGTAACTCACAGGCCTCGAGGCACATCATGAAATGGAAGTGCAATGAGACGATCAAAATCAATCCCTGCACACTGTGAATTGGAATGAGAATAGTTTCTGTTTGCCAGAGAGATCAATGACTCAGAGCTTCACCTGAACTGAGGCTTATCACTATGTGTTCATCAAATAGATGTCATTAGGAAGTGGATGTGAGTGCCAGTTAGCGATAAAACAAATTCTAATCTTTGAATTTTGAATGAATGAAAGCAGAAAGACTCTGCTTGTTTGTTTCTGTGGAACAAAATAACTAAATAGCTGGTGCTGCTGCCGCATGTTTAAACATCAGTTTTACATAGCATTATTTCCCTTTGAAAGCATTTAACACATTTGGTTATAATTTTGGCTTTAAGTCAAGTATGCAATTTATCAAATTGACTTAAATTAGCCATTTTAAGACTGAAGTGTACACCTCACTTATGCTTTTATATCTATATGTTTTTTCAGAGAAATAGTAGTATAATTTTTTTGGAGGGGGCGCATTGGATTATTTATGAGTTAGGGCTGGGTAACATATACATTTATATTGATATTATGATATGAGACAAGATATTGTCTTCGATCGTAATAGAGCTGATCAGATTGGTGGATAAGAGGAGGAGCTGCTGTGAGTGAATGCAACTTTTAGACAGAATGAACTGTTAAGTTTCACTCTCAGAGAACCAGATGTTCTGCTGCTCTGTCTGTGCCCAGAGTGCGCCCTGTGATCAGAGTATGACATGTAATGATTAACCAAACAGTATATTTCTACAGCGCTCCTAATGAACAGTCCAGCTCTTTGTGGTGGCAGATGTTTTAATTGTGGCAGGCCGCCGCAAATAATTTTTATATTTGGGAAGCCCTGGAGGTATTTGGTCAAAAACAATGTGATATTTTGTTTTCTCCATACCACCCAGCCCAAGAATGAGTGCACTCTTTTGTTCACCTCAAAGACAAAAAGTTATGCACCACCCCTCTTGATTTAATTTCATGAAACTTCACCTGAATTCCAAAAAATAATTTGGATTGTTAGAAAAAATATTGTGCTCCAGAAATAAGGGGAAATTCAGATCTCCAAAATGTATTCTGTGAGCTTTAGTTTACATAACTTTCATCTTAACTATTTCAGTAGACTGTATTCAGGCAACATTTTTATTATTTCTTTTTTATTTTCTTATTATTACACAGTTGGTTCAATTGGAATATTTGTAACCTGGGGTTAAAAGCAATGAATGCTTATTTAGAAACAATTCAAAATGTGTTGCTCGGCCGATATGAACCACACAAACATTTGTTTTTGAAAATTCAGTGACATAATGAGTAGGTAATTTATTTGTTGACAGAATGCATGTATATGTGTGGGCTCTGACACAGGTCTGTGATGGAAGTCTCATGTGACACCATGACCCTTGACCTCTCCCCCTTGCCCTGAGCCAGGGCTTGAGCAAGGGAACAGGTGTAACCCAGAGGTCAAGTAGCAAACACACCTCACACACACACGCGCACACACACACACACACACACACACACACACACACACACACACACAAACAGTAGTGTTGCAAAATGTATTACATTAGTTTTCAAACTGGATTATTTTTACACTAATATGTGGTTTTGTTTTGTTTTTTTTTATTTTTCGTAACAATTATCTGACTCTGATTTCTGACCTCAGCATACAAATGTAATTTGAGGACAGTAATAACACTCTGTCATATCATTGAAAATACTGCCTCTCGATACTTTCACCTTATCTTTCATGCATCTCCTTCACTAAAGTGTCTCTGAAAAAGGCCCTGAATCCCTCAGCTGTTGCGAGGCTAGATCTGCTCTCTGACCCACCTGTCGTGAGGAACAAGTCAAATAACATTTTCTTTTTGGAAATCAAGGGAGTATCACATTCATAATTTATATTCTGATATTCTTGTTGATAGGGAAGTAAACTGTTCATATTTACACCAACATCTCGCTCACAGTAGTCCTTGTACACAGTAAGTAATGATCAAAATGAACAGAAATGTTCCTTCTAACACTCATCAGTTGGTTGAACATTTAGTGAGATAGGAAATAAGGATCAAGGTCTAAAGTTCAGGATAACACACCTGCATCACTTTACGTCTCCAAATAAAGGTCTTCAGATTAACAAAACAGAATCATATTTCAGTTTTTCCAATTGTCACACTCTTTGTGATAAACAGCATTGTTCCCCTTTACACCATCACAGATCTGGCCATGTAGTAGCCTGTTAAAGAAAACACTCCAGGCTTTAGAAGGTCACACGAGCCTGATAAAGTGCAGTTTGGGCTGGAAGCCATGTCTTAAAACTTCAGCTCTGTCTGCAATCAAGACAAAGCTGGAGCCCAGTTGTGTTTTGTTTTGGATCTCTAGTCTTGATATAATTCGTGTTGGCAGCTCCAGGTCGTGGCTTATGCCGAGAACATTTTGCAGCTATCAGGCAATAGCACAGCACCCTACTGAAAGCAAGTGTAGTGTCATCTGAGTCATCCAGGTGGGATGTTGTCAGAAGACATTAAAGTAATCCTCAGGTTTCCAGAGGTCAATCAGATGAATGGTAAAACATTTTTCAGTTCCAGAAAAAGTTGGGTTTTGTTTTGATTACCAAAAGCCTGTTTTTTATGAAACAGCTCTGTACTTTAATTGAAGTGCAAACTAATCACATAAAGTGACAGACTTTTCCAGTTCACTTGATTTCACACTTGTTGCATGTAATATTACATTACTGTAATGCCAGGTAGACCGAGAGTTATGAGTCATGTTTGTATTTGTGGCTTGTTGCAAGAAGGTGGATGATTAAGGAGCAGATTACAGTGACACTGTCATCTTATATCAAGCCAGAAGGCATCTCCTCCTGTCCGGGTATATGATCTACGAGACAGAGACAATCATAAATGTCTCACCAGCGACCTTGCGAGTGCTGTGCTTATGTTCGTCAGTGTGTCTGCGTGACCATTTGTGTACTCAAATGTTCTAAACGTGACCAAACATGCAGCTTGACAAATATTTGTTACTGTGGTATGCTTATTTCTAAATAAACAGCAAATTTGATCTATGGTACTGCATTCAATGTGAAGCTTTTACCACAAGGAGTTATCTTTTATTTGTTTAATTATTTCTGTTTCACATTCAGTGTTGACTTTGTAAACCGTTGTGATTATCTGGAAATCGAGGGCTAGGGCTGTGCTGATAAGCTATTAGCTCAGGTGTTGACCTTGAAAATGAGCTTGTCTAATGAGCTATTAGCTGTGTTGAGGCAGTAATAATGTAGTAATGCTGCAAATGAGAACTGTTGAATTAATCAAAAGGCGCATTTGCCTGTAGTGAGGATGTTCAGATCCAGCCTTTCAACAAGTTATTCATGCTTTACATGCTTTACATTGTGCCGTCCCAAGCTGAATACTTAGCTGCAGTTTTCATAAACTAGTCAGAATGCATTATTCCAAAAACAACAACAGCTATTTTGTGATGCGTACTTATGGGGTACTATTATCTTAGAAGATGACCTTAATGACTTAACTCTGGCTAAAAGCTGTATGCTGCTGCTCAACCCTTGTCAAACTTTTTCCTTTCACCAAAGCGTGTGATTTAAAAGTGTGTCTCCTCCTCGCAGGGCAGGCAGAGTTCAGCTATTCAGCATATCCCAAACTGACTTAATGGGCTGAAGCTGTTGGAGTCAGTGATTTAATGCTGTCAAATATTCTCCTTCTGAACTGAATAGTGGGTGTGGGATGGACTACTCCTACCATCATCGTCATCCTGTGGGGTTATTAAAACAAAGGCTGAACCAGAGCCAGTGGTGATGTAAGGCCTTTTCATTGTTGACGTCTTCCAGACCTCTCACCTGTCTCCCTGCTTGTAAAAAGCGCTACGATGTCTCGTTAAAGTCTGTTTAATGGCTGATTGATGTGGGTCATGTCGGACATTAGCTGTTGCTTTTGGCCGCCAGTGGAAAGCCTAATGGATGAAAACGTGGCAGCATAGAGAATGAATGCGCTCCCATTTTTGATGTTGAATAACCTGATGGTGCACTTCTGTCTCAGACCCTCTAGGATTTCTCCCTGGCTTGGAGACCTGCCCTCACACATGGTTCTTACACCACTTGGTTTTCAGTTTGAATATTTCTGAAGGAAAATTATGAGCCTTGGCCATCTGCGAAGTCAGCTAAATCACTTTATTCATAACAGTGTTAATGATTAGAGCCTTGACAAATTTGTTTTCTTTGCACACAGATTTTCACACGCTTTATATGCCCTCTGTCCTTAAGCAGACTCTATGACCCTGAAACCAAAAGCTTCATTCGGAGATTCCTTCAAGGGTTCGTTCCAGCTGTGTTGCATTCCAAGCTCGATATGTTCTGTTATTTCTCAGGCTCCAACTTACCAACAGAGCACTAATGGGGATACTGAGTGATGCTGTGGCTGCAGCCCGTCAGCGGTGTTCAAGAGATTTCTTAGCTTTTAACTAGAAAACTTGAGAGTGGTAGTTCATTTTGAAAGAAGGCTGTAAAGGAAAATGTGCATGTTTTTGTTATTATTTTTTCCTAAAGAGGACAAAAAAAAGTTGTTTGCAGTTTCCTCGGTTTTGGAGAAGCACCCGAGCCAGTCAACTTGTTGTTGGGGGAACTAACGTTTACCACAGCCTTTTTTCTTTAGTAATTTCCCATCTTGCAAAAGTGAAAGTACACCTTGTTTTTCAGTATCACATATCAGCCCACTCTAACAGAAACAACGACCACGTAGGTCAACTTTGAAGCAACTTAATATGACCCATGCTAATGTTTATTGTAAGGTCCTGCCCTCTAGTAGCCTTAGTACTAAAAAGTATGAAAAAGTATATCGTGTATATTAGAAAAGCCCTAAAGGATGGGCAGGAGGGGTGGCAAATGGGTCAAACAACCTCAGGATTGTCACCCAGTAGATCGGGATTTGTGTCACAAAGCCAAGCTTGACTTCTTTTAATAACATAGACTAGTATGCTAGTGTGAGTAGCATGCTACGCTAGTGACATACTCTATTTGATGTGTTGTATGTGACATATGTTACGTGAAATATGTGGTCTTGTTGCTTAAACCTAACCAAGTAGTTTTTGAGCAGAACTGCAACCGTTTCATGACGTTAATGACAAAACTGTGACCTTTAGATCAGTAATTGATATGTCATTTTGGGGTTGCTGATATATGAGAGAATGTTAAACAGATTTAACCAGTAAATTTGCATTAAGAATGCGCTCTCTGAATATTAAGTTTCCCTGTTAAAAGTTAATAGCCTATATGGTTGATTCATGCTATCTGCCCTTAACTTCAGTGCAGACCGGCAGTGTCAGAGCAGGGAGCACGTAAATCATTATTAGTTGTTTGGGGCAAAATCAAATCATACCCCCACAGAAAATGACTAATGGGCTGCTAACAAATGGGCAAAAAGCCTGACTATCAGGCTGATCACATTTCCCCCATGAAATGCAAACTCAACTTTGCGCTAAGACTTTGAACAGACTTCTTGTGTCACTTGTGTCAGCATTGTGGCTGAAATGTATCAAATTAAGGTCTCTAGCCAATTGTTTTTGGAGTTTTGAGGGAACTTGACCTTAAAAGTCCCAAACCAGCAGTAAGGAATGTGTCATGCAGTAATTACTCCATGTGGCCTAATTTTTCCACCTTTTAATTATTGTCTTTGAAGGAACTTTGCTATAAATTCTTTACTCTTGAGCACTGACTTCTCAGGAGATTAATCTGTGCTTTCTTTATTACCATGAAATGTGGAAACTGTGCCTGAATAAATTATTCTTCCTCAGAGTTTTGCAATCCTAGCTCCTAATACATCCCTCACTCTGAGAACTAACACAGCTCACAGCCTGAGGCCGGAATGAGAGATGGCCAATAAAGACCCAACAATATGTGGTTGGATATCAAAATCTCTGGATGATTCTGGTATCCAGTTTCATTTAGAGGCAAAATGCCTTCAGGCCCGTTCCACAGCTCTGCATTTCTGGTGATTAAATCTGGGTGTGTATATGGATATGGGCTAAAGCAAATAACTATGAAATACAAATAATATTCTCTGTCAACATTGTGGGTACAGTGTCATGCAGTCACATGAGCCC
Source organism: Plectropomus leopardus (assembly GCF_008729295.1). Taxonomy (NCBI): domain Eukaryota; kingdom Metazoa; phylum Chordata; class Actinopteri; order Perciformes; family Serranidae; genus Plectropomus; species Plectropomus leopardus. The sequence goes on along the minus strand of NC_056473.1, from coordinate 12,520,842 downwards.
ACCCAGCATGTGTGAACGCCTGCATGTGCACGCTTTACATTTCCAACACTGTCATCATGTATCTGTGGAACAGGTGAAAAATATCGCCTGCATCAGCAGTGTTTCTACAGTTTGGCTTTTGATCTGGGAGAGTGTTGGCACCAGTCTGGCCCAGTGGCTGCTGCTCTTGGGGATTTGCCTTGACTCAGTCTGACTATCAAAGACCGTGACTGACTTTTACACTGGACAACTGTCACCCAGCAAGGAAACAGACACTCTCCTGACAATGTCTGTCCTAGGAGAAAATGCTCTAACTCTCTCAAAGAGCTTCAATTTGTGTAAATCAAAAAACAAAAAAACAAAACAGTGATGCATGATCTCTGTTTTTTAACTGCCTTGTATTGAAGTCCATATATGGAAGGATAATCCTCCCCTGTAGGATCTGTGGTGATCTATCTACACAAGTATTTGTTTGAGTTAGGACAAGGCCTGTGTGATTGGTTGTTGCTGCGGTGAGGCCAACACGATTCTGGCTTACTCAAATGTGTTGAGAGCACAGAGGGGTACTTGCATTTGGCCAAGTTTTGACCTCACCAACTTCGCTGGAGTCAGCCTGCATCTTAAAATAACACGCTACATATTGTGCTGAAATCTCTCAGACATACCTTGCTGCTGTTAGACTTGTTTACCATAGTGAACCTGAGATCCCCCTGCTGCTGGCGATTACAGGGCTGGATGGGGGCCACTTACATGCCTCAATATTATCTTGTGCATTAATCTGAAGTTATTCAGGATGGAGTATGTTAGGTTTTTGGAGGTGGATTATCTGAGTTTGTGTGTGTGTATGTGTGATATCAGAATAGAGGTGCACAGCTTTGTCTGCAGAGGTGAAATTTCATAAAAAATATTTTTTTGGAGTTTGTCTTTGTTGATTTCCCTTTAGTTGTGTGGATGTAATTCATATGTCTCTTTGTGTAAATATTCTATATGGATCTTAATCTGCACCTTGACAAAGCCCACTGGAATATAGAAGTCATAAATTACAGATGAGATGGATGGGGGTGGTGGGTGTGGTGCTTTTCTGCAAATCCACACTTATTAATGGCTCTTCCTGACACTGCAGATGTACAAAACCTTTCCTCCACTGTTCTGAAAGCTAAACTAGGTCATGGTGACTCACTTATTTCCATCCAAATGTGAAATTTAGCAGCTTTGCTTCTTATCTCTTGTTCTTACAGTAAGACCTCTTGTCTTTTTTATGGCAGTTTCTAATCTTGTCCTAATTCAATGAGGAGCAGGGATGCCTTTAATGCCTCTGTGCATTGGCTTTGGCTTATTTGAACTATTGGGAACATTGTGTTAAGTGCTGTCTTAAACTGCAGTAGCTGACAGAAATACAGTATACACTGCCAGTGTAGTGTGGCTACTGTCTAATCACAGTTTTAGTGCCTTGCCACAATGCATAGAACATCAAGCAAAATGAAATGTAATGTGAGCCCAGTTTCTACGTCATCTATACTGTAGACCAATGTTGGCACACAAATTGTAAACAAAAGAAGTAATCCCTTATTTGGATTTAGACAGTGCAGTAATTAGGTCACCAAAAACCACAGAAGGATAGACAGTATGGCCAACATCTTATTCATGATGTGTTTAAAATCATATTTGTTGTTGCATTTAACTGCAGAGTTAAGTTTAATATTTGACACAAACGACCTGTCTAGCTGTTGATAGCACTACCTCAACACTAGATGGATGTTTTGTACATGATCAGGTCGTATCCTGCCTTTATGTCACAGTCTTTACATCCTTGTATTCTCTTTGTAATGTAGAACGATGACAGTAAGGTTTGCCCTGTCTCTTTACTAAACAGGAGACTATTGCTGTCCAGTGGTCCTCCTCTTCATTTACTGTGAACAATTATCACAGCGAACAGAGGGTTTGCAGTGGAGATGGCATCACCAGATGACCTATGTAACTTGAAGTTCACTAACTCAACTTCTAAATGTTTTCTTCATTGTCAACAGTCTCCATTGGAAACATGTAGGACAAGATACAAGCGTCTGAGGCAGACCAATCCCAGTTCTTGCAGTCTGTATGTGGTGTATGTAGGACTCTCTGCAGTCTAATTCAACAGTCCAGCAATAAATCCCATCTTTACAAATATATGATGATGATGATATGATGCTTGGTTTTTGCTGAAATTGTTTAAGGCATTATTAAACATTTTAGTCATTTTAGAGGATGCAATTTGTGGTGGTGGTGGTGGTTAGGGCTGCTCACTAAAAGTGGAAGATTCAAAACATCAGTCGTAAACCTCTCGGTCCACTAAGATTATTTAATTCAAACTGTCCATTTATTTATTTGTTTGTATACATTCATTTATTCATTTTCCATAACCACTTGTCCTCGCAAGGGTCGCAGGGGGGCTGGAGCCAATCCCAGCTGACATCGGGCAGAAGGCGGGGTACACCATGGACAGGTTGCCAGACTACCGCAGGGCTGACACATATAAACAGACAACCTTTCACGCCCACAGTCACACCTAAGGGCAATTTAGAGTCACCAATTTATTTGTATATTTATTATTTATTTGTTATTAATTATATTTATTTAGATAATGCTGCAGAGCGAGTGCTCCTCTTTTTCACACTGCTCTCTGGTACAGGCAGCTGTGGACCCAGACCCAGGGTGTGTCTGAGTGAAACGGAGGCAGCTGCCTGCAGGAAGAGAGGCTGTGCCAAGTCAGGCTCCAGGATAACATTATCTTCTGCCTTCTGTATAGATTCTGTGAATTTACAGTTCACAGTAACTTAATACATTACAGTCTCTGGCTTTAAAAAAAAAAATAAAAAAAAGATCTAGTTTTCGCAACAAATGTTGTTGCACATTTCTGATTTGTTGTTAGCATAGTTAGCATACATTAGCTTTCCGTGCTAATTTGGCCCTTTGCTTCTGAGTCAGGTATAGTCCTAGTGGTGGTGCTTTTATATTGTGATTTTTTTATTTACACTACCAGGTGTTTCTGTTATTTGCTCAGCCCTGTTACATTAACAAGGGTGGATTAAATAATAAGAAACACCTCTCTGTATAATGCATTTGGTTTAGATAGGTGCACCTTAAAACATTGAATGTAATTCCATTATGTAAAAAACTATAATATGAATTAGAGCTTACCCATAGATATCAGAGATATTGACTATTAGTATAGTGATAGTATAGGTCAGCTTTGACCACAATTGATTTTTCCTTGGAATTGCGCTTCTTGATTCTGTTGACAATGAGAGAAAATTATATATGTTTTTAATATGAAGTTCGAGCAAAGTAAATTTACTGGGATTCAGATGAACAGTCATACCTGACAGTATTTGTCACTGAGCATTCCAAGGTGGTTAAGACACTATGTAGCATTCACGGTGAAAAAATGCATCCCAGCCTTCACCAGTGCATCACTTGTAAACAAACATCCGCCACCTGACCTTGCCTGACACAGCATGACTCTTTTCTGCAAAGAATTCGGTCGGTGCTGCTCAAATTAAATCTGCAGACTCACCCCATTTCCATGTCACCCAGCTGAGAGAGGGCACATCTCATATTACCTGCTCAACTGCTGTCGCCGTCTCCCATACACACACATACAGTACACACAACCCGTCCATGCTGTGATCTCATTAGCAATATTAGTGCATGCCGAATCTCTGTGACAGGAACTCCCCCTGGTTGTGTAAGCGCTTGTTGTTCAGTGCGTGACATGATCTGGATCACATGAAGAGTGAAATGGCAAGAAAACAAACACTCCCATTCCTTTAGACCCTGGCCCAGACCATGCCCATACCACAGCTATATCAGGCTGGCAGACTGACGGGGGCTCCTGGCTGGTGGTTCGTTGGCGATGAGATAAGTGTGACGTGTCTGTCTGAGAATGGTGTGAAAGCAAGCACGTTGCACTTTGCGGAAAGAAGTTATGGAAGTCCTTATCTGGATTTTAGGAGCTGGTGGTTTTGGTGTTTGAACTGACTGCTTGCTTGTGAAACGTTTGGTATGCGTGAGTGTGTCATTGTGATAGCAGGTGGGTGTCCTGCCCAGATATTGGCATTTAGCCAGTAGATCTGGGCCATGGAAGGAGGAAGAGGAGGAGGAGGAATTGGAAGTGCTATGATCCAAAGGAGTGTTGACTGACAGGAACAGTGGCTGTGTGCAAACTAGCCAATGAGCACGAGGTTCGCAAACAAGACCACAGCACAACAAGCTCAAGTATTCAGTTAATTTCATATGTTTGGACTCAATACCGGGACAGCATATTGCAAGTTCAAAGTGAAAATGTGATGTTCAAACACAAGAATTGGTTTCTCCCTTGGTTTTGCTCTTGCAACGTTAATGCACATCAAGAGATTTCTTTTGGAAAGTGTGTTTGTTTTCTTTCGTGGAGAAGAAAGGATGTAAATTGAGGATATACACACGTGTATTTATTCTGGCTTGCATATTTCTCCCCTGTGCCAGCACATCTTCCCTCTGGGCGAGTGCTGGAGTAGAACACCTGCACCGACACGTGCTGGGGACCCGGCAAAGATCAGAGGAAACCCTTTTCATGTTTGTTTCTTTTAGCGTCAGAAAAAGCAAGGTGGTCTTTTGGGGTGGAAAGTGCACTCAAGAGAGGACTGAAACTGGAAAGATGATAGCATTTCTTACACTGTGAAACACCCCCGCTTGTGTTATCATTTCTGGTTAATGTGCCATTGAGAATGTGTAACGGGTTCAGTTGTTGTAAAAAAACAGTGATCCAAGATGTTTGATAGCAGTTAAAGACACCATTCTTACTCAAGGTCATTTTGAACTGCCTTTTAGACCGTCTAAAATTTATCAAGGGAAATATGACTGACCGATTTGGATGAGATCAATTTATCTAGGGGTAATTTTAGTATTGTATGCACCAGTGAACCTTTGTAATTTTGCCAGAAGTGCATTGGACTCATTAACCAGACAATAAACTAATCTAAATTGTGTTGTAAACCAGTGCAGAAATCTTTTGATGAATCATTTTTAGATGTTTTTAGGTCACTGTCATCAGAAAGTAATTATTTTATTCAAAACTGCAGAGTTAATATCATTAAATATAACTTCACATTGAATATTTATATAAATGTATGGCTTTCCTATACAAGGACATTGCTCATTTGAATTAAATCGATTTACTGTATTCATTAGTTAAGTAAATAATGATTCAGCCTGTACTGTTTTTAAGGAGGTTGAAATTTGATAATGATTCAGATCTTTCTTTCTTGCTCGCTTGCTTACGCGCTCTCTCTCTCTCTCACACACACACACAACCATGCACAATATCTATCTATCTATCTATCTCTCTCTCTCTCTCTCTCTCTATGTATATATATATATATATATATATCATATAACCCATACTTTCCCTAAATCCACCATCCCTCTACTTTTAATTAAAAGCTATCTCCTTTGCACACATGCTCATCAGCCCCCCATTACATCTCAGCCAGTTAAGCAAGACATGTTAATTTATTTTTACTCTTTAAGCAAAAATTAGGCTCCGTGTGGAAGCATGACGGAAAGGAAGACATGCATATTGATGAGGCTGACTTTCTTCATAAAGGGCTTTAATTAAACAGGTTTGTCACAGAAGGTTTATACAACAGCAAAGGACATTAAGACAAATAAGAAAAAGAGCAAACATATCAAACATAAAATGAGGTCAGCACTTGTGTTCTATGTATGTTGTACAACAAAAAACTAAATTTTCTTTTTAGTCAACATTTAGTGAATTTCTTATCTTACTCATGTAATATCTAGATATTTTTGTTTTCCTTATTTTAATCTACTGCATTGCCTATAATTAGTCGCAGATTGGTGTTCAGCCATAATAAAAGAGGCAGGTAGTAGTCATACCAGGGGTTCAGCCAGCACAGAGAGGAAAGTGAAACATACTTAAGTTTTAAATTGCAAAGCAGTGGGCTGCTCTGTTTGGATTGCTATGCAGTGCACATTTCAGAGAGACTGCATACTGGATTTTACCCAACACTGTGTTTGTTTTGCTGAATTTCATAGGTTGACACCTGATGCAATTCTTTCATTCAGCTCAAACAAGCAGCTCTTTGCAACAAGCCATGGGTTGTTAACAGGTTTTAGCTTTTATTGTAATTACATGTACTGTGTTCCCTCATATGCTCATGTGTTCTGCTATCAACAATCCATGCACACATGCCCACCTCCTGTGTGATTGTCTATTAACCTGTCAGTCAAAGCTTTGTGGGTAGAAGAAATTATACACCCACAGTTGTCAAGATGCTGTATAGATGTAAAAAATGTGGGGGTATAAAACCAGAAGCCCAGAGGGTAGATGACATGTAACCTCAGGCTGGATATTAAATCTCAGGCTGGATATTAAATGCACCTTACACCACCATAACAGTGTTCCTTAATGTGAAAATAAGGTTTAGTGAATATGTGATTTTTCAGAGCAGAGCTTGAAGGTCAATTTGACATTTTGGGCAAACCTTGTCAGAGGATGCCATTGGGCTCACATATGAAATGTGAAAGATTTATTCTGTAAATCAGTGATCAATTATTTTTTGAGCTTCACAACTCTCAAAATGACTGGCTTCACAATCAGGATGTGATCCATTCGGTCTGATAACATTTTGAATGTCTGAAAGAGCCGTGTTATTAAATAATTTTATTCCAATTTATGCTAGCGGAGGGCTAACCAAAAATAGCCGCTCGGCCAGTAAAAGTTAGTAGCCTGGCTGCGGAAAGTCTCTAGTGCACTCTCTAGCTGGGAACCTTTTTTGGCTTCATGTGCCACTGAGCAACTTTAATAGGAAATAATGTAGCTGTGCCTCCAACACTGTGTCTAGTTCTCTATATTTATACATGGAAACAAAATTTTAAACCCAGATCAACGTAAAGCCTGGTATCCCTTAAAAGGAAGGCACTCCTTTGTCAGCAGAATCCATCTATCATTAGTGGTGTCAGATGATACAATTGTCTGTTGTAATCTTAGAATGTAAAAGTAATGTGTGTCTCTTTACATCACCAACTGGTTTGACTACCCATTTTTGAAGTTTTTTTAGACTTAGAAGTGTTCTTATTTGGGTGAGGGGCTGGCACTGTGTAGGAGCGAGGGGTGAATCTGACTGCGAGGCCAGGGGGAATAACCTGTCACTCTAAGCAGGTTGTCATTATTTATGCGTAACTTTAAGCTTTAACAAAATGTGTACAGCTGAGTTATTTAAAAATTCACCCCCATATTTTGTCATGAAGTGTGAAATTAGCTATAGAGAACAAACTGTTTTTTGTGCCAGGCCGTAAACATGTTTATTTCTGCTGTAAACTAGGGCATTTGAAGACGGGGGTCTGTAGAGATGGAGAACTGCAGTTTTGGGCCCTTCCGTATTGACTTCATTTTTCAGTCCCAGAGGTTGCCGCTTGGTTGTGATCTCGGGACACCATGCAAAAGGAGTTCTGTTTAAGGACTAAGGGTAGTTCCAAGATGGTTGGAGCTTTTTTTTTTTTTCTTTTTTGATTTGATCAAACTGATTAAAAATCACTGACATGGGTCTTTCACATGATTCTCAGTCCATTAAGACATCATGCAAAGGGTCTCCCTGTAAAAGATCAATTATAAAACTCAATGCAACACTTAGCTGAAAACATGCTGCCACTAGTGATTTGCAGTGATAGTACAATGAGACCCAGAGCTTTGAAGAGGGAGATTATCCGTATGATTAGCTTTACAGCAGCCTATAGTGTGAATTCAGTTCTTTACATACATGCTCAAAATGCTGTCTACATCACGCCTTGGGGGTTGCAAAAACATTGTAACGTTGTGCTCCAGCTCATGTTAATAGGCTTCCCCAGGGAGTGCAAGCTTGATCCCGAGTGATGTCTTTAAGCCACTTTATTGAGTTTACATCACTCCAAGTTTTATCTGGCTCTCTTTAATACAGTTTTAATGGTCAGTCAGTGTCTTTCTGTCTAAACCAGGCCTGTGTTTTCTTTGTACCAACTGGAGTTTCTACAGCTTGGTGAGTCTGCCGATCTGTAATTAGTGCCAACCATAAACAACCGGAATCCCACTGAGCACTGCCACGGGTGGCTGCCCTCACCACGACAATCTGGATTTTCCCTTTTGTCTTCGGCTGTGTCTGATGTAGAGCCAGCTGCCTGCCCTGGGAGTTAAACAGTGGGCCTACCGTATAGAGAAAGGGGAAGAGATAGTTGGGGAGTGGAGAAACATTGATATTAAAATAAATACAAAGAGTATTGAAAGATGCAGGAAGAGGAAACTTTGTAAAGACTGTGATAAAAGAGGGTCTTGTTAAGTAACTTGTATCCAGGAGATGTCAGAGTCATTCCTGTCCTCCTGCACAATCATATTTAAATATAGAGTCTGATGCCATCTGAATGTGATGCAAGCCTTCTGCTCTCAGATCAGTACAGATGCTTTTTTTGCCCCGGCTCCAAGATGCACAATAATGACATCATGGCAAATGTACTGCAGGGTCGCTCTCCATTCCAGTTGTTTATCAAGTTGTTTGGCTGGCATGCTTATTCTTTCACAAATATTATATCCCCTCAGTCACTTGTCACAGCCTAGCCTGGTTGCATTTTCCTCAAGATGCTTGAGTCATGACATAATCCTTTTACCATGGAGACAGAGAGGCAGGCTTATGGGGGGTTAGGTTAGAGTAGACTTGTGTGAGTCTTTTGTTGATGGTCTTTTTGCAACCATATTTTTTCAGATGTTGGTTCAATCTTTGATTCACACAACCTGCAGCTGTTATCTGTTTATCAGAGTATTATTGATTGGCTTTTAGAGCAAGAACATCAAATCCTAGAGAAAAAAAACTCCTCAGTCCTTCCTTTTCAGTCTGAGAATCTCTAAATCCTTTTTATTTGAATCTGGAATGCTTTCCTTTCCAGGCTCTTGCAAAGGTCATGATGAACTCTCAGTTGTTGCATTCTTGGGAACAGGGTCTTGGCCTGAAGACATGCTCCATGGACCATTGCAAACAGTCGGCTGCCTGTCCTGTGGCCTCCCAGCCCACTTAGTCTGCACACACACCAATGTAAGCACAGAGGCTAAGAGGAGGAAACATCTGTGCATTTCATGCAGATGCCAGAGTGTTTGTGAATGTTAAGAAGCACTGTTTATGTCTGTCAGTGTAATATGAGGTCTGAAAAGATACTTATTTGCCTAAACTGTTGTGGTGTTTGCTACAAAATGAATGTGAATCACAAAAAAGAATATCAGAGGCTGTTTCCTCTCAGTTTAATATCGTCCCTCCTGACAGATATCTCCTGTATAGCTTTTTTAATATTAAATATTTCTTTGCCATGGTAAGTCTTTCATGAGCAGAATTGTAATAGCAAACATGCCAATGTTTTTGAAACGCTTCTCTTCAAGTCAGTGAAGTACGGTAATGTCATATGTGGTTTGAGGGCTAGTATCGGGCAAAGTCTTTGATTTAGGTTCTGTTGAGCTTGGAGTGTTTCTTTCCAATAGGGATCTCTTTAGTCGTAGCTTGAGTCGTAGATCAAAACCTCAGTGCATGTGTGTTTGCCTAAGACTCGCATCTTTACCTTTTATATTATGTCCTCTCAACTGCAATATCCTGGCAGGTCGACTCAGTCTCTTAGTTTTGGTCTCAGAGTGATCATTTCTAAAACTTAATGCATGAGTCCAAGTTGTCCATCCTGGAATAGCAGCAGCTTGTAAATCAAGAATGCCTGTGGAGGCATTGTAATACAGGCACAGCTAAACGTGTGGGTGCAATCTGCAGTAGTGCTGTTGGGATGCTATAAAACAGTTTGCAACACAGTAGCAACAGCCGGGTGTGCTCAGCTCTGTATCAGCCCTGATTACCATTGCTTAACTGCCATAAAGGGACATATGGACCTGTTAAGCTATCTGCCTACATAGAGGTACTGTAGTGCACTGTCAATTAGATCCAGAGGAAGGAAATGGTTATGGCTAATACCAGGAGCAAAGGTAAGCTCAGGGGAAAACTGGCCTGACTCTGTACATAAGTATTAGACCGAATATCTCCTTTTCTAGCTGAGATATGAGGAGCATTTTGGACTCAGTAAAATGTATGTTTTTTTACATTTCTGTTTTCTCTTGTAGTATCTTTAATCCCTTTTACACTTTCCTCTTGAAGGCATCAATTTTAGGCCGTTATGCAGCCTTGTCCATCTGTATGAAAAATACAATTATGGAATGTGGGGGAGAGGGCTGTCTCGCCTTTAGGCTGGCATTGGAGGTAGTAACGGCGCCAAAATGATGTCTGTGTAAAAAGGACAGCCGGCAGGATGGGATCATAGGTGACACGGATGTCATGTTTTAGTGACATAATTTAAAAAGCAGGTCTTTGCAGTTAGCAGCAAAGTCAGAAAAGAAGAGCAGCAGCCAAGGATGTCCGCAAAACACTGAGGAGCTTCTTATCCTCAAAGCAGGAGAAAAGATCAGCCGCCATATAACAGAGACAATTAATTACTATTTTTGCAGATTTATTGTTTGGCAAGAAATGCCGACGCACATGTTATATGACACAGCAGAAGCAGATGCTGTTGTGTTACATGTCACGCCTCTTTCGATTTCACAAGGCCAGCATGCTGCTTAAAATCACACACTGAATTGGCTCGATGCTGCTGCCGTTTGGTTCTGACTTAAATGCAAAGGTGGCGACTTTGTAGTGACCCTATAGCAAGATCTATGTGTAAAAGGGGCTTTTTTCATTCTCTCTGTCTACATGCTTTCTCTTTACAAGCTGTCTTAGCAAGACACAAGTGCCAAACCTCAATACAGGATTTTACTAAAATATGATTAAGACACTATATGTTCCAAATGAATTAAGCCAGTTAGATTTTTATGAAGCATACACATTGACAGAATGAATGTGTACTCCCAAACATGGCCATGTGCCCAACACTCGCACCTGCATGAGTTCACACAAACATGCTGTTCGCCTCCCCCTCGTCCTCTGCCCACTGGCAACCAATATTAGTGTTGGATAAGACATTAAAGCTCGAGTCATGTTTAGCAAGTGGACCCTCTTAAAACAAAAAATAAAAAGGCTTTTGGTGTAAACAGACTCCCCACCTCTAAACCCTTGGCTCTAATAGTTTAGAACCACTAGCAATGTCCTCTACACTAACAATTCCTTATATAGCTCGGTTTCTTGCCTGAGCAGACTACAGCATAAAGAGGGCGAAACCAGAATGCCATGCCTGCAGGGATGAATTTAGGGCAGGGGAGTGGTTCATGTCTAATTTCTGTTGACTCATGGCTTTTAATGAGAATCGGGACATGGCGTGACAGTGGTGTGGAGAGTGAGTTTGTAATGGTTCAGTTGGCATTATTAATGCACAGTGCCTTTTGGCTGGGCGATGTGAATGTTTATGAAGATTATCCCACATCAAATATGAGATGTGTTTTCAGGTTCATTCAGCTTGGTGCCTTGTAGAGAGGCACTGCCAACAAAAATATCCAGTTTGAATTCTATGTAGTACTTATTCCTGTTGAGTAGAGATAGATCTCTCATTATTTCCTCACTTTTTGCCCTGGTCATCATTTGATTATGTGCTGATGTTGTCAGGCTAGCCTTGTGTCATATTGAGTTGTACCTGCTTAATCAACCTCAGCATGAAGCAAACAGGTGCCAAAAGGCCACAAAGCTGTACAGGTTAGGTTTCTTTTTAATTAAGATGATTGAGTAGCTCATTGTCCAGGGGCCCTATAACTACATCTTACTATGGTTAACCCTGTCATATCTTCCCTCAGTCCCCTTTTGTTGTGGAAGCAATCACCGGGCATGAAATCTGTCAATCTTGTGCCAGTTATCGTACAAAGATCACAACTGTGTCTGCTGCTCATTTGTCTGCAGTCTCAGTTTTATGCACAATGTGGACTGTTTAAATACTTAAACAGACTTGTTCCTGAACGTTTAGTACATATGTGAATTGTAAATTATGCTCTTCTCTTGATTTAAATATGAAAAAAGTTAGCATCCGTTTGCCATTTCTACACTCATTATTTTTAATTAGCCCGTATCTGTGACTTCTCAGGAGTAGATCTCAACAGGACCACTTGATGGTGACATTAAGCTGACATCTGCCCTCTCACCTCCCTTGTCTGCAGGAAAATTGGCTTGCAGCCTGAAGATGCCCTGTGGCTTTGTCTGAATCAGCGACTTTGGTGCTTTCAGACCTTAAATACTCAAAACAGCAGGGAGCTGCAAAGCCTGGCAGGTAAGCACAGTCAAAATTTTTGTTCTCTGTTATTACCTGCAGAAGGGCTGCAAAAGTGATCATATTGAAATTGCTGCTTTAATTCATATCATTTTGCAGTCTTTTTGTACATGATGGTAGTTCTGTCAGTTTGGGATTTTAAGGGAGATCTGTTGCATTAAACTAAGGACTTCTAATTTTGCTTTACACCATTTTATGTGCTATAGGAGTTTACCCTTTCTTCTTTTTTAAAAGCCAAGGCTGGGTTGGAAATGCTTGCTCTTGTGGGCCTGTAAAGGATCTTGAGACAAGAGTGATATTGGGTTGTACAAATAAACTGCAGCACAACTTCACAACCCTGTGAAACATCACCTCAACAGAGTGAAACTAGACTACAAAAAAATCAACCTGGCTCTTCACAGACTTGCTGGTTTTGAGCAGTTATTCATTCTAATAGCTTTGACTTTACATAATATTTGAAGAAGACTTAGTCTGTTATACACACGGTTAGTCATCCTTGCACAGGGAGACTGGATGGCTGTAATGTGTGTTTTAGTTTCTGCCCTTGCTGCCTGGGCTGATGTTTGTTAGGTCTTTGCCTTTGTGACTGCTCCTCTATAAATCTTGCTTTATGTATCCAGTATTCTCACGCTTTGGCACAGAAGAACAGCCACAAAGCAGTCAAATTTGTCAAACTGTTCACTAACCCTGTCCTGTGAACTATGCTCTTCAGAGGCAGATGTGTGTCTGTCTTCAACTCTGTTTAGGTCTATCCAGAGCGTATTTGTATTCAAGTAAACCCCCCTGATCTAAGCTCACACTAAGAAGCCTAACAAGCATTGTGTTGTTAAAGATCATGATCAAGGAGAAGGAGAGGAAGGAGAGGTCAAAAACATGTCTAGGCATGTTTTTCTCCACATATTCTCAGTGCTACAATGATACAACATGTAATTTTGGGTGTAATACTGCATGTTGAAAGCATGTTATGTTGTATTTTTAGTTATATTTAGCTGACTATGTTAGAGGTCAATTCAAGCCAAGTTTAAATGATTTAGTTGATACGGAAGGATTCTTGTTAGTATACGCTCATCTTTCTCTTGCTGGGAGATGATTTCATCCCTTCTGACTGCATGACCAAGGTATTTCAAAATTGTAGCTTCATGTCACCTACAAAAGCTCAGGAGCTATTTCTGGCCATGTTTTGTTTTTTGTTCTGTTTTGGTAGTTATTACCAGCTCTACTTTGATGACTGAGACTGCTATGTTGTCTGATGTGTTGTCTCAGTAAGTCCCTCTGCATTTAATGCCAACACAGTTGTCACTGTTGTTCTATTTCACATTGACAATACATATTTTCCATTCTTTTTTTCCCCTCCTCCCCCCTGACACATTTGATTTGTTTTGTCTGTTGGTGTGTCTTGCAAACATACCGTGCTCATGTTGCTACAAGAAGACAGTTTCAGTGGTAGATTTCGGTTGGAGTTTTTTTCAGTCTGTTTGGTACAGAGGATGTTGAGCATGTAAATGCTTTTGATAGAATATTGTCTGGATTGAATGGTTTATGAAAGAATTACTTTCATTTAGGGCAGCACAATATATCCTTTTTAAATCATCATTGCAGTGTCAACTTGTGTGATAAACACAGAATGACAGACTGCGCTTTTGCACTTATATAAAATAAAAAAATATATATAAAAAATATATAAAATTACATTCCTTCTGTTGGCGCTTTGTATGCTTTTTGTTTTGTGCCATGCTGTTAACACTCGGGGCCAGGCATTTTCTGATTGGTCAGAACTTGTAAGTATGCAAGTGAAGTTTATTAAGCCCTTTGTACACTACTTGTTCAAGGCGGGAATATCATGCCACTATTCTGGCTTGCTGTTCTTTATAAAAGGTACAATTGTGGACTTGGGGTACAGAGTTGTCTCACCTTTAAGCCTGCAGTGGAGGTTGTAACAACAGCACAGAATAAAGTTTTTGTAAAAAGGACAGCCAGCAGGATGGGACCACAGGCAGGACCGGTGTGACATTTTGACGATTTGTTATGCGTGGATGATATAAAAAGCAGCTACGAGCAGTTAGCACCTAACTCAAAGAAATACAGTGGCCAAAAAACATCCACAAACAGGGAGACAGGGAGTTTGTAGAGTCCCTATATATCGTGCAATCTCTGTGTTGAAGACTAGTGCTGCTGTACTACTTTGGACTGTTGGGGGTTCAGCGCAATTAGTGCAGCCGAAAGTGCAAATGCCAGAGAGGAACTGGTGCCCAAAAAATAGTTTGTCAGCCATCTGGCAATATTTTGGATACAGGAGCAATGACCTGACACAAGCACAGGTTCTGTGAAAGTTTGAGTCATAAGTGAATACACTTCAATATATAGTTTGTTTTTGTTTGCTTTCATGATATTCAGCAGTGTTATGGCATATTTTCTTCAGATAGTGTAGACCTGCTTTCAGCGATTATCAGAAGGTTTAAAAGTGCTGAACTTGTTAGCAGTAGAGAGTTAGCTTTTTGTATCATGATTCAGTTTTAATGTGATGTGCGTTCACAATTTTTTAAAAACAAAATAATAAACAGCTATAGTAATCCATTCAAAATGCAAAAGTTTAGGGTATGGGGGGGTTACTTTGATCTGTGATTTAAGTATTGTGGCACTGTCATGTACACTGTAAGGTCTCTCATGACTCTCAGGCCTAATTATTGCCACAGCAAAATCCCACATTTGTGTTTAGATGAACTTTGAAATGGCTTGAGCATAATTGGACTTGCCAGCTCTGTGGCTGAGTCCAGGCCAGGCACCACACATAGCTCTGTGTTCACAGGCTCCCACCAATAGACCCCTGCGCCATCCAGTCTCACAGAGGGTCAGTGGGATCTTTAGGGGGAGATGATTTGAGGGGGTTGTTTCTGACATAATTATATCCAAATGCTGATTCACTGATAGTGAGGGTCATTAACTTGAATGTGCTCAAGAGGCTGCAAGAATGCAGCATCCACATCTCTTCTTGATTTCCTCAGGGGAGCTTAATTAGTGAGTGGGGATGTTGGTGTCTGGGGTAATAATTATCCAAGAAAATATGATAGCAGCAGTTGTAAAGTCAGAGCTGTTTTTCTGTTGTTGAGGCCAATGAATGTGCTGTAGTGCAACAATATTTATTTATACTCTTTCGTGGAGATTGCGCAGGAAGTAAGAATCCCTGTACAAAGAATTAATTGAAAGGAAGTCTCTGCCTGCTTCCGGTCATTGCTGTCAGTGCTTGGAAAGTACCTCAAGATCTTCAACTCCTACACAATTTTTCGCAAGACTGCATGTCTTTTCTGGGGGGGGGGGGGGGCTAAAATACCATCCAACAGATTTTCATTCCATCCTGCTGCTACGCTCTACTCTTAACTTCGTCTCTAAAAGGTTTCTTTGTAAGAACAAATGCAATGAAGAAACAGAAGCTAAACACACGACAAATGAATGCACAAGTCAAGGCCCATCAACTCCCCTCATTTTGAGCTAATCCCTTGATTAGCATTGTCAGAACAAATGCAGTGCAAACACTTTGTTGTAACCTCAGCCCTTTTTGTGAACAATTTTCCCAATTTAGTGAGTATTTAAACACGTGTTTTTGAACAGATGAAGTAACAGTACAAGAGAAGCAAATTATGTCAAAATACTTGTCTAATAGAGCTGTCATCCTTTTTCACAGCACATTTCATTGAAAGATATTTTGTTTCCCCAGGCAGGTGTCTTCCTCGCCATTGTAGCTGTAGCATAGTTGGTCATATTGAACAAGAATAGGAATTTGCAGAGCTGCTGTAGGTTAGGTGAATTCCCACTGGGGTTGTTAGAGCTGTCAGAGTATGTGAAAGATAATCAGCATCTAACATAGTTATTCAGGATATCAAGGACTATTGCTTAAGTTTTTCCCTTTGAAAATGTAGATGTTGGACTTGGTCAAGTTGTAGAGCAACACTAACATATTTAAAGACCCTGGAAAATCAAAATTCATTATGAAAATGATAAATTTACTGTTTATTTAAAGTTGAGAATGCTGAAATATCATCGAGGGAAATGGAAACACAGGTCAATTAAAATACAGTTCTTTAAATGGCCTCCAGATGCTGGCCCCAAACAATGTCAACCATCATATTTCCACAACAAGCTGAAGAAGTAATTTCATTTTCTTTTTATGCATGTTTTGTCCTTTGTCCCACAAGACTTGTTTTATTAAACGCATATTAAGACATTTCTACGCAGACCTTGTCCTGCAAAGAGGACGGCAAATGGTGAATAGTCAAAGTACCGAAAGTCTTTAAACTTCCACTTCAGTAACGTATTTATGTGTGACAACACACGCTAATTTCATTGAAACATACACCTGTGAGAAAGTTATTGTATTTCTTGGTAAAATGCTGCTCACACTGTCATAAATATCAGAGGTATTAGAAATCACATACAATAAACTAGCAAGATATAAAGGTTTCTCAGCCTTGGGATTGGCAGCATAATGTTGGGGTACTGAACATGAAAATGGTGTAGCAAAGATGATGAACTGAAGTAGATTATAAATTAAGTTTCAGCTCTTATAACATCTTAATTAGCAATTTCTGCCCCAGTACATCTACATACACGTCCAATATACTTTTTCACTGAAGACACTGAAGGCAAAAATATATGTGAATGTGCAATATCTTTCTTTTTTGTATTTGAAAAGAGGAGGAAAATAAAGTTACTTCCTGCTTTTAGTTTGAAAGTCACCTTACTGCTTAGGATTGCACTGTAAAATTCTTAATCGCTTTTGTTTTGTTTGATGAATATCTTATCTGTATCTGCTGTAGAATATTGGCCTTGGCTTCAAATAAAAAGGGAAGAAATAAATGAGGTCACCCATAGTTTTACCAGACTTTTTTTATGTCTTGTTTAGATGCCTGTGGCTTTGCTACATTGGCCAAGTGTAGCGTTAAAGTCCCTGTGGAGTTTCTGAGCACTCAAAAGGTCTGTGTGTATTGACTGGCAGTATATATGTATAGATCCATCAAGATTACACACTGTTGACTCATGGAAGCTCTTTAAGTTACTCTGCTTATTGATTGCTGCATTTCCCCGCTGTGATTGTCCTTGATAAATGGATTAGGATGTGCCCTGTGCTTTTTGCCTCTAGAGTTACCACTTCAGCAATGCTCACTAAAAAGTGCCCTTGCTATCTTTCTCCAACAGTAAACAATGTAGAGCTTTCCCATTAGGACCTCATTGATAAGGTTTAAATCAATTATGCCATAGAAAGTATCCAACTTGCAGGAAATGTAGTGTGAAAGTGGAAAAAGATAGACCTTGGATAATAGTTTGTCCTTAAAGCCCATAATGTCAGTAGAGCCAAGGTCAGTGGAGATCAATAAATGAGTGGGTGTCTGGAACATGTATTCCCATCACACTCCTGCTTTGCCTCTCTCTCTCAATCCCTGACTCTCCCTCAAGGCCCCGCTAAGTGAACTGTGGAAACCAGCAGCTGTTGGAGTTCCCATCAGAGCACCTCAGAGAGCGAAAGTGAATTTTACCAAGGGAGTCACAGAAGTCTGAAACATCAATATCAAATGGTCTGTGGGTCAACTCTTTGTTCCGTTCTTTAACCTCCTTAGTCAGGGGAAACCTCATTATTAAAATAGATGAATATACGTTTGTTGAAGTTACCACATCTTATTGCAAGCGCTGATACCAAGACTTGATACCTTTGAAGGTATTGACCAAAATCACCCGCAATCAAGTAGTATCTAAACCTCAGTCAAACGATACATACTTTCAATCATTTTTGTACCCAGACATAGAAAATAACACTTTTTGTTAATTTTTTTGCTTATAGCTCATCACTGCAACTGTTCCTCCACTTCATGCTATATTTGACTGGCACACTAGTGCGACAGCTACAACCCATACAGCCTGTGGTGTGATAGAAGTCGAGTGTGATGTATTTGACAGAGCATTTAAAAGTATGACTATGCTACATGCCTGTGGTGTCTGGTAGCATTTTATGCAACTCAGTGCTTCCATTTCATTCACATTATGGGTATCTAATGAAGGGGGAAAAAAGGTATCAAGTACTGTATTGGTATTTACTTCACTTTAAGGGTGCTGGTTTTGTGATTTCATGAAAATGATACCCAGCCTAAATGACTGTTCAGTTTATAGATTTAATGATCAGGAGAATGAGCAGACACAGTACTCTTTAAAATATGAGTAAACAGGGTGTCTGCAGTCATGAAAAACCTGGAAATTCAGAATCACATTTTCCAGGCCTGGAAAAGTCATGGAATTGAGTTGTATGTACTTGCATTTTTATAATAATCCTCATTAATAATCTTACATGTAATGTAATATTGTGGAAAATTTATTCAATGAAGGTGTCAGTGAAACGTAGCTCTAATATGCGTTGGCGTGTGACGTTTTGTTTCCCACAACGTATATTCTTTTTCTCCCCAGGTTGTGTCTCTCCCTCCATGTATGTCTGCAAGCTGAAATTAGGTTTGAACAGAGTTTGAATGTGATATATTTGAAGGATGTATGGCAAGACGTGTTTGCGTGGGTCCTTAAAAGTTTTGGGATTTTGTCCATGAAAATGTGTGGGAATCATGAGGAATGTCCTGATTATTCATTATCACATGATACATTCCTAACATTCCTTCACTTTAGTGGTTCCCAAACTAGTTCTGACATTTCCCCTTTCACAAGCTGAAAAAAGTTAATTTCCCCCCACTCCACATTTTTTTAAATCAAACTTAACAATAATTGTGGGGGAAACTGTTGATTTTAGTGAAATAAAGGTCAGCATGATAGCATCAGCAAACTCGTGTTTGTTTGTTTTCCCTTACCTAAATCCTATTCATTCAGCTTTTTATTAATCTCCATACTTTTCCCCTGGTAATCTATGCCCCTCCCACAGTGGCTCTATGCCAGCCTGACCCACAGTTTGAGAACCACTGCGTTTATCGATGAAGACTACATTTTCTAAGAAAATACGTTTTCTGCCTACATCTCAAGGACACTGACCACATTTTTAAATTAATTTCCTGCGTTCTCTTGCCATCACCTGCTGATGGAACAAAGGTCAAGTCGTACAATGACGTCAGTTTGACATCCTTAACCTTCTCCCCCATGGGAAGTCTTGCTGGGTTTCGGTGGCCTATACAAAATGGTTTTAGAGGTCTGGGTGACAGTTTCCCCTAAATTCCACCAAGCTGTGACCCCTGTCCCCTCCATGCTGCCTGCTATAGTTATTCCAGGCCTGTTTCAACTTAGTTATGGCAGGAATGTGCCATTGCATGAGAAGAGGTCATCCCTCCTTATGGCCTGCCGTGGCTCTTCCCCAGTCCTTAGTCAAGGCTGCCAAGATAGGGACATGCTTTCCCACGCATGCAACCACCCTCCCATTAATCAATGAGGAATGTTGTTATTTATTATTGCAGGGAGCTTTACTCTTCCTTATCCAGACTGTTAAGAGGAACTATTTAGTAAAGATAGTAGTATCTTTTCTTTGACACGCAACTGAATCTGCTATCTAAATAAACCGATGTTCCCATTTCTGGTTCTCATAAACTAATAACTCCTTTCACTTTAAAACATTTTTACTTCTAGCATTTTTACCAATGCTAGAAGTCTGGCTCTAGGGACGGCAATGTCGTTTGGTTGGTCCACCACTTTGGTTCAGACTGGAATATCTTGGCATCTATGAAATGGATTGCCATCAAATTGTGTACAGGCATTTCATGTTTGGTAATTCTCACTTATCCTGTTACATATCTCAACTTATATTGAATGGAATAATATTCTGAGTTTTCCTCTAGCTAAAGCACCAAGATCTGGTCAAAACTTAGCATGTTAGCATGTTGATGTGAGCATTTAATTTCAGGATAGCCTCTCATGGTCACTGTCGAGGCTGTAGATTCTTGATCTTGTTTTATTTTCTGATCTGTGGCTCACAAAGAGCCCTACACTCACTCTTACCCTAAAAATGCCACCAAATCATCTCTAGTGTATTGCAATGCAACCGTAACAACGTCATTTAAGCTGCCTTCCCACACACATCTTAACCCATAAATGCAGTGGCAATTTTCTGTGTCTCCCATCGTGTGGGATTAGTGGCTGGAGTTGATTTTCTGTGCAAGATGCTCTGAGTAATTAGACCAGTTTAGGACATTTACTGTAAATATTTCACCATTGGCCCTGGTGGGAACAACATTATCAACACTCATTTGTAACGCTTGTTATGATCAATTACTTTTGTGCATGTGTGTGACAGTTTACACTGGTGTTACCCTGAAGACTGGGATATTACTTGTAGTTCTATACCCCATAATTGCCTTGAAATATAATGGAATGCGTTAGTCATTTTTCCATGTGCGTAAGAAAGCAATTTGGTATTCTCTCAAAAAATCATGTTACCTTGGTTTCTTTTTGTTTCTTTTTCCAGTGCTGACTGGTGTTAATCATCTGAAAGCAAACTGAAGCAAATGACTCAATCATTTTAATGTTAACAACCAGTAAAGGCCAACTGTTCAGCTAAAGACAGATGGAGCTGGTACACTGTCGGTTTTTGCTGAAGCACTCAAGTGGGTGAATTGTTGCTGTCAGTGGTTGGTTTAACATGGACTCTCTGGTGGAAGGCCAATTTTTCTAACCACAAAAAAAAGGGCTGTCAAATAAGATTTATAGATGATCTTACAGTTTCTGAAAAACTGCAGTCATAACGTATGATGCAGATAAGCTTGATTCAAATTTCCATCTTATCATGGGCATTGTTTAATTTATTTGAGTGGGAAGTCCCTGACTTTTGAAAACAGATCCAGTTACTTCACACGGTGTCATGTAATCTGTGCTTCAGATTTATCGGTCACTCGTCTTCCCAAAGACTTTCAACTTGATCTGCACCAAGCCCTGTAGTCTGACCACCTATTGTTTCACTGTTTAGTCAACCTTGTCTTGCCTGGATCTTCAAACAAGCTGAAGTTTCAGCTGTTCAGCCCCCCACCCCTCCCCATGTGGTTTGTGCTTTGAAGATGGAATGAGAAATTAGATTTCATGCTTTGGAGTTGATATTAAAGTTAAAATGGAAACTTTCTGATAGAAGTATCTCTGTTTTCCAATTGAGTAATGCCTCTGGCCTTCCTGTCAAATAGCACTGAGCTTTTGCTTTTTTTTTCAGCAGTGTTGTCGCAGCTCTGTGCAGTCACGTGACCTCTAAAACATAAACTTTTTTTATAGCTGTACAAGCAGACTGATTGTGTCTGATAGAGGAGCATTTGATAACAGTATAAGTGGCATATATCTTTTGTTGGGTTTAGAACTTATTTATAAAGGCTGTGCACAACTTTACTTGGATTTTTTGTAGAGATTTCAACAGCTTTTCTTATTGTATTGACAGTCTTGTAACACAATGACATTTTGACAAGTGTTTTTTTAAATAGCTTTAGTAATGGTAAACTAGTTAAGTTGCAAATGTTATATCTGCTTTACCTTGGTTGCAGCTGTTCAGAAATCACTTGATGTGCCTCCTGCAGAGTTTAATCTGTTGAATTCAAGCTTTTATCTCTGTCTCATACTCTTGTGGCCTTTGAGACTCATATTTTTGATCGCCTTTGGCAAAGTTTCAAAAGACTGCTAATAAAAGTGTAAAGACTTTGTGGAACTTTGAAGCATGATGGAAACCACTGTAAAAGTTTTGCCATCCCCGGTTTGCGTTATGCACTTCTCAAAGTATTTCTTCCAGTTATTCTTTAAAGTTGATGAACAGACAGATTGGCAGGATATTATTTTTTATAGCAGGACATTTGAGCACACACACACACACACACACACCAGCACACACAAACTAATACATGATTGATGTCACTCAGTATTGGTGGTGATGTGCAGGTCCAGATAAGGAAGTGATGGAATTACCTTTAAGGGATTTGTCATCCAGTAAATTTTGAAGGGATTTAGCTGCTATTAGGATCACTTTATATTGATAGTACCGAGACACATATTAAGTGCACCAGGAATATTGACAACCCAGGAGCTGTCCTATGAAATGCGACTGCTGAAAGTATATAATCTTGTTTTACCAGAAGAAGGTTTTGAGGGGCTAGAGGCACTGTAGAAATTAGTGTATGATATCATGTAAAATGCAGTGCCTCCCAGAAGAGAACTGGCATGGATTTTCAAGAGGGATGGGTGGCTTCAAGTAATGACCTAATGCCGTCACTGTGCAGAGATGTTGTATAATCCCTCTGTCACAATCTTATTAATCCTTTAGCATAACAAAACACTGGTTCAGACAAATGTAACTGCTGACCATTGTCATCTGGGTGGATGTAATGAGAGAGGAGACTTGAGATTCTCTGCTTCATATGTAATCTTGCCTTGTTGTGACTCCTGTACACCCGGCCAGACTCTGTTCATCCCACCCTCTATTGCATGTTTTTTCAGCTGTGTTTACATGCCAGCTCTCTGAAACTTGAGGGGTGGGGTGAATGCCTTCCTCTGTGCCAGACTTCTGACAACTGTCAGGACTTAACATCATTCATGTTTTTCTTTACCCATTACATGATGCAAATGCAAAGCTCATGTCCACATTAAAAAACGCTTCAGCTGAAGAAAAAGAAAAAAAAAACTTATTTCTGCTGTTTATTTGATTTATTTCAAACTCTTTTCTTGCTTTCACTGACGTAGTCACATCATATTTTCTGTGACTTGCAGTAGCTGCATACTAATGTTGGCTACTATGAACTTGAAAATGAAGAAGTATAATTCTTGAGGATAGATGATGCAAGCTATCCTGAAGGCAGTTTTTTTAGATTCTTAATTTTAAAAGGATAAATTTGGGGGGGGGTCGCATGCAGCTAAGGGCTGCTGCAAGTTGGAGTCAAACCTGCAATCGCTGCAGCAAGGACATTTGTCTTTTGCACATGGGGTGCCCGCTCTACCAGGTAAGTTACTGGGCATCCCAGGCTGTTTTAAAATATTGAAATTGAAATTAAATTCAACATTTCTTGTCATTATTTATAGTAGAGATTAAATAAAAAATGCCTTTTTTTTTACCCTTTTAGACTGCATCCCCAGACATGTTGTGCTCCCAAATAACATAAAGACATAAAGATTGGAGCTGTGCTCTCTTAATGCCAACCATCTCACACGAAAATGTTTCCTCCATGGCAAAGAATGCAAGCCGTTCATTCAGTTAACAGGGGAGAAAATCATCCATACTACATGCATTATTGATGAAGCTACTAAGTAATCTTTCATCTGTGGTATACAGCACATTTAGAACCCACAATATGAGAGTCCATTCCTTGGCACTCACCCTGCACTCCTACTTTGTTATTGATCATTTGCGCTCCAATTTGGCCCATTTCATTCAGAATAATGTGCACTATATATGGATGCAATGCAGTCAGTCAACCAAAGGCCTGGAAATGAGAGGTTTTGGTGGAGTTGGCAATATGTGGTGAGGATGAGTCAACCCCCAAGGTAATGTCATACGGTCACCTTCTCTCTGTCAATGTTGTTGAATCAGAATCAAATCATCACTGTTTTTTTTTGACTTTTTGGATACACAATTAAGCCTGACAAGAATATTTGCACCAGTTGTAATGTGAAAATAAATTATGCATCAGTACAATTCAATCACTGTTTAAGTTTTTTATTTTGTTCCTTTATATCCAGTTTGTTTGCATTTTACAGAGCAACAGTGTACAATCAGTAGTGTTTGATTTGATTTTAATTCTCAGTCTTGTATGGATTACCAGTACTGAAATCCCTGAAGAGTGATTTTGAATATTTAGTGCACTATATTATATATTTAAAGCATTTGCTAAGTTGGAGGTACAGTATAGACACAGCCAGTTGAACACAGTCCCTGATTAGCCCGGCTGAAAGAGCTGCCAAGAGAACATCACATCAGGTAACTTCTATTCATCAATCATATTTTCACATTGCCATTTAGTTCAAGAAATCATGACATGAATGGATATTTTTATAATAAAGATGGACAGCGCTGAAAAATGAGTGCGTCTCCAACAAAGGCAGAAACCAGATGGGGACCTGAGCTGGTAATGTCATCAAGATGTTAACACTGAAGCTATGTCACTGAGAAAGAATGAGAGATGATTAAGACATAATGATTACAGAGGAAAATTTCGGGAGAAGTGAACCTTCTTTGTGTCCCTTCTTATACCATGGGGAATAACCATAGACAATCAGGCTCATTATGGTTTAAAGCTTTGGGCATAAGATATTCTGACCTCAGTTGTCAGTCACTGTAACTAGAGATTATTTTGGTTCAAATGCAAGTAAAGTAAATTCAAATTCAGCAACATTAACCTGAAAATAGAGCCCTGTTATTTTAAGTCCAGTAATTGCAGAAGTCTGTGATCTTGACATGTTTAAGCAAATAGCTTGAGGAAGACTACAGTGTTTAAATGAATATGAAATGCATTTCTAACTACAGTGAAAGAGGCTGCTGCACATAATAATCGCATATCTCTGTGTAACCTTGAGAGAAAATTGAATCTGAAGAAATGCTTTTGTTTTTAGAGGAATGGGGACTGATCTGTGAAAGTATTATGCAAACCACTATGTTGCATCTTTTAATAGCTAAGATTATGATTGTTTCCTTCTAGCGTCTGAAGCTAATAACTTTCGGTCCATGGATTGATAGTCTGTCCCTTTTCTTTGGAAACACTGTATGTTACCTCTTGCCAGAAGTCCACCAGAGCCAAATCTGTCTTCAGATGCCAAATGGCCAAAATGAAATTAGATTTTAGGGAGCTTGGCAGGGGACGGTGAAAAGTGGAAACTATTTTAGGAGAGAAAAGTGGGACAGGGTTAAAAATTGACCAGAAATATGATATCTCTTTCAATATTCCATCAAGGTGAAAAAGGAAACTTGATGCAAAGTTATGAGCATCGATAAAGTTTTATATCCACTGCAGATTTTTCTTTGTGCAAAAGCATTGCAGATGAGTGTGCACATACTTCTCAGGACTAGGAGAGTTTGTCTGAATATAATAAGTAGATATAAACTTATTTGAACAGGAAAAGTCAGTACAGTGGTAAGCAATGATGAAAGTAGAGCTGTTTTACGTGATCATTTTGTCAAATAAGAACTGTCATTGCGATATTAAGCTTGTATATGATCTACATTACAGTCTCCTTCATCAGGCATTATAAAGCTGATGAAAACCAAAGTCCAGCATAGGTCCATTGTATATTTTAGGGGGATATATATATTTACAGTGGAATATATCAGCAGAAATTGTATATAATAACTGTTTTCTCTTGTGTGTAATCACCCGAAATGAAGAATTATTGTTGTTCCATTACGTTAGAATTAATCATTTATACACATGAATGAGCCTTCTTCCATGGAGTCTGCCATGGTTTTTCTACAGCAGCCAAGAACAAACAAAGTATCTGCGTGGGAGTAGCTGACATGAAAACAGGTGGGGTGTAGGGGTGAGTTTAAGTCTTGGATAATTGATCTGTCGTTCCGGTCGCAGCTGATCAGTTCTATGTATGAGAAGAGCAGCTGCTGTAAAAAGCAAACTTTTAAGCCCAGTGCAATTAACAGTGAAGTTTCACTTTTCCTGCGCCTGGCATTCTGCTGCTCCATCTGTGCCCAGAGTACACTCTGTGCTCCAAGTGTGGTGCCATCAATACTGAATGGTATATATATTTCAATAGCACTACTAATGAACAATCCAGCTCCAAAAATATAAAATGTGGTGGCAGATGTTTTAATCTTGGTGGGCTGCCACAGGTAAAAAAAATGTGGGAACCCTGTGATAAACTGAACACTGGCTTTAGATAGAGCCGTTCACATTTTCGTGTCGACCGCCATTTTTTTACACATTAGTCAAATGGGAGAAGCTGTTGATTGTTACTACCTGTCCTGTCTTATTTACCAAAAATCTGTAGAACTTACCCTCCACACAACTCAATAGAAATATTTAGTCCTCTCTGCATGCACTCTTGAACATTTGTTGTGAATTGTAGACTGATGAAGGACCTCCACAGCCTCATACCCTCCTTCAATACCTCACCCACTACAGGGCTCAATTGAACATGTCACAAAAAGCATATCTCAAGAATCTGACAGGAAGAAGATAAAATGAGGGTGTAGCAAGAAAAATGGCAATGGTAAAGAACACTAATCACAAGCAGTGCTGGTATTTTATTTTGAGAATATGACTGATGTTTGAATGGTTGTGAGGGCCATCTGATGTGCAGTCTGTTCCTCTTCCGGTAACTAAAGGAATTTCTAGAAGCAGGGAAGTTAACATGTCCCCTTATTTACCATCTTTGACAGCATGCTTTATTAGATACATTCTAAAAACTGCAGTTCACTATCACCTTTTCATCTTGTTGTCATGATACAGGCAATTACATTCAGCTATACTCTGATATTGTTCTTCTCATGAAAGTTAAATCTGTTCGAGGATCATTAGTTGCAGTTTGCAGCAGTAGCCTCCTCAGCAGCTTCTTCATCTACTGTTACACACAATCACTAGATAATGATGTAGCTTGAAACATGGCTCGCTAAGAGGACTTGATTGCCACATATTTTGCCTTATTTTCCTGAATTCTTTCAGGATTATTGTGTTAGCACTAAACATTTTTTCGATTCCTGTGACTTGCCTTTATCTTAAAACATGTTGAGCCCTAAAGCTACACACAACATTTAGTTTATTACCTGTTTTAAAAAGAGTCAGATCCAAATTTCACATGATGTAGGTATCATGTCACATGACAGGTTGCAGTGGTTTAAGATCATCATGACATATCAAAGGGTAGAATTCACAGCAATCCAGAGCCACATTGTTATGAATCCCCAGACCCTGTCAGGTTGCAACGTGATATGGCCCTTAAAGCCTTCAGCGCCTGATCCATGGTTCTGGCTGCGTTGTGGCGTCCTGTTGCTGCACGTCTCTCACAAGCTCAGCTGTTGATGGAATGCAAGGTTGGTAGAGTTAAAATATTTCCCAGCAGACTGGCATAGATGTGCGAGCATCAGAGTGCACCACTTCAGGCCAGAGCAAAGCAACCAAGCATGTACTCAGGGGCTTTCACAAGTTTTCCAAGACATGATTTGCACTGAGTCTGAAGTTGTGATAACAGTTTGCAATGCTCAAGGTTTATACAAGGAGTATAAACTGAACCTATTCCCATTCTTGGTGTCATGATTCAATTAAAAGCATTAACTTTGAAGCATTTCACAGTCTTCTTTGTGCATTGAAATAATGAAAGTGTGATTAACTAAAAGACCCCAATTGTTCTTTGTAAAAACACAAGTTGGTGTGTTTGTTCTGAAGTAAAGGGGGAGAAAAGAAAAAAGGGAAGTATCCTGTCGTGTTGTTGTTAATGTTATGTCTCCAGCAGCTGAGAAGCACCTCTCTTCTTCAACGACACTACTGGGAAAAAATATCGTTATCCAAAACGTTTAACACATGCTGCACATTTGAAATGAAATAGACTCTGGGTCAAGTCATTCTCTTTGAAGTTTTGCAATGTGCTGCAGTGTCTGTTGGTCTGCTGGTCTGGCGTGTTAGTGATGGAGTTTGGTTAGCGTTGATCTCTAGGTGATATGGCCAGAGGTGTTCACAAAATACTTTACCTTTGACTTGCAAAGCCACTTTATAAGTCCTTAAATCCAAAATGTGCCCAAAGGCTGCCCTTTTTTGAAGTAGAACTACAAAGTTACTCTTATGTACGTGCTGTACACTGGTGCTGCACTGTGACCTTGCTGTTTAGTTCCACCAACATAAATGTTATTAACTTAAGTTATTACAAAAGTCAAATTGTAGAGGATACAGTTGGATAGTGGTCACATTTGAACCAGTGTTTCCCACAGAATTTTAATTTGTTTCCCCTTTACTAAATTTGTAGGTTTTTGCAGGTCTGTAACAGCAGTGCAGGAGGAACTCCTCCTGAGTTCTTTTATCCCGTAGCAGGAGCTTTGAGTTGCGGGGTGGATAATTGATTTGTCAGTCTGATCAGGGATGATCAGATCAAATTGATGGATGAAAGGAGTAGCTGTTTGTGAGTGAAAGTAAACTTTTAGACCCAGCAAGTTTGATCCAGCTCCCTTGGCTGGCCTTCAGGCTTCCAAGCATTTCACGGCACATCTTCCTCTTGTCTTAAAGTATGGACATTTGGCACCAAGATATTCAATTTGAATTGGTAGTTAATGGTACCAACAATAATTGGTCAGTAAAAAAATGAATGGAGACTAGTGTGCTCAGCGTGTGTTGAGGTAATTGCGCTTAAAAAAAAAAAAGTGGTATTTTGTCAGAGAAAAAAAGAAGTAGGAAAAAATAGAATAGGTATGAGAAAAACGCTGAAAGTTTTGGGTTTTTTTCAAATGATTTGGTCACTTTATGTTAAAACTTAAGATGATAAAAAGATTTGATGTGTTGTCATGTGGTGCATTTTACTCTTTTTGCTCCACATTGGACACCTCGTATCCAAAGTGTTCCCACACAATGGAATTTGTTCTGCCTAATTTGCTCACCAAACGCTATCGGTCTTATTACGTCATCTTTCCTCGCACTGATACAACTTGCCCCACTGGTAGCATGGGCTGCAAGTTTTGAGCTTCGGCTGAGGGAAGGAGGGGCGAAATGTGCATGCACATGGCATTTAGGGCAAAAGACAAAATGATGGTTCACTTGCAAAACGGAATGTGGAAAAAGAATTGTTTTTTCTCAATTACATTGTTTTTGTAATTGCTGGGAGCCAAAATTCATCATGATGAATCACGATGTATATGTGAACCTTTTTTTCATCCAGCTTTACTGAACAATATCGTACAAACCCTGTTGTTAGATGAGACGTTTTTTTGTCATAGCTGTGCCTAGACTCAACGAGTGTTTCCGATCATCTGCATAAAGGACTATTATCTTAGTGTGGAAATGTGAGTTTCCAACCCTCTCATAATTGGCTGTTTATATGGTTTTCATGTTTAAAATAATGAGAAGACAGAAAAAAGCACAGCATTCATTTAGTCCTTTGCAAGCTAGATTATTTCACTGCTTGAAAAACCTGAAGCAGACGCATTTAATATGTAACGGTATCTGGCAGCATCTTCCTTTGCAAACTCGTCTTTAGCGAGCCCTATTATCCTAGAAATCGTTTCATTTTCCACACTGCCCTTGTAAATTGTATGTACAATTCTGCTCAAATCAAATTCGGCTTTCATGGTGATCCACAGTGTCGCTACCAGTGACTTCCCTCATTATTTGGTACCCGGTAAATTTTACGAATTACACTTCAAAGGGCTAATTTGGGCCTGACATTCTATAAATAGAACTGAGCGACACAAGGCTGTAAAGCGCAGCAGGGATTGCCTTGGCTCACTGTTTTAATGACTTCATTTCTATGCATTGGGAGCAGTGCTGATGGGTTTTGATGTCTTGCCATGCTTTGTGATGACTCAGTCATCACATCTATAGCACTTATCATGAGGGTCAAAGTATTCTGCTTGAGGACAGCCATGTGACTTTTTAATGAGTATTCACAAAGTGACATAATGACTTTGACATGCAGTCTTGTCATTTTTTTTCTCATTACCTGTCTTTCCCTCTCCCATTTATGGAATAACTATCCATTACTGTGTGAGTGCCAAAGCAGACCCAGCTTTCTGAGATTATTCAGAGATCTATGAATTGAGCTTCAGACCTGCAAACTCACCACTTTTGGGTGAAATTTCATTTTTGAAAGAAAAATATTGCAGCTGCATAAAACAGGTCCTGTGCCATATGATATATGAGATGTTGAGACACTGGCACCATTTTTTTTCTCTATAAAGTCATGGTGGCATGTTGACCCGCACTGTAGCTTCAGAATTGAAGGTTGATGTCCTTTTTCTCATAACTCCAGAAAAAGCAGCAATTTAAACATTTGCTTCCCAGATTGACACATCTCTGCCACTGTACCTTGTATGATAGTTGTACTCAATTTACTGCCTGCGAGCCATAAGAAAGGGTCCAGGGTCCATTTACTAATTCACAATGAAACGAAAGCTACAAGGTAGATTTTTTAGTCCATGTTTAAAAAATTATGTTAAAATTTATTCTGCTACATCTTTGGACTTGAAGGATGAGTTGATTAATATCACCAACGACTTTGTGTCTTGTCGGCTCTAAACAAGGTCCACCCATCCAGTGCAGTAGTTTGATCCTGGAAGTTAGAGGTTAACCATATCTCTGTGAAGATGTGCGCAGAGCAGTCTCTGATTTCCTATAGCTGAGTGAGCCTCAGTCACATTTCATCCACTTTATTCTCTTACTCATAATATTTTTGGATTGTCCAGCTGTACCATTTTTGAGAATGCAATATCTCATAAACACCTTGAGTCAATTTCTTCAAATTTTGCACAAAGGTCTACTTGGAATTGATGATAAATTGATAAGATTTTGATATTCAAAGCTTAAGGTCGCTTTGACCTCATCTGTCTCATTCTTGGTAACCAGGAACACCAGGAGGGATTTTCTTTTCAAATTTGGTATAAACGTACACCTGAACCCAAGGATGAACTGATTTGATTTTAGTGGTCAAAGTCAAAGTCACCATAACCTTGCATGAACCTCATGCTCGGGAAGGCAATATCCATAGCAGGCCTTGAGGGAATTATCGTAAATTTGGCACAAACGTCCACTTGGACTCAGGGATTAATTAATTCGAATTTGGTGGTTGAAAACAGCAAATGCCCTTATATACTGACAAAATATGCTTGTGTGTTTATTAACTGGCCTTCTGGCATTTTCTATAAGTGGCACCAGAGCAAAGCCAGTTGATGATCCCTGTTGTATGGTGTGTCTAATATGTGCAACAACTCACACACATCAAATGTCTTGGCCTGTGTGTCACACTAAAATGATTGCGTTTCACTGCCAGCAATAATAGGGTCCAGCAGAGAGAGAGAGAGAAGTGGTCAATTAAGAAAAAGTGGCAAGAAAGAGATGCACGGCAAAGTGGCAGAAAGAAGCATCCAAGATGCTTGCTCTATGCCGCAAATGAGTTGGCAGGGGTTGTGCCACTGTTACCATCTTTTTGACCTTTTGCAAGATACCCACAGCAACTGTAATGAACAACATGTATCTTTTCCTTTTTTAACATCTCAGTGAGCACCACAATGCTTCATTTATATGCTAAAATTGTAGAAAAATGTTCCCACACATGGGTGTGGTTTCAGAAATATCACCCTTTTCATTATGCATCCTCACAGAGCTGCAAATTATTTTCATTGTCTAGTTTTTAAATGATGTGTGCACCATACTATGGAACACTGGGTTTCTCTTTTCCCTCGGATAGCATATATTCAGCAATCTATTGTTAAGAAAACACACATGAGATAGAGCCTCTTCTTTCCTACTTTTGTCATTCTTTGTATTCCTTAAGTGTCTTTGCATCTCTACGCTTTGTGTCAGCCTCTTTCTGTCTCCCTCTTGTGTTTCTCTCTGTTTCACAGAGTGTACTTCACAGGTTCTTATCACATGTTTAGTCTAAGACGGGCCCTTGGAGACTTGCTGCAATCAGCCCAGAGCAGGAAGCCAACATGAGCAGACTATGAAGAGGGCATTATTCTGTACTTAACAATCAAGACCCTCTTCTGTCTTTCCTGTCATCCCTCCCCCTTCCTCTCTGTGCACTTCTCCCAACTATTGTTTTTTTTTTTTTTTGCTCTGGGTGTTCATTTCTCCCTCAAATCTGCCCTTGTCATGAAAGTTGATCCAGAGAGAGTATTAAATTTCACTGAGTGCAGTGCCAGAGATTTCTTTGAAATAGTAAAAGCTTGCAGAGGAAAAGAGTGTTCAGCTAATGTGTAAAAATGAGAAATTCTGGGGGAAGGGAGAAATCTTTAGGTAATGGCAGTTATATTTTAAACATAAGGAGGATGTATTGCATAGATCAGAAGTTTGGAATTGGCATATGGCATAAGTTTATAATCTGTTGTTTTTAAGTATGTTTTGTGCTTAACAGTACTCTGAGTACAGCAAGTATATTGAATAATTTCAATGATAACACTGCTTTTAAAACCTTTTTTGTCATTATAATAAGTTGTATAGGTGTTGGTGTTAGTTTAACATTCTGCGTCTATCCACCCACAGGCGTCTACTCAAAACCATAGCACTATAAGTCCTAAAATTTTGAGTAAAGACTGATAGCCATAGTAGTGATATTTATCAGCGATGTCATTGATAGATTTATAGTTTTCCTGTATTGTATTTCACTATTTCACTAAGTACCATATAGATTAGGATTATGTGGAAATGCATAGTAATACATGACTTACTTGGAGTACATTTTTTCTCTCTTTTTTAGTAACTACAGTAAATTTTGTACATTTTGAAAAGCCTTGTATATTTATATTACGGAATATGGCAAAAGGTAATATACTGTGATGTATGACATATCAAGATTTACTGGTGGGAAGCTGATAAACTGCTGACAGGTTATTGGACAGGTTGACAGTATCAAGCCCTGTTAAATCAGCCCGTACAAGGTGTTAACAGATTACAGAGCACATGTGGATCTGCATGCAGGAATCCGAACTGGAGTGTGGCAAGGGCTGATAATGAGAGCATAGAATAGAATTTATTACGACACTCTCAAGCACTTGCAGATTTATCCTGTGTAGCTATAATTATATACATATATTTAGAAATAATATGTGAACTGATGTTAGTCACGCTCTAATGATGCCAGATTTTCTTTCCCATCTTGTCTTGTTAGTATGATTTTACATCTCATCTCTGTGATGAGTGGAAACAGCACATATAAATATATGATGGTCATGTTTGTATGTTTGTGTGTTTTTCCACATATTGCATGTGCTCTGATAGAGATTTATCTCATCAGCCTGGACAAGTAATAACTATAAAACAATGTAGAAGCACTGTGAATTTGCAAAATTACATATTTTAGAAGTTCCTACACAATTTGATATACTTTTCTGATTCTAGTCAAGCGTTTTGTTCGAGAGTCAGCTCAGTGACACTTCACAAACTGTTGCCTGAAGAAAATGTCTTCAGAGCTTGACTAACAGACTGACTTGACCTCGCACTTTGATATGTTTGTTATTATGGGGTATGAAAGAGGGAAAGCGCAGGAAAGGGAATAATAATGAAATGTTATGATGAAAAACATCACTCTATGTCAAGGTGCCCTCGGAAAGATGAAAAATTACCCAGATGCTGTTTGAAGCCCTTCTCTGTTTAGTATATTAGAGAGTTCTAGATGTCATTGATGTTAAACAGATATTATTTACTGTATGTTACCAGGAAAAACAGTAGCCTTTTTTAAAAATTGCAAATCACAGTCTTTCCGCTCCTGTCACTTGTGGTATGCTTAGTTTTATGTGCTTGATGGGGTGACAACAAGACCGACGAGGTGTCAAAAAAGGCAGCTGGGTGGTAAGCTCACACTAAAATATAGCCACAGACTTGCCTTTTCCCCTAATTTCATAAGGATATGAAAACAGTCTTAACCTCTAATGAGGCTCAGCTGTTATCTCTGTGAAATGTCACTTACGTTGATGTGCTACAGGTGTGTTAAGTCTAATTTAATTTAATTAGTGTTGTTCCTGTGGTGAATTGAGGCAGGGGGGACATTGTGTATACCACATCGGTTCCTAAGGTAACTGATACTTGGTGCTGTCTCACTATTGTTGCTATGCACTGTTATTTTTGTAGCCATCCTTTAAAGGTTCAGTGTGTATTTAGGGAAATAAATTGGCATAGATGGAATATAATTAGTTAATTAATTAATATTAATTAATATTCTTTATTGTATAATCACCTGCAAATAAGAATTGTTGTGTTTTTGTTGCATTAAAATGAGCTCAATTATATCATGGCGGTCCTCATCCACGACGATCACCATGTTGCACTGCCATTTTTTTACAGTAGCCCAAAAAGGACAAACCAAAGACAGACTGTAAATAGGGCCAATGCATTTTTTGTACGCAGCCCCTCTGCAACAAGAACATCCTTAAAACACAAATTTTTCCATGTGAAACTGCTTTATTCAGTGTTTTTACTTGTTCAGATCATGTCGGCTATTTGCTTTGGAGAGGAAGAGACCTCTGCAGATAATTTGGCTCCTGGTACAACACTCCTTTACAATGAACACTGATGGAGCTGTAACTGAGAGAAACTTTCAATCCGTAATCCTCACTACTAGCTGCCTCTAAATCTCCCTGCACCTTACACACGGTTCCTTTAAATGCATATGCATGATGAAGGTGGCAGACAAAATAACTTAATAAATCCTGTTCTCGGGGAAAAGTCATGAATAGAAGACATTACTCCTGCCTTTTTGTCTAATTTGTTACATTTATTATAAAGACAAACATACGATTGAGAAAAAAAGTACAAAACATTAGTAATACAGACAAAAACAAAACAATAATAAAAACAAACAAACAAAAAAAAAAAAACATATTCAAAAATAATAACACTGGAAGTCTCACCTCCCATAACTCTTGGTCCTCCTGCATCCTGTAATAGTGACATTCATTTAATTACGTTTATCTATCATCTATTTATACCAAGTCTTGATTTCCTGTGACATTATCTTGTAAAATTAATTTAACAATTAAACACTTGAAGAGCCTCTCCATTTCGTAAGATATTGTTGCTGCTGATCTTTAGTTATAAGGAAGGTGTTTCAAACTGTTTAAAATGCTTTTGACAAGATTTTGTTGTAACAACCCCTCTCTCAAACTGTTTATTTTTTTATGCTTTAGTAAAATGCATAGAGTAGCTAAAACTGCAGATAAGGAGAGAACAGAAGGGATAGTGAGGATGGGGTGAAAAGCATCCAAAATATTGAATTTAAACTCTCCACACTCCCCCTCCTCCCTCTTGATCTCTCTGAACTTGCACTGCACCCTTTGGAGTCTCCTCATTTCTCAAAGGGCAGCCAAATGCGGTTGCCCTATTAGATAACAGATTTTTGAGCCTTTCTACACATGTGCATATTTAAACTATGACTCAGTATTTAATGGTCACAGACTGATATTGCACCATTTCATCACTCTCGCCACTTTATGTTCTCTATTTGGGTTCGGCTATCAAATATCCCTCTCTACTGAATAATATATGACACAATGCCTTCCTCGGGTTCAGTGAAGGCCAATCTGTCGTCGTTGCCCTCTCATGATGGCCTCTGCCCTTAATCTGGGAGGGATTCTACGTTTTTTTGTCATTGTTACTATTTAATAGGATGAAATGGCCCTGTGAAATATTAATTTTAAATCATCGTCGTGCTCTTGAGAAGTAAAAGCGCAGCGGCTTGTGTAGAGTTTAATTACCTTGTAAATTATGTAATGTAATGTAAAATCTATCTCTAGTTCGGGAGAAGAAAATTGAATCACACTCCCCCCATGTGCACCCCATCAGCAGATACTACCATGTGAGAGACGTGAATGTCTTTAGATACAAATAACTGAAGAAAAGATGTAAATGAGACTAAAAAATGAGGCTGTAAACTATGATACCACTTGTTATTCTTTTGGTTTTGTAAGTAGCCAGTATCACCACTTGCTCTTTTCCTCTTTTTTTGTGAATACACTACGACTTTGTATTTGCTCATTTACAATTTTTTAGACTTACCAGGAACTAATTTGTTTTCCTTTTTATTTCCTTTTTACATTCAACACCGAGAAGGTACATGTTTTACTCAGCTTAAAATATTTTACCTCAGTAGGACACATCTTAACCTAAGTCTGCTCATACGCTCCATTCCAGTCTCTCCATCGCCTTCGTTTGCATTCATGACATTTCTAATTTTGGCTCTGCATTACATCTGAACAAAGCATAACAATTTGTGTTTAGGCAGCCTAAAGCGATGATGTGTCAGATGTGTTGAAATAAAATAGCGAACATTAATAACAACATGTCAAGTTATACTTAGATAATGATGTTTATTGTTATTTCAGAGTTTCCTGATTTTGACGAGACCTTCCTGAAATGTACGATAAAGTCGGGGTGTGTTTTCAGGCACAGTAGCTGTTTGAGGGCAACTGAGATTATTGCAAAAGAAGTAAGGGCTGTGGGTTGTAACTGTGAAGCACTGAGCTTTGCTTTTGGAATTTAAAGTCTCAGCGAAACTGAGGTCTTAGCATCTTTAGCTGCTGTACTGTGAGATTTTTCCAAGTGAAACATAATATTTGATTAGTGTAAAGTTACAGGATGGATTTAAATTAAATCCTTTGCATTTGATTGGACCGTTAAAAAGAGGGCAGGCTTAGAGTTAAACACAATATAGAGCTATAGCAGAATGTTGGCTCCACTCATACCTCCCTTATTTGTGGCTATAGTTTACTAGGTGAACGGCATGTGTCCACGAAATGGTCTGAAGCAGTGTGCAATGGGCTTTAAAGTAATTTGTCTTGTGGGTGGTGAGTGTGTTAGTGTTAACCAAGTCAGCAGTGATGAGTAAATTAAATCTGCCGTATTAAATTGCAGTGTGCTTGCATAACAAATCAGGGTTTTCAACCCCTCCCATCTTGGTTTAAATAAATTTTTTTGCTCAATTTTTGGTGCTGAATGTGCTCAGGAGGAGGATTTGGGAAAAAAATGAGTGAATTAGACTTCCACAACATTGTTTAGACATGAAAACAAAGGATTTTGCTCACTGATATCCAGGCACACGTCTCTTTCTATTTCTCTCCACATTGCTCTGTTAGCTACAATGACCCAGCTAGTCGCCCAGAGTCCCATTTGATTGACTGAACTTTTGGTAGCGCCACTGAGTGCAGAATGAGTCAACAACAAAGACAGAGATTTTTATGTAAAAACACCCTAACACTCATTTTTTGACATAATATTTTTGCAAGTAAATGAACAATAAACACAGAGACACAGTATTAAAACTAGAAAATGTATTTTTCATTTGGGTTTTGGGAACAGTGGGTCTCTATAGTGTATTTTCCATTCAGGAGTGCAAAAGCTGAGTGTCCTCAAGGTTTTTTACTATCTCCTTAAGGAATGCAAGTTCAAGCACATCTCTGAAACCCTTCACAGATACTGTCTTCTCCTTCTTGACATGTGAATAAAGGCTCAGTCTGTCACTGAATCAAAGCCTGTTCAAGTGTCAGACACGTGCTGTGCTCTAAAATCTTATCCTGGACTGCGTTTCATCATTCTTCCCTCGGTTTTACAAACAAGCCATCCAATGAGTGAACTGCATCTTGTCTGTTTGTCATGCTGTTGTACAGTATACGGGCACTAGACGGTGGTTGTGCATGTCAACAACCTTTTAGCGAGATTGCAGGACTCTGGGCTCCTGCAGAGGAGTCCATGCTCACCACTTACAGGAAATAAGCACCAGTGTGCATTACGTTTATTAACTGTCTTAAAGCATCCACATACACTTGTCAAGCACCAAATTGTCCAAGTCCAACTCGGCTGGTGGAGCATCTTACCAACTGAGTCAGGGTGCTTTATACCATCACATACTTTCGCAGCAGATATTTGCATGAAACTGTCTGTTCACTGAAGGGAATCTGATGGCGAGGGATATATAGTAGGCATGGAATGAGCTGGTAATAGCTTTGCTCAAGAATGTTTGACAGTATATCTTCATAATTTTTATATTGCCTCTCTAAAATGATACTTCTGGTTTCACTTTGATTATTCCATAAAGTGAAAGTTTTAAATGCGTAAATCTGGAAAATAACTTAAATGTCATTAAAGCACCAGCAGAAATTGATTTACCTAAAAATAATTTCAACTGTTTCTCAATTCTACCAGCATTAATTGCAGAGCTGAGATACTCCAGCGCTGCATATAGAGGGCAAAAACAATTCAGTGCTTTGCCATTATCACTTTCAGTCACCCGGCTCCCCAAGCTCAACCTCACTGACGCAGAAGCCCTTTCATATGCTTTGATCCCGTTAATAATTATTTGCTATGCTGCTGAAGAAGGAGGGCAGATTGAAAAAGCACCAGAATGCTTTGCGCTGATAGTGGCGTTGAGAAAGAGAGGGGGGGAGTAAGACTTGGAACGTTTTGTGGTGTGGGAGTTTTTCAACAACCCTGTGTTGTCCTTCCCAGACATTTCCACTGAATATGAAAAAGCGGAGAACAGCCTCAAGGCTTCATCCGAAACTGTATATGCCAAAGGACAACATTCCTGCCCTGGATAAACAATAGTTAAATTTGAAACCTATTTTTCCTTGTTTTTGCCTAAACTCTTAAAAAAATTTAAAAAATGGGTGTCTGAAATTAGAATGCATTATTCACTGTCACCCTCCTCACCATTTATTTTCCTCTATTTCTGATGTCTTTTTGATGAATTCAGAGTGCCTTATCTATTCCCTGCCCTCCTTTGCTGTTTGAAAACGTTTCCCTCCTGGACTGGCTCCTTATCTAGAGTGGCTCTGGATGTGCTCTGAACAGAGCTGGAATCAACATCCCCACTGGTCTGCTGGCAAGGTTGAAAAAGGAAAGCATTGGCTGGGGGGCGAAAGCGAGCCAAAGGAGCTCAGCTGTTTTTTCATCCTCCTCTCTCCACTGGGGTTGGAGATAGATTACTATGACATTCTTACATTTCTCCATAGATACTGGAGCTCATACTGGCCTCTTGTTCACTGGATTCGTGATCAGAAAGCTGAAAGGTCTTCATGTTTCCACCAAGAGTCAGGAAGCTAGTTGTTTGATGCAGGAATTGCTCAGAATGAATGTGTAAAGTATAACGAAGAGCTTTACTATCACACATATCCAGACATTTGAAGGTGGTTTTTTTTTGCACTCAGATAGACATGTACTGTAGTGTTAAAAGGCAGGATTGTAAAGCAGTCACACACACACAGTCATCTGTAGGAATGGGACGATATGCTTGCCTCTGGATTTGATACTATCACGATACTTTGATGCCGATTCAATATGTATCGCAATTTTTAAGTACTGTGATTCAATATTGCACATTTTCTTTACTTTTTTAAGACTAGACCATGGGGAAAAGATGAGTCATACTAGAGACTTTATTTTATAAGACATATTCCCAAAAACAAAGCACATCACATGTCAGTCAGCTTCAAATTTAAGCAGCATCCTACCATGTTACTGCATAGAAAAGAAAAAAAAACCCAACTAATTACTTGATTTTAGGTCTTATTTTTTTATCAATTTTATTCTAGGGAAGCACTGCTATATTAATTAAACTCTACTAACGTACTTACTTATATGTACATGTACAACAGGATGAGTAAAAAATATTTTTTGAATTTATTAACATATTTACTGAGTTATTTGTGGCAACCGCCACAATAACAGGATTGATTAACCACCACTTACTGAAATGGATAAAATCTTATTCCACTGTAGAGCTACGTGCAGTGAATGAATTGGCTCAGCCCCACGCCCTGCTCTCATTCTCTTTCTTTGTTTACTAGACAACAAATGAGACAAATAAACTCGCTTGTGCACCCCACGGTCACTGCGTCTTTAGGAGACTAATCCCTGGAGAGTGGTCAAGATCTCCAGCGATGGAGCTTCATTAGCAGCTGTAGCGACTCAAATTCAGCTGGCACACCCCAGGGCCTATGAAACAGCAGCCACAAAAAATCA
Organism: Plectropomus leopardus; assembly: GCF_008729295.1. Classification (NCBI taxonomy): domain Eukaryota; kingdom Metazoa; phylum Chordata; class Actinopteri; order Perciformes; family Serranidae; genus Plectropomus; species Plectropomus leopardus. The sequence goes on along the minus strand of NC_056473.1, from coordinate 12,481,009 downwards.
ATTAAGATTTTTTTTTTTTTGGATACAATGTGGCGTTACTTATAGACTACCACAATAACAGCAGTAACTTATGCCAGCCTCTGCATTTGATTTATATTGATTCAGGCATTAAAAAAAAAAAAAAAGTTAAATACAGAAGTAAATTGTGCACAAGTGAAATAAGTAAATGGAGTTGAGCTGGGATACATAACTGAATCTACAAATCCCATCAAATAATGACTTTGGAATTTCAGAAATGGCCAAAAATAAGACTGGCACGATTTGTAGTTGTGTGTCAAGGGGTTACGGTTTAGCTTTGGAGACACTGCTACAGCCTATCGTGGGAAAGCCGTCATCCCCTTGCATAACCCAGCTTCATCTCCCTCTTAGTTCATGAGTCACTGGAATCATTGATTGATAGCCTACTTTTGTTTCTACTTTAATAATGTAGTTGGAATAGACTTTTATGACCCCAGAGATCAATAAGAAAATTGATTTATTAAGGTTCTTGGTAAAACTGCATTGAGAAAGAAGAATGGGTCAGGATTCACACCCCTCACTCACTTTATCGCTGCAGACACAGCATGTAAAAGGGAGTCATTATAGTGACAAAGCTGTGATTTCCCAAGCATTCCCACCTGCAGGTAGGGCAGCTGATAGTAAAGGACAGAGGGATGGATGATCCTGTTATGGTCCTTGTCACTCCAAGGTGGGAAAATAAAAATATGAGTGAGGGATTGTCTCAGCCTCCTCTCAGATAAAAGGAGGGATAGATGAGGATGACAAAGTTGAAAATGTGCCAACACGTGTGAGGGCTGTGATGAAGAACAGCTGTTTGGTGAGGATTCATTGCTGTTTGTAAGTGTGTGCATGAATGTACACGACATGGCAATATTTATGCAAGGAGTACCGCCTCACACAGAGAACACGCTGCTCACAGTTACAGATGAAAGGCAGTAAACCCTAATGGCAGGTTGGCCATACATAATGCTGTCTAACCATAAGCATTTTTCTTGGAAGCCGTCTGACATTAAGTGCGGTCACAGACTGCGTATAACAGTTGACTCATGGCAGCTGTATGTCACTGAAGCATCTGAATTCAGAGTCAAACCTGCCTCAGTGATTTGGAATAAATCTGGATGTAAATCACATTGATTTTCCCAACATTATGCCATTTTGTTACGGCTTTTGGTTCAATAACATCTATAAAACAGACAGTAAATAGGTAATATTCAGTAACCTCTCAAAACAGCTCCTATTATGAATTATTACAGTAAGAGCATTTTAGGTCCCCTGTGAATAAAAGGTACATTAGAAAAAAAACAAAACATGTTTCTTTCTTTTGGAGGTCGACCAATATTGGATTTATAAAGGCCGATATAATAATTATAGTTTAGAGCAGAAAAAGCTGAATACCCCAGGGACTGGCAGTGTTTTTGTTGGGCCTTGTTGGGGGGGGGCGCTGCAGCGAGGACGCAGCCTCTGTACATGGGGCGCACACTCTACCAACTGAACTACTGGGTGCTTCGGGCCTGCTTGTATTTTAAATTTGTATTTCAGTTACTTTCAAGTACTTTGTAAATAGTAAAAAAAAAAAGTTTTTACACAACAGAACATCTTCACGCTGAGATGTGCCGGACAAGGCTTTATAGCCTCGTTTTGGTGGTGAGGTTAAATCATGCAACGTGGTTTATAGCCTAATGTTAGCTTTTAACTTCTAGCAATTGCATTTAGTCATCAAAAACCCTAAGAGTAGTGTTTATTTGTGAGTCTTTTGTCTTTCTAAACAAAATGTTTAAATATAAATGTGTGTTTGCTGTAGAGCTTATTTTCTGCCATAATCTAAATAAAATCTAAAATCCAATGGAAAAATCCAAGAGGCTTTTTGTTGAGGAAACCAGGTTGACGCTTACTTATGTGTCAGCCCAAGAAAAACGTCATCCCTGGGGCAAACTATACACCAGACATAGTCAGAAAGCAGAAGGGACCTGCTTTCTGTACCCACTGCTCCTTTTTCCCTGTTCCACCGCAACCCTCCCCTCTCCGGCGGCAATGTATGTTCCTTTGTGACAGGAGGACCACTATCGGTGGCAACTTTCACTAATAATGGTAGTTATCAAAAAATTCTGTTGGTGCTAATTAATCAGCAAATCAATAAATTGGTCAGTCTCTGCTTTCTTTATATTATCCTAATCATACTCTTGGAAACAATTCACACTGCATGTTTGATACAATGGTCAGTGTTTGCCCTTATAATTAGCGTTGTATGCTTACTTTTTGTAGTGTTGTGTAACCCACGTTTTTATGTATAGTATAGTATAGAACTGATCCTTAACAAAATACAGTATCAAAAAGACAACAACACTCTATCTCGCAGTGAGAAATATTTTCATGGAACTACTTAATCTGAGATAGAGGAGCACCAGTGACCACAAAAGCTTTAAAGGCTCTCTGTGTTATTTTAAACCATCTCCCAGAAAACTCCTGTTTGTATCAGCTATGTACTTTTCTTAGACATTCAAATGGCTTATTACTGGCAGTCCTCTATCTTGACTTTAACCAATCTGCTCTAACTTTACTTTTATCCCACTGAATTCCCTCTCCCTCCTCTTTTCCTTTTTCCACACTATCCCCCTGGAGATCATCCTGAGAAACCAATGGTCTAAGCAATAGCATAGCAATAGTTTTTTCCCCTGCTTTTGCTCTGCTTTTTCTTGTCTTTCCTCTGATTATAGAATATTCATTACATGGTGAAGTACATGCCAAAAAGTGCATATTTCATTGACACTTAATTCTCACTCGTATCGTAGCCCCTCATAAAAATGCCTGCAATAATTCAGTTTAAAGAACTAAACCAGCCCTTTTCTCTCTTTACAACCAATGCCCTTGTGGGTCCTTGGACTAAATCCACCCCCAGTGCCCTGTTTTTATTCTGAGTCTGGACCCTGGCCCCTCAATGTAGAAGACATATGGTCCAGATGTCTGCACAGATGATGGGGCCACATAGACCTCACCACATTATCTGCCAACAGCACTGACATCTGCATGCATAGTACCTTTGTTGTCAATAGGAAATGACCTCTTTAAGCTAATTTAGTAACAGTGCCACCGAGACTAAACACTGGAAAAAGCTGGTAGTCATCAACTGTCTCCAGGTTCGTCGTTAGAGAGGTTGCATAAAAACTCTGAGTGAAAATTCCTCCAATTTGTGTTGGTTGTTAAACAGTCACTCATAGTACCCATCTAATTTTAACAAATGTCTTGTAAGTCAAGAAAGAATGAGTAACTGTGGAGGGAGCCCTGGAAACTAGGCGTATTGCATGTGGAAACTGTGATGGGATTTGTTTCGGTTGGGCTGTTTTAGAAAGGCTCATGCATGCACGTTGACCACTATGTTGAAGATGCATTGAAGATTGCATCCTCTTGTAGGTGTTTGAGTTGGCAGAGATTTCTACAGTGAATGCTGCTGATCGCTTTGATAAAGATGTTGCTCACACATACTAGAAACGAGGCGTTTGAGGCTCATATTGGCAGCAGAATAATCTTATTCTGATTTGTAGGTTTTGTTGTTTTGAAGTCTAAAGTATTAACCTAAATTGGTAAACATGGATGCCAACAATACTATAATACAACAATAATACAAAAATCAGCAGTACTATATTAAGTTGAGGCTAAACCAAATATCTGCCAATTAGGTGGATGTAATTACTAACATGTAGACTAGTGTACTGTGTTTTCCCAACTGGTATCATCTGACAGTGATAAAGCATTTGGGATCAGCAGCTAGTGTTTTGGTAGACCCGGTGTAGCCAGCAGATATCCAGGCCAAGACCTCCTCTTCCATGTACAGCTGATGGTTTACAGTTCGATTAGCAATTTGAGACAGGTCCAGATAATTAATGAATTTGTTCTATTAAATACCTGCATATAAATGCAAATAATAGATCATATCCGATGATTTCTGAGGTTTTATTTCGGCTAAAATGTTCCACCTCTTTTGCCATCCAAACATACTGTTTACCTGTAGGCAACCACAACTGGATCAGATGTGCTCGACCAATCCTACTTGCTTCCAATACCAAAATCTTGTCCCGTTGTGTACAGATTCTGCATACATATGCAGATATATCTTTATAGACACTATGTTAAACTGAAGGGTTTTGATCTCTGTGTTGGAAAGGAGGCTAACCTCAGCACAACATTTAGCAATGAATGATTTTTTTTTTTTTTTCGCGGCACGCATTTTAGCTTGTAAAAGTAGGAACATAATTGATGACATTAGAATGACTAAATACGTCTTAGGTGAGCTGGTTGCAGGGTCTTGGTATTGTGCATGCCGGTTGACTGGCATGGCTCACTGCAACATTTAATGGAGCTGACCCATTGTTAAGGAGCTTTGTTTAACCTGTGCTTTTCCTGCTGTGGCAAGTCTGAAAAAGATCTATTCTAATCCACAATAAGAGTTTTTCTGAAAAATTTAAGATTCATAATGTGATAAATAAGACTTATTAACTCATAATAATTGTCTGAAACACTGGACACAGCTGTAGCCCAACCCATTAGTTGTGTGCATTAACAAAGGAGATAATAATTGATAAATCATATTAAATTTTCTTTATAGTTGTTTTTTTTTCTTATCCTATTGAACATCCCTGTTAGAAAATTTTATCTCATTCTTCAGCCAGGGGGTGTAATTGCAGTCCCAAGAATGAAAACACGTTAAAGCACTGTTATTTAGCAACTCCCCAGAAAAACTAAAACTCTGCTCTTCTGGCTATTGCTTTGCTTTGCTGCTTCATGCCTTGTATTTTAATAATAGTTACACACACTTTACAATCCATTAGGTCACTGAAACATCTACTAAATTTGCACTAAGCAGACTGGAAGTTATTCAGGTTCACATCTACAGGAGGTTGACAGCTGCTTAAATCCGGCCTTGCCTGCAAAATGTATCGTTAAGTGGCGTCATGAAACTGATAGGTCTCCCTGGGAATTCAGTCCTACTGGGAGAATTCAGCTCAACCTCATTCTCTCATTTTGTCCCTTTTTTATTCTCACTCTGTTCACCATGGGATGTTCTTAATGGGCCTGGATTATGTGACTGTTGTAGTGAGCTGGGGTCTGAACACAATGAGTACTGCTAAGGAGAGGGGAAAGGCCAGGTCTGTTCCTGTTCTATCATTCATCCCCTTTTATATTTCACCCATTTTGTCCTTTTTAAATGTAAAAGGCCAAATGACAAAATTTGTTCCCTCTTGTTTTTGACCTAGCTTTTTATTCCCTACCACTCTGATGTCTTCAGTCTCTGCGCTGTAATGTTATGGCTCCATCATCACTCTCATACTAGCTCCCTCCCTCTGTCCCTCCTCACATATCGCTCGAGCTCTTCCTCCCTCCCTCTCTGTCTCTCATTCATGCACTAGCTCTGTATCGACTACGTTTGTCATGTGGCTCGCTTCTCCCATTCGTTCGCCTGGCTACTGATGGGATACACGCCACTGCTTTGTAAGTAGTTAGGCACGTTTTTGTTTGTTTGTTTGTTTGTTTGTTTACTCTTCACCTCCCTCCTCCTCCTGCTCCTCTTCAACAACTGTTGCTGTCTCAGTATGGCAGAGGCTTGCTAGCATACTGACAAGCTCAGAGACACAGATGGACAGATGGATCACACAGGACTGAAGATCCACAGAGAAAAATGTTGTGTATAGGGACAGAGGCGAGGAGAAGGAGCCATGAGCCAGTCAATGCATCATTATTATCATCTCCTGTCTCGGGTGTCAAGTGTTTGGAGAAGGGACTTTCAGCGCTGAAGGGACACCCTCTAATTAAGCAGGATGTGGGGCTTTGGACAAGCTGGCTCACATGTTAATGAGACCTCTTTATACACTGGAGTAGCTGCAGCCTCTTAGTCACAGTTGGGACAACAATAGGAATGTGTCACTGCTCAGCAATGCTTGTGTCTTTGCTTATTTGCACACTACTTTATGTCTGTCCATGCAGCTTAACCTACTAGAGACAAAGATCAATGTTAATGTTTTGTTGTCCTGTAAAGTTGTATACTTTTTATTGTAGCAGCCTGTGCTTCTTTTTCTCTCCTCGCGAACAATTTGTGTGGAAGCAGCTTGCTCAGCTTAAAAATATTTCAAAAGAGAAGGTTTATCTGCTTACAGGAACTGTTGTTTGCACCCTGACTCTCTTCTGCATTTTCAACACAATCCCTTTACTGTCTGCATAGAAATTCAAGGCATACTAAAAGGATTCTTTTTACAGGATTTAACTGTAGTAAAAGAACCTGAGGGTAAAAGAGAGAGAAATGCACACTGAGATTGAGACGGCAAATGATTGATTCGGAAACCCTTTTCTCATCTGCTCAAATGTGAAGTGAAAAAGTACATGCTCAGCAGTGTTTGGGGTGCAGTCAAGTTAATACAACTTGATCTTTGGCTTATCTGTGACTATTTTTGCTGTATGTATATTGGATAATCCCACCCCTCCTCCAACACGTTTCTTTCTCATCAGCACTAAGCAGGAAGACACGATACACACATCTGCGTGGTTGCTAATGCTTTTAGGCTGGACCAGAGAGAGTGGGTTTTACAATTCATTTAGTTCTTGTTTTCAGTTCAGTTCGTGTTTATCTCACTGCAGGGTGGAAGTTGTAAGTCAATACACTCTTGATTTCAATCCATTCATATGTCACCGGGCAGTGGATTTGCATCAAGTGTGATTTAACCTGACCTCATTCAGCTGACTTGCCAGTGAATTAAATTAAACCTAAAAGTGATTCGCTGAGTTTCAGTCAGAGCAAGAGCTTCTTAAAGATATTTTTGGAAGGTCATTGTGCATACTATCACATGCCTAGTCTTCATTTCATTTCATGATAGCACCTTACCTGAAGGAGAAACAAGAAATGTCACAGGTGACAAAAGCACTGGAGGTGTTGGATTGAGACCAATATTTGTGGAGGTGGGAGTCAGCCTCGTGTTACCTCTGTGTCCTTTTAGCTTGGTGCATATTTTTCCTTCTTTTCAAGTATAAAAATATTTTACTGCAACTGTTAAAATAATCCTGGCAGATTTTCAAAGTGCAGATTGGCATGTTTCCACGCCTTTCCTTATTCCCTCATTTCACCCACGTGGGAGAACTGAGGCCAAGATCTGACAAAATGAACTGGGAAAACAAACCATTTAAAAACCATCCTCTGCCAACTCCAGAGACACATGGAAAAGCTACCGTTGCCATTTGAAAGCAGTTTTCATTATTGACCCCAAATCAGAACATGTTTTTCTTTTTATGTTTAGTGCTTTTTATCAATTAAGATTGTTTTGGTGTAAGTTGCGGAGTGTCAAAAATATCAGCCGTAGAGATGACTGGCTTCTCTTAAATATAATACAGCTAGATGGCATCTGGCTTGCGGTGCAAAAAAAAAAAAAAAAAATTGAAAAAATAAAAAACTCAACAGCAAAGTCTCTTTCAGAAATCCTGACATGATCCACAGTTTTCTCTCTACCAAATTCCACCTGCCAACTGTATCACATCACAGAGGGAAGTGTGCGTTTACTGCAACCTCAGCTTGCACCGCAAAGTTAGCTAACGTTACAGCTCAGCTGAGGAGGACGTCATTTATGTTTACATCTTGCGCTGTTACCAGTACGAGCCGTTTGTCCATAAGCTGATGCACGCTTCCTGTCGTACACTGATGCAGTTGGTGTATCTAGTTCAGTGAAAAGAAAATAGTTCCTGCATGAAACTGCTTAAAAGGTCTATAGATTATATTGTGTAACTGGGTAATGATTCCTGGCAAGAGACATTGCTAATCCGTTTTTCAAATGTATTGTTTTTCTACATTTCCATGACTAGGCAACTCACACCAAAACAATCCAGATTGCTAAATACACCATGCACTACAGTCAAGAGGAAAAACATGTATTTTTGATTTTGGTATGAACTGTCCGTAAAATAAAGAGTAACAGTAGCTGTCACTGTGGATCCCGTCTCGCCACCAGCAGTGACAAGCCTGTCACTGAAAATGCAGAGTATTTTAGAGATTGGATTTTGGAGGTTGTTATGGAGACCAGGTAGAGCAGTACGTCAGGACACAGTAATAACGATGCGGACCAGGCATAACAACCACTCTGATGAGTAGGATGGACCATACCTTAATGTTCATGAAGCTGCCAGGGGACTGAGATGTGTGTTTTGTTCTGGTCACAGCTGATCGTGACAATTTCCTTGTCTGTGTGGCGTCGAAAGCTCAGGATTTTAAGTGATAATTTGTCTGTGGTCTTCCTCTGAGCCCTGTTGTTGTGTAAAAGCTTCCTTTGTATCTTTGTACACCACAGACTTATACTATATCCAACACACCATATTTAAGAAAAACACAGGTCTTACATTTTAAGACAGGCTTGCAGTGCAATCCCTGAAATTTATTGGAGGATGACAGTAAACAGCAGTTTAAGTTAAGTGCTTTTTGTAATCTTTTCTTAACACAACAGGTATTTTATGTGCATAACATCATGCTGTTGAAATGCCATTATTAAAAACAGAAAAGTTGACTTGTCATTATGTTGTGTATATACCTTATAGAGTAACTTCCAACTAGCACGTGCAGTCATTGTCTAGCTTAGTAACTGTGGTCACTTGGTATGTTTTCTTTGACAGCTGTGCGCGTGATTGACGGATTCTTAATCCTGATTTCAAGAACGCATTACGCACAATTCTCGTGAAATTATTGCTTAAAGTATTGTTTGCACCAAACACAGATACTACTTTAGATACCTGTGTTTGTGTTTCTGGTTCAGTTTCTTTTTGTTGTGTTTTTTTTTTTTTTTGCCTTAACTTGGTTAAGAGATTCCACTGTGGGGTACTTGCTTAGTCTCTCTGCAGCCAACGTTAATGACAGTGAGTCAGCAAATTATGCTCACACAGTCTGACCATGGAGGTGAAGGTGATCTGGGAGTCAGGTGAAAAGCCTCTATAGTACCTACAAAGATGCCAGCAAATCAGTGCCAATTATTCTCACACTGGATCGAACAAAGACTATCATAATGATTTGAAGGTGAACAGAAACGCAGCATAAGCAGGCACACAAAACAGACATTTGAACATTTATCTGAAAATAAAAAATATTTTTCCTACAAGAAAATGTTCAGAATACATATCACCTGGTTCCACTTGATTGAGCATCCTTTGGCACTTATAAACAATTTATCCAAAAGTTCCTCTGATGCTTCATTCAATAGTGACACCAAAGAAACAGACACTGGGACTCTCAATGCTAAAAATAGCAGTACAGCTGTATACATTACATTTATTTTCAAGCCACACAGTTATACTTTAAAAAAGAAGCTCTCAGACAGTCAATTAAAAGCCTGTTTACCACAGAGTGTGCCAGTTGAAAATTGCGACTGTTATTAAGGTGGCAAAGCAGCAACACACGCTCACGGTGTCCCACCTCTCAGAGGAGACAAACCAATAGTATGCTCGAGCTGTGACTGCTGTGGAGGGGAATTTATAGGTAGCAGATGGACCTCTGGAACCAGCTGATGTTTACTAGGAAGGGTGGGGGGGGGTCAATGCAGTCCTGAAGTTCACAAACGAAAAGGCATGCATGCAGTTGCATCTGCAAACACTGCACTAATTTTAAGTCTGCTGAAATGTGCAGAACAAACATTGTTGGATTGATAGTTGCAACTCTCTGAGGAGGAATGTTTCAGCAAAGAGTGGTGATGAACTAATTGTTATAATCCTGTTTATGACTGCAAGGCTGCAGTTTCAAAGTTTTAAGTCTCGACTGAGGCAATGAACAAAACAAACCTATGTTTAGTGATTATTCTCTTGCCATATGTGCACTGAGCCATCTTCTGTAGGCTGCATTTCCATTGCACAGAATGGCACGGATCTACTTAATTGGATGTACTCTTTTTGGCTTACCTTCAGCAAAAGTTGTGGATAGTACCTGGCACTAGGTCCGTTTTTGGTACCAACTCATTAAAGGTTCTAAGCCAGCTAATAGGATACTAGAAGGTGGATTTACAACACTGCAGACTATTGATTGGTCAGAAAGAATTGTCACTTGCGCTACACAGGACATCGCCAAGCTAATGTCAAAAGCAGCTGTTTTTTTAGTCACTCAACCCAGATTTTAATGAATGTCAGCCTGCAAAACTATGCTATACACCCTGCTGCACAACTGACAAAGTGAAGACATTTCTCTGTTTGGTGTCCGATGAAAGGATCCACCCACTGTCGCATTGAAGATTATGTCATGGAAGTTTCACGTGGTGGCGATCAGCTGAGAATGCCGCTTACATTCTGAGGGCGCAGTCGAAAACAAATCGAGAAAAAGACCTGGTATCAGAAGTGAGTTGAGCCAAACCATGGTGTTGAAATGTGTCATTATCAGGAAATGTTGACCTGCTTGGGTCAACCAGATTTGGTTTTATCAATCCGCTCTCAGGTGTGTATAGCTGTCAGGTGTGTATAGCTGTCAGGCGTATATAGCTCTCAGGTGTGTATAGCTCTCAGGTGTGTATAGCTGTCAGGCGTGTATAGCTGTCAGGCGTGTATAGCTCTCAGGTGTGTATAGCTCTCAGGTGTGTATAGCTCTCAGATGTGTATAGCTGTCAGGCGTGTATAGCTGTCAGGCGTATATAGCTCTCAGGTGTGTATAGCTCTCAGGTGTATATAGCTGTCAGGTGTGTATAGCTGTCAGGTGTGTATAGCTCTCAGGTGTGTATAGCTGTCAGGTGTGTATAGCTCTCAGGTGTGTGTAGCTCTCAGGTGTGTGTAGCTCTCAGGTGTGTATAGCACTCAGATGCATGTGGGAGGACGGTGTTGGAGATAAGTACCAATCTATTGTACTTGAATAACACTGAAACATTACCAGAGCAAAGGGTGTGTAATCCTGCTCTTAATCTTTAGCTTTATGAAATGTTCTTTCTGAACTTTTCCATTATAAAAATGAGTCTTAACTGTCTGGGGCATGCCTATTGATCCTTTAGCGGCTCTACATAGCACTCATAACTTATTCACTATTAGCAGGGTACTTACTCAGGGCCAAGGCATCACATAGAAGAGATATAGCTGCAGTGTTAGGGGGAAATCTGCATTTCTTTTTCAACCCTACTATTATTTTTATTGCCTCATTCATAGTTTTTGACTGTTTTAACATGAGACTTTATTACCGTCATCTGTGGACATCACTTACCCTGCGTACCCACCAAAAGCGATGAAAATTATTTCATCGCGCCTCAAATGAAATCGCGTCACGCCGGACGCTCCAGTTTTGACGCTCGTACAAAAACCCCAAAATGGGACTCGACGCGCGACGAAATCGCACCTTGCGCCGAGCCCGCCCAAACAACAACATTTCTTCCGCCATTTCATTCTCTCGTTGACCATGCCTGAGATAACCACGATCGCTGCACTGTACCTGCTCTGGAGAAGTTCCCAGCGTTGTCTGCGGGAACACCAGGACGTCCATACGTCAGCACGTCGATGACGATCTCAACGCTGATAGGCTGTCGCGGCGCGTCTTCACGCGACGCCGCCGCAAAAGTTCAATTGTTTCAACTCGAGCGTTGGACGCGACGCGAATTTCGCGTCCAACGCGCCGCGCAATCGCGTCCATCGCGTCGCCCGGCAAAATGACGCGTCAAATCGCGTCTTTGCATTGACTTTGTATGTAATCTTGAGGCGCGATCATTTTTAATCGCGTTTGGTGGGTACACGCCGTAAGACAGAGTCTAGTCAGGCAAGCAATGTAAGTGATCAAATGAACACAAATATAAAACACAAATCTCCAACTTGACAACTTGTTCGTGTGATTATGTAATCCTCTATCTTTCACAGCAAAGACAGCTGGTAGAAAAAGTTTAACCACGTAGTCACTATACAAATGTCAGCTGACCTACACAAAAGAATTGGTCATAATTCTTGCATTTGCATTGACTTTCAAGTTTGTATAGTAAAGTTAAAGATTTTCTTGGGTTTTTTACCCTACTCAGCTCAAGCCACATCCTGACTCTAAACACTTAAATTGATGAGAAAAATGTATTGGATAACCCGTGATGACTTACAAGTTCAATACATATTTTTTAAGAGAAAATAAAAATAAAGGCAAAGCACTGCAACAGTCAAGAAAACTGTCTTTGTTTTGATTTCTTCCTAATATGTTTATTGTATGCACCCAACAATTTCCCTGTAACAAGCCATTGACAATCCAATAGACTCAGTGGTTGTTGGCTTGAGTTGCCAGAAATGTTTATTAGCTATCATCAAAGCGGTGGGGGTTGGGTGATTATGCTCTGCGTAGAAATTAAGGACGCATAGAGAGTCAGAATCATCACATATAGTTGTTCCATATTTCCAGTGCCCAATTTTTTGTGGATTCATACTACGAGTTAACTGGAAACTTGCATGAGAACCTTTGAGTCTGCACGCGAGTTATTTCTTATGCACACATGAACAAAAATATATAAACAAAAAAACAGAAACCACAGAGATTTGAAGCTCATGATGAAAAGCAAAAATTAGGTATGCTACTAACAACTTAGTCACAAATATTCACAATTGGGAATGTTGTAAAACCCCACACGGAAATGAGAAGAGAGGAATTTTAAGCACAAATTTTGTTAACCTAATTGCATTTTTCATAATATGAGTTCACTAATGTACAACAGCATTTTGATAGCTGCAGAACTTCAAGCATTTTTTCCCTCACATTCCCATTTTGACAGATCATTTTTCCGTTCTAAAACCAATAAATAGGCTCATAAAAAAAGAACCCAAAGCTCCTGAGATGACTGTGGCTATTTTTATCCCCCAACAAGATGCTTCATCCTCGGATGAATTAATGTTGTACGGTTTTAAAGATAGAATCCCTGACATGCATGTGGGGATGGTTTTGCGATTTTTTTTTTTTTTTAAGTTGTCCTTGGTTGCATAGCAACACTCGTAGAGCCACCTATTTTGTCTGCAAATACACCTCAAACAGATCTTCAAGGAGCAAAGGGAGGATGGAATATGGATGTGAGCTCAGCAATTTCAGAAAATATGTCCTCCTTTCACAGTTGGCATTAAATCCACCAACTGGATTAGGAGAACTGTTACTGTTCAGTTTATTTTCAGCACAAGGGATACCAGGACAAGATAGATGTTTGCATGCTGCTTACTAGAGTGTATATAACATAGCGCATAAAGAATTATACCCTCTAATAAACTGTATAGGCTCAATATTTGTGGCAGTGCAACAACCAGCACAGACAGCGCTCCAACTGTATTTTCCTTAAATTCTGTGGAAATTGTGTCTTAGATGTTGGGATTGTATATATAGACAGTTCTCCTAATGAACGATACAGCTTTCAAAAATAAGTAAAGTACTTGGTGGAAACTCCATCTCCGGAGCTGCTGCACGTTCTGTCCAGAATCTTAAGGAATTTCAAATTGTCTGAGAGGTCAGCGAGAAATGGTTTGACTCACTGACAATTAGGTTGTCGCCATGGAGTAGATGTCTCAGTATCGTGTCTGTTGCTGTTGCAATGCCACTTGGCTGTCATCAACACATACTAAATAACGTTTATTGTGGTTAAATCAAGAACATCACTAAGTATGCGTCTTTATGTTAATAAGTATAAGGGATAGGGATATGTAAGTTTGACTTCTACCTACTCCCTTTCTCACACTGTACTTTTGTTTGTTTGTTAATAATATGTTTTTATTTATTTATTTATTTATTTTTGGGTTCAAAATTAAGCCATTCATTCATTCATTCATTCATTCATTCAGTCAGTTAATCTGTTGTCCACACCTTCTTTAGGCTGTATGGAAATGAATCATTCCAATAAAAACAATTATATGTAGTCCCCAGTAAAAACTTTCAGGCACTTATTATTCACTTGCATCATCTCACATTGTATGCCAAGCAAACTAAAAAAAACACTATCTGTAAATAGTATTTGTCGTACTGAAGGTCGGAGCAGCACTAGTCCTCAGGGCCCCTTTAAGCTCAAATTAGTTCATATGCATCAAGTTGTGTCCAACATAATAAAGCGTCTCTGTTCTTTCAATTAATTTTCTGGGGTGCTAAATGTACCAATGAAGCTGATATGTGTTCTGTAATGCCATGCCAGAACAAAGCCTTGCTCTGAAATGAGCCATGATGTTAAGAGATCTGCCTCAGGCAAACTAACAAAATGATCTTTCTTCTTTCCCTCCATCCCTGTTTTACTCTTTTTCCATTTCTATCACCCTGTCTCTTCATTCTTTCTCTAACAATCTCATTCTGTTTAACTTCTCTATTCCGTCTTTGTCCACCCTCTTCTGTCTCTCATTCATCTGCAGGTTCACCAACTGGACTTCATGGCTGCCCGTGCTGCCTCTTGATTCATTGCACTGTGAGTTCACTCTTTATTGTGTGTGTGTGTGTGTGTGTGTGTGTGTGTGTGTGTGTGTGTGTGTGTGTGTGTGTGTGTGTGTGTTTGTGTGAGTGTGTGTGTGTGTGTGTGTGTGTTCGTCTGTTTGCCCATCTGTGTTTTCCACTTGCCCTCATAAGCTTCTCCTGGTTGTTTAGTCAGTCTATGCAGCATTCCCACTTGAATTAATGACACACCAAACCCTTGGTTCATCCTCTGCAGTAGCTGCCTCTCTGTGACTCTATTTGTCACGCTGTTTTGAATTGCAAAGACACATTTTTGTGACTCTAAATGTTGATGCCGAGAGTCTAGTGACTCCCTATGGACCAGAGTCGTGCCGTGATTAGACTCTCATGCTGTGCTCATTATTGTGCTGATTCCACTCTCCACACAGCTTGAGCACACTCTGGCATTAGTGTGGCAACTCTGGCTTTCTCCAAAACAGAAACTGTATGCATGAAATGCATGAGGCCAGTGTCCTCAACTTAATGATTGCCAGGCTGTTATATTGATCACAAGCTCTTCAGTTTTCTCATTAGTGTATGATTTCAAAACAACTTACTCTATCCATATTTGATATAATATATAATGGAAGTGTAACAGCTGGTATCATATCTATTTAATGGATTCTTAATGTCCTGATTAGATGCGCAGATGAGATGCACTATCGTTGATATATTAGAATATTAGATTATGATACCATGTGTGGATGTTGGATTGTTGTTAGTCAGTCAGACAGTCAGAAACTAAAGCTCAATGGTTTGTGGTGATTATTAAAAAAAAAAGAAAGAAAAAACGTATATCCTTATTACTATAAAACTTGTGTGTGTGTGTGTGTGTGTGTGTGGGTGTGTGTGTGTGTGTTGTAAACCAGTTGAGGGTTAATAGTCTCATTCTCCAGGCATTTTTTACCAACTTTTTTCACATTACATTGTCAATACAAAAGTATAGATTAGTGCATAAGTGCAAATTTTTATTTGAACTTGTGAGGTTTTTGTTGATGACTTACCTTTACTAACATTGTCATGCAGTTATTATCGAACTAATGATCTATCTTTCCATATGTCTCAATGCCAGCTGGGTAAAGAGCAGCCATCTGTGTTGTGTCTCGGCAGGTTTGGGTTGTGCTCTGTTTGCATGTGCTGTGTCTCCTCAGCTCCCACCACAGATGTTGCTGTGTGCGTGCTTGTGTGTGTGTAACAACAGATCCTTCATTTGTTGCACTTGACCTTTTACAAAGGAACAGCAGACAACTTTTTTCCTCTTAAGTTTTGTCTGCAACATTTGCGTTTCTTTGGTGCTTTGAGACCTTGAAGATACACACAGAAACTAGGGCTGAACTATATTGAGAAAAATAGTAGGATACGTTTTTGTTTTCACAGTATAAATCAGAGGACTTTCTTCGGGACAATGCATAGCATGGGGCTGCCAAGTGCTACAAGGGAAAGATAGTATTTAGCGTACTTTCAAAGAAGTTGGTGTTCTTCCAGTCAAGCCATTTTTGCAGAAAAAAAATGTTATTTGAAAAATATTGCAAGCTCTCATGAATACCGAGTTGGAAAGATCGTTGGAGAGATTCGTTGGAGGATTCTACATGTGTCCTGTGCAATATAGGTGCTGAAACAACATATTTTTCATCTCTTCGCCATGCCAAGGAAAAAAAAAATACATGTAGTAAGCAGCAAAGACTGGCTGGCAGCAAAACTCCCCCTCACAACCAGGAAGTGTGTAAAACCATATTTTTGAATTTTTTTATTTTTTTTATTTTTTAAATGAGACCCATCAGGCTCTATTCCACACACATGCACCAGCTGAAATGGTTTGGGGCTGTTTGGAGGAAATGGGGGGGGGGTGAAATGCTTGTTCAGGCAAAGGCAGATGTACTGTACCTTGTGTGAGCTGCTGTACTAAGCATACATATGCTTTCTCTTTCAAAGCTTTTGACCAACAGGCAGCTGCTTGCCTTCGTCCCCTGTGCATTTCACCTGGAAGTGTCAGTGGCGTAGGATGGCATTAGCTCTCTCCTGCTGCCTCTGCCTTCTCTGGCATCCATTCGCTTCTGCTGCTGTTGGTTTGTTTTGCACTTGGCAGTTAAGAGCAGGGAGGTGTTGTGTTCAATGTAATTGGATGATGTGGTGTTGCTTTCCAGGCTGTTGATGCCAGCAGTCGTTTCTTGGCCTACACCTCATCATCTTCCTCAAAGCCAGTAAAAAGAGTGACTGCTCACATTGCAAAGAAAGAAAGCTACATGTTTGTTTGGAAGTAGTTGCTGGAAAATACTGTAAATAACAATGGATTGGTCCTCAATATGTTGTTGTTTTTCTCTTGATTATTATGACACTGTTGCCAGCTACGAGCAAGCTGGATCAGCGTCTCTTCTTGCGTGACCCTTTCTAAAAATGTTTTGCAGGAGTTTTGCCTATTTCATGATGCAGGTCAGGCCTACACAGATTTGCAGCTCTTTCATTGAATCTGTATGTCATCCCTTTTTTGAGTTTATCATTTTCCAACTTGAACCATTTATGTTTTGAGTTTTAAAGGGTGACTCTGAGTTTTGGGTTCTTTGAGCTGTACAGTAGTGTTCCTGATGTATTTAAATCCCCAAATCCAAATTTTGGTCAGAATATGTATGTTTTAGCTCTTAAAAAATTGTATTTTCTGAAGCCCTTCTAAAAACATTTTCCCATGTGACCTGATGTAGGTTTCGACACAATGGTGTTGCTATATATACTCCTGTACTGCTAAACAATCGAGTCACTGGTAGACCAGCTCTGTGCTATGAGGTAAAGTTCCTGTTGCTGTTGACAACAGTCTGGTGGCTTTGAGGAGGAAGATATAACAGCTTCAGGTTCCTAGGAAATGGTTGTCTGATGGCAAGGTGAAGTAGTAAAAAAAATCTTAATGTAGCGCACACTTAAACTGGTGTTTATTTTTTGGTGCTTCTTTTTCGGGATGCTAAAATACATTTAAAAACAAGGAAAAGAATGCAAAAGGACCCGCTTGTTAAGACACAAGTAGAGGCAACGTCATAGAAGTTAATCTTTAAAATAAAACTGAAGCTCATTAAGGAGTACAATGATTATATTATCTCTGGTATTGAGGGTTTTTTTTTCATCAGAGCCTGTCACATTTTGGAATAAAGCCCCTGATTTCAAATAACACAAAAAGACAGCTGTGAATGTTGTTCAAAGTGGAGCCAGATTTCTGGATTAGCATAGCCGTTCTCCAGAGAGCACAGTTAGCAGGCAGAGAAACAGACAAAGCCATGGTTAAATCATTAGTGAAATAAGCCTGTCCCCTTTTACAGTCAGCCTGACATAGTCCAACCCCACCATGGGAAACAGAGGAGAATTTCTGCACACACATGCACACATGCGCACACACACACACACACACACACACACACACACAAAAACACTGTTTCTTCTTATGGTGGTAATTGGGAACTGTTATCAAATCTTTTCCCCCCTTCTCATTTCTCCTTGAGTCAAGCACTGTAACAGAAAGAGGCGTTTGTTCTTCGAAGAAAGTAGGACGAGTTTCTCCAATGGCTTGGGTTTTGTCTTGGGGCTGTTTCTGTCTTTTGTAGCTTCCTATATATTCTGCCCATATAGTGTACTGTATTCTGTTTCTTATGCATGTACTCTAAAAAGACTGATTACAGCCTGGATATTTTATTGTAAAAGGAGTGTCAAAGACTAACATGTATGTGAGCTCTTAATATCTTCTTACGATGTTTATTGGTATTGTAAAATACTGTAAATTGGTAATGTTGGTACCATTGTCACAAATCCATTTTAAACATTAGCATTTTTAACCGAGTCCCACTATAGGGTTGCAGTGAAGTCCTTTCTTTACACCGCCTTTGTATTTTTACACAGAGCCGAACAACAGCAGCATCCAGTGTTCTCAAAAGCTGTGTGTACATTTTCCTAGGAATAGTAATGCACCCAAATTTGTACATATCCCTGGTATTTTGAAAGGCTGCAATCTCGTGACCAATGTGCTGATCAGAGTTACAAGGATGGAAGCAATCCCAAGTGGTCTTGTAAGGAGACAGGTTAGGGTGATGCTCGGTTCTCAAAAGTTTGACTCTGCCTCAGGACTTTCCCCTTGAAACACGTGTTCAGTGTGAACTTTAAATCATTTTACATACATCCTCACCATGTTTCTTTTCCTAAACCTAACCATAGTAACTTTTATTGCCTGAACATAACTTCCATAATTGTACGTAAGGATGTAACATCATTCATGGGGAGCTAATTTGTATGAAACCGTGCGAACTGTTGTGCATGCATTTGTCGTAGGCTATCATGTGACCCGTTCTCTGAGAATACTCTGCAGCAGCTGATTTTAAAAAGCATCCCAACGTCACAGAAACAAAAAGAGTCATGACAGGTGAAACATTTTACACGACAGCGCTAGCCTCTCGTGAGACATATCACATATGTGTTGGTAGCTCTTTCTTAATAATATCAATGGTATAACATGGCAATAACAATCATTTACCGTGTCTGTTATATGGCAGTTGGTCTTATCCTCTGCTCGGAGGGCAAGGAGCTCCAAAACCTCATGTTTTTCCTAATTTGCTGACATTTTCTTCAAAAAGTCAGCCAAAACTGTTGCTAGCTGCTTCTTAAATTTCCTGCGGTCAGTCACATACATAATGCGTTATCAAAATGTGATATCCGTCCTGTCTATGGTCCCGTCCTGCCAGCTGACCCCCTCAAAGCGGAATAACGGCCCGATATTATCGCTGTCAACAGGCTATTGTTACTTTACTATGGGAGAAGTAATGTTTAGGCTTTTAAAATCACGTTAAAACAGCTAAACAAACAAATAAATACATAAATAGATACGGGATTAAAAAAAAAGTGCACTTATTGTCCTGTTTTTTTAAGTAAAAATAATTCTGGCAGTCTGACAACTTTTCAAGTCCTTTAACTATTTTTTTAATGTAAGCAGACTTGTGAGTTCCTTTCTTAGTTTCTTTTTACACATTGCTTGTTTTAGATCTTGAACAGAGTGAAGAGTTTGAGAACGAAGCTGACAAAATGAAGAGTAAACTTTATCACATCAAAGTGCTGCTTGCCTTGAAAGACTGTCGCTGCTAGTAAAGGCGACTAGTGCACGCAGTGTTGGCAAGTGTGTGTCAGTGTGATATTGCAGTCCTGAAGCTAAAATAATTCTTTGTGATCCTAACTGATTGCTGTTCCCTGCATCCCCGCTGGCCTCCCAGGAATATCCAGCTCCCAGCGTGATGCTGTACCCTCGATGTCTCCTGGTGCCAAACATGCCTCTGTTCTACAGGAAACAGAGGGAACGGCAGCAGGGACGATGTTAGTTGGAGGGGGGGAGAAAACCTTCACGAGCTCTCCACAGTCATCACCTGCCCCTGGCTAATCACCGTGTCAGTTTTACACCAGAGCGTGGAGAGTGTGAGTGAGAGTGAATGAGTGTGTGTGTGCACGTGAAAGAGTATGTGTGTGTTGGCGTGGCAGTGTGGGTGAGAGACAGAGAAAACTGTAAGAGAGAGAAAAAAAATCTCATGATGACATGCTTGTTATTTATAGCCATACAGCCGGATTGTGCATTAGAACAGACCCGCTACACTGCTGCAGTTGTTTGTAGTAACTCAAGGTTTGAATTTTTCAGCTCATATGTGTTCACTGCAGATGAGACATGAGCTTTTCCCATGACCTGCGCATTAATACAGCAGCGACTGAACATGTTTCAAATGACTTTTTCTGCCTTTTCAGCCTTGCATTGAATGCAAGTTATGGTCAAAGAAGCGTGGCTCACATTTGACCAGAGCAAGTAAAACCTCTCTGGAACTACCAAAACATGCACATGATTTTGGACAGTTGGGATGTTTTCCCTTGATACAAATAGCTTCTGCAAAAGCTGGAAAGTACAGAGCCAGCTCTCTAATCTGTGATGATATCATGTTGCACATTTTTACCTGCTCCAGTGACAAGGACTTTGTGAGCAGCGAGGCAGTGCGCACTGTGATTTTTGTGGAGTACAAGGAACATTTTGTTCCTGTTCAGAATTTATGTGATCAGGTCGAAGTTATGCACATATAGATTTGTGTAAGCAGGCGGATAGCTCTACAAAAGCTGCCTTGTATTTACAATCGGAACATGTAACTGGCTCTTTAGATATTGCAAATATCCAGCAATTGCATATTGAATGGTGGGATTTTGAAAGTACTCAATCAGGCAAGTAGGAATATCTCTTAACTCATAGTATAATATTCATGTTTAGCAAGGTAAAAAGTAGCTCTGCTCTGAAATGGAAAGGTTAATCATCATTGTATTGAGTGTGGAGCTACAGTATGCATTGCATTACATACAGCATATTAATACTGTTACAACACATCTTCAGGGCACCATATATTATACATTTGTATTTACATAACCAGTTCCTGCAGGTTCCAGCTTTCCTCGAATATTCTTTGTCTTTTCTACTTTTAAGTTTTTATAAAGAAATGCTACATCTAGCACCTTAAAAAAGCAGAGGTGTGATGATACCAACAGCTTTACTAATCTTAAATTCACCTTGAGTAGGTATCACATTTACAAGATAGTTGTTACATTTTTTGGGAATGAAACTTTGTATTTACGTGTCATTCGAGTCTTTTGCGTGTTTGTGTGTACATAAATCTCCGAGCTATTTTGTGTGTGTAATGCACTCCCACACATCTGGCTGTGTCTGCTCTGCCACTTTGCTGGTGTTTGTCTGGAGGCCAGCGGGTTGGTCTCCCCAGAGACCTGCACTGGCTCTTTCCCAGGGCAGACTGCAGCAACTCTCCCAGAGCTTGCACAATACTAAACACTGCACTGGAATGTTGTTGCTTTCTTTTCTTTCTTTTTTTCCCCTCTTTTCTTCTTTTAGTTTTGCTCTCCCTCCCTAAGTCTTCAAGTTTCTGCTTGTGACTCTCTCTTTTTTCTCTTTCTGTTTCCTACCCCAATGGACCCAGATGGTGCTCTGAGCTAAGCCTGCCCACTGAGTGCAATTGCAAACCTATCAAACTGTATTGCTATCATCTTTATACAGCTTCTCTGCATGAAATATGTTTCACATTGATGTGTCAGGGTACATAGAGGTTAATACCCTAAAAAGACAGTCCGGCCCGAAATCAAAAAAACTTTTTTTTGTTTAACCTGTAGTGCTATCATGCAGTCTAGATTGTTTTTGGTGTCAAATGCAGTGTGCTGGAGATATCAGCCATAGAGATGTCTGTCTTCTCTCCAGTATGATGGAACTAGATGCACTCAGCTTGTGGTGCTCTAAGTGGCTAAAAAAATAAATAAATAAACATCTGAAAAACTGACTAGCATTCAGAAATCATGACCCGGTTACCAAAGATAATTCACAGACCTTGTTATGAGTAGTTTGATGTAGAACCAAAACTTCGCCTTCCAACTGTATCACTGCATAGGAGGAAGCATGCATCTACTCATGGACAAGAGCTGTTTGTGTTTTTTATTTTGGGGTGAACTGTACCCTTAACACAGTGGGTCTTACTAACAGCCTTCACTCTGACAAAGATGTCAGATTTTTCTTCGCTTAGCTTAAAGATTGAAAATAGATGTGGGGAAAAAGGGCATGTCCTACATTCCAGATACGTATGTTCTTACCCATTCAGGTGCATGTTAAACAAAACTACAACGGGAAGCTTGATATTTACAGCTAACATTAAAAAATAGTCTGTTTTTTGTCCAAGAGAATCAAGGGCTTAAAGTTGAGGTCCCCACTGGCTATATTCAAACTAAAGTGCATCTAACCATCATATGAGATGGTTAAACAACTTGAGAGTGACAGTTGGAACTGCCAAGGGCTAATGACTTAGCCGTAGTACTGCAGTGAGGACATTGTTTTGACAGTATCATCTGGTTTTGCATTGGCTGTTCCAAGTCGGATCTGTCAGTGAATCAGCTATGGGAGGTAAGCTTATAATGAGGTCGTTTGGTTGTCACATTACTCATCACTGTCTGTCAACACCACTACTGAAAGGGCTTGCGCAGTCCGTGTTTTTAGTTTGTTTACTCTGGGAAGACTTGAGGCTTGAAGGCACTGAAAAGCAGGCCTGGTAAATGTTGTGGATAAAATGTGTGCTCAAATTGCTGGCAACTGATTTCGCCCACTCCATGTCCTTATGGATTCATTTGGCAGTGGAAGTAGCAATAAAACAAAGAGGAGGTGAGGAGCACACGACAAGTATTCTTTGAAGTATATATATCTATATAGTATATTTTCAGCAGCAGTGTATCTTTTTAATGAAACAGTATCTATGCCCCCACCATTAATTTAAAGCTCAATTGTAGCTGTTTACAAGATAAAATCTCAAGTGAAACAACTGTCTTCTCTTTAAATATAAAATAGACGGTAGTGTTTGACTCTCACTGCAACGGGGGCTTTAAGCTCATCGACTGTCAGCATTAAATATGCATCCTCTATTGATATTGTCCAACACCTGGGATTAGAGGCATTCATGTGAGTGATGGCAATCTATAATCTCTCACTTCTTCCATGCACATGAATGACAGGAACAGCTTTTAGTACTTTAGTTCATTTTGATAATGTATTCCATGCTTGTTACTCACTGTATGCTATTCTGTCAGGCTTTGTGACTGGCCAGCAAACACGAAAAACACAGCCACATGCATATGATCAAAAATACACAAAGACACACAACACACAACATGCATATAGAGTCAGCCATCTAACCACTTAGTACATCACAGTGGATTCAGTCCATTACACTCAGTCCATCTTGTGTTTCATTAATATGGATGAGCCTTTGCATGCAGCATGAACACTGTAAAGTCAAATCCACAATGGAAACTATTTCTTAAGTATTTTAAGGTGGTCTTCTATCTTATTGCAGATATCAAATTCAATATCAATAGTCCCCAACGACTACAGTGTAAAGTGTAATGACATTCCTGGAGATCTGAGGGAACTGTTAACTGTTCCTGAATGCAAATACGGCTTCAGCTAACAATTATTTTCATTTTCAATGTTTTGGTTATTTTCTTGATTAGTCGATTCAAGTTGGATACCAAAACCTATGTGACCCATACACTCTGGACAGAGTCACAACGCAGATTTCGTTGCCTCATTTCAATACCTGATTGTGTACATTATTTATTTAGCTTTTAGTACTGTGACTGCCATCTAGTGTTAAATTATTGTAGTTGGGTTAGGTGTTATTTATGTGAATTTATTAAGTTTAAGTGAATTTATTAAGAGCTAATCACATTGGAGGCTGTAAACAGAATGGGGTTTTTTTTCTTTTCTTAAAAAAATACTCAAACTGATCTAAACTAAACTAATCCACATCAAATTAGTTGTTGATTAGCTTACTAGTTTACATCTAATTGATCAATGGGTTAATCATTGAACTAAACTAGAACTACATGCAAATTTACAAATTTAAAAGTGGCATGACTGTCGCCTGCTGACAGATGTTTCTTTGTTCT
Source organism: Plectropomus leopardus (assembly GCF_008729295.1). Classification (NCBI taxonomy): domain Eukaryota; kingdom Metazoa; phylum Chordata; class Actinopteri; order Perciformes; family Serranidae; genus Plectropomus; species Plectropomus leopardus. Next base: position 12,457,131 of record NC_056473.1, on the reverse strand, counting down.
GCATGTGTTGAGTTACACCAAAATATGAGCCAGTGTTTTTTTGAGTAATTACATATATAAAAGGAAGTCCTCCTCTATGTGACAAAACATAAATGCTTCTAATACGCAATTTACGTTACCACATTGGCTAGCATTAGTGTGTACATTAAGTGAGAAACTGGCTCATAAGATGTTGACTTTTATTCATGTATTTTCTGTGACAGAGCTGAAATGACGTCTCACCTCCTTTCTGTTTTGTTTGGCTTCCTTGGTGGTCTGTGTGTTGTCAGCTCACTGACTTGTTTGGATTGTGAAAGTCACTCTCAGGGGAAATTCTGTAGATTACATACCATGTCAATCACTGTTGCTCATTTGATGGTATATAACTCTCACAGTGAGATCTGAATTTGGAGCTTTCTTTGACTTAGCTCTGTCTGAGCTGTGCATATTTTCCTCCAGACTATTTTTCTCTCTGCAGCATTTCATACAAATCACATTAACTTTAATGGAATGATTAAAACATCTTTATGTAACCAAATTAGTGAACTCAAGATGCATGAATCACTTCAGTTAATAATTGCCAACTTGCGTCTCGTAATGGTTGGCTGTTCATCAGTTGTATGGAATTTATATTTTATTTGATTCCCCACTCACTGTGAGAATCCATCTTTTATTCCACTTGCCTTGGTTCAATCAGTACTTATGAACATTGGCTTCTCTCTCATAAAGATCGAAAACAAGCTTCGATTACCCTAATTAAAGATGCCACCCTAAGAACTCTTCCATTTACTGTGAGCCAGAGGCTGATATTTGTACACCAAGTGTTTATTACACCTATTACAGCCAAAAGAGGTTCAGTTTATAGTGGACTTTATAGCTGACTTTCAACTCTTAAAAAAGAGATGAAACAGAATGATATCTCAGTCTTGCCTTTTGCCAATTCAAGCCTACATCTGGATTCTTTATGTGATCGGTCTGTTTCACTTGTCTTTATGTTATGGACTAAAATAACACCCTTTGTTTTAGTTACAGGGCTCACATTTCTAGATTTCTCTCGTTTTTTTATTCCGTCAATCTCAATAAAGAGAAAGTTACTCAGCAGAGAGGACTTTTCACTTTCATTTTGAGGAGAATGCTTTTTCAGTCCATTAAACCTCCACTTCACTAATAAACGAGGGAACACATTTCATACCAGCTGAATAGCTGATTTTACTCAAAACAGACAATTCAATTGAGCAGCTAATGAGAGTCATACTTGCGGAAAAGCTCCTCGAAACTGGAGTGACATACAGTGGCACTTTGGCAGAATCACTCTGGACAGTAGCTGAAATTTGGTGGAAATTGGAAATTGTGTTGAACAAGTCAGCTGTGACTCGTGGCTTTGCTACTGAGGCTGTAAGCTAGTTGGCATGAGCCAGCAGTCGTGTACACATAAACCCACACTCAAACATGGCACAGGAAGGTTTTTGCTGAATCTCTTGTTGTCACGTAATTTCATTTCACTTTTCTTGCCTGTTCTGCATTCTGCTTTTTTTCCAACCTTAGTTTATGATGGAAGAGACACGTTATGCACAATTCAGCACCCATGACTAAGTGCAGAGATTAGTCAATGGCACCACTAACTGTACTTTGTGGTGACTGTGCTTGAATAGCTGGTGGAGATGTTTGAAGGTCATCACTTTAAATCCTGTGATGAGCTGAGAAAATCTGAGGAAAGGAGGCAATAAGTGCAGTCTGCACTTCATTTACTGCTGTCAACAGTGCCCTTCACCAAAGTGCTGAGCTGCTGCTCACACCCTATAGTTGTACTGGATGTTGATAACATTCCCTGCAATGACCAGGTAAAATGATTTATAGATGGACAGATTAGGAAATGGGTGTATTGATACAGTATATGAATTTGCAGTGCAGATAAGAGCTAGACCTATAAATAGACCAAGACCTATAGCTATTGGTGAATATGTCAGACAATAGAGTGGTGCAGGGATTAGGTTTTTTCTGTAGGTCACCCTGGAAGTTGGCAGCCCCCTGGTTCCCTTGGCAAAAAGCTTGTGGGGTTGTTCCACTGGATTTTGGATTATTGCAGAAAATAGATTATATGGTAAAAAAAAAAAAAGTTGATGATGCCTATGTTTTGTTCAGCATGATAATCTTCACAAATGAACACAACTTTTACAAGTTTTGAAGCGTAAATGCATTTGCCAGAAATAAAAAGATAACATTAGACTATAAACAAACTACTCCATGGTCTCACGACTTCAGCGTCACAACCAGGTGACATTTAATGTCCCCTCCAATCTCTGTAGTCCCATTTCTCCTCTTGTAAGCACCTGCCTTTTTAAAGCTTTAGAGTTATTGGGGGGGATATTAATTTATTTAAGAAGTCAAACTCTCTTCAGCTTATGTTCATCATAGATCTTATCTAAGGCACCTAACCAAAAACCCAGTGACCTTGAGATGAGTGAAAAACTGCAAAAATGCTAACTCATGTCAGGGTTTTAGGATTCATTCCTGCACCACTCTGTAATAAACAAGAAATTGTAGTACAGAAATGCAAAAGTTATGTAAGGTAATTTTGAAACAGTGTTTCTCTTACATAGTTTGAAAAGAAAAAAAGAAGCACATTACATATAACAAAGGATAACTTTTGTTACCCATATCACCATCAGAAGTCCATATTGCTCAGGCTGTAATACAAAGATAGCAAACTGCTGTAAAGTTGTTCTTTTTTTAATGGCATCAACTGCCTCAGGTAGAGGGGGGTTGCTTTGGCTTTTCAATTAACATTTTTATCCTGTTATATTCACTGTTAAAGGAGTTTTTGTAGATTTCTCAGCATTGTTTTTGGTCCTGCAAGGAAAGTAGTGAAATGAAAAACACCCTGAGAAAAAAGGTTTATCAAAAACAGATGGGACTGAGCAAACAGCAAGGAAATGATCAAATAAAATGATTTCTTATACGTTACTCAAACACCTCCTGGTTGAGAGAAAAAAGCACTACTCAGGTGTGAAAGAAACATACTAATTTAAAGTTAAACTTAAAGTCATATCAAAATCACATTTTTTTATTAAATTAAAATTTTCATTTTTTCCATAGAAATAACCCCTGTGTGCCTGAAAATGGCTTAGATGTAACTCTACACCTTTTCCCTTATTTAGTAGTTGTTTATCTATGAGTATTCATTTTAGCCGGGGCCCTCAGTCACTCGCCTGCAGCTTGAGTGTACCTACTTGCCTTTGACTCTGCTCATCAAACACCCAAACCTCTGCTTGTAAAGAGTTATAGATATCATGAGCCTTTGACTGTGTACATTTTCAAACAGCTGATAATATGATGCTAATGTCACCTTGTTCATGACTGCCAGCTCTGACAAGTCGACATGAAAGTGGAGCTTAACTCGCAAAATACGACAGTTGCACCTGGTTTCTTCTCTGATACCCCTTGTACCCCCTTGATTGTAGCATTATTCTAATGATATGGAAAGTCCCACTCTGCAAATTGACAGGATTGGCTCTGTAGGTCTGTGACGTAACAAAACTTGGAAGATTCAATCTGCCTTCTTGACACTGTCATTGGTACACTGCGGTGCAAATGCTCAGCCATGGTATTGACTTCTTACTCACTCATGATAAGTCTTGTATATAACTTAGCAAATGGACATATAAACAAGGTTAAAAATGTGATTTTCACTGGAGGGGGTCTTTAAGCATGTAAACATTGCAAAACAGGTTAGCATAGATAGCAAACATATGACCTGTAACAGCAATACAGTGCTTCTTGGCCGATATTGCTTTTATCCTAAAAAAAACATCTTGAAGCTCCTGATGTGACACTGTAAGAATAAATTATGGTTGATTTTTCTCAACATAACATGTGGTGGCAGATACTGGCTTAGTGTTGCCTTAACAAATAACCGAGCGCACAGCTTTCTCCCACTGCCTGGCCTCTCTCTCTCTCTCTCTCTCTCTGCGGTTCCCCTCCTATTTCATATCTGCTCTGCTCTTGTCTATCCCACTGCCACGGCTGTCTTATCATTCAAGCCCTCTGCCATAAAGCAGCAGAAAATCCCATATCCCATCTCCTCATGGCTTCAGCTTTCAGCCTCAGTTATTCCACTATTATGTACCAGGCTCAGCGAGCTCCCACTCCCTCGCTATGAACGTGCTCTGGGTGGGAGATGAGCTTCTGTCCTCGGCATACTGACTTCTCTCGGGGGGAAAACATTGCCTCTCTGTGGACGGATCAGTGTGGTAGACCCTGATTTCAAATTTTAACGGGAGCTTTCTTTGTGTGGCTTTGATGCCTCACTTCTTTACATCTCAATCTCTCCATCTCTTATTTTTGTCCGTGGACACTGTCTCATTTTTGTTGTCTATCCTCGCCATGTTTCACAGTCCGTACCTCAGTCACTGGCACTGTATGTATCAATACCTCATATTATGCTGAAAAGCTTGTCCCCTGTGTGAATGTTGTCCTTTAAATGTCACAGGGAATTTACATGCTTTGTATATGGATCACAAAAACTATGTGAAATGCACTTTGCAGAGATTCTCTCCTTCACAACAGTAACTTAACACCAAAGCCTCAATGCACAAACTTCATTATACTATCAACTTATCCTGGCCTCAGTATAGTGTTCAATCCAGCAATTGTTAGTAGCAAATTTTCCATAAAAACTCAAGCACTTCTGCTCAGTAGACCAAAAAATTAAGAGATTGAATCTATAGGGCCATAACAAGTAGTTCAAAGCTTCAAATCTTTGGAGCTGTTATTTGAAAAAAAAAAAAAACAACAACAAAACATTCAGGACTTGAGAGCATGTGACAAGCAGTAGCGGATTCATTACTGCTGCTACCAAGGCTGAGCATTTGAATGCATGTTTTGAATTTTTGAAGTTGGTGTGTTAAAGCTAAAACATGGTGTTAGATTACTATTTAAATATGCAGAGAAGTTGCATTCCTCTTACTCCCTCGCCTTCTCACAAGCTCACATTTAGACACTGTTTGCATACAGTTTTTCAGCCTGTCTCCAGTAGTCACATGTTCCCTCCACACACACACACACACACACACACAAACACACACCCAGAGACACCATTATCGATTCCCCTTCTCTCCATCTAGCCACTCAAACAGTCAGACACCGCTCTGCCTGAGTCAGGATCAATCAAGCCAGGTAGAAACGAGGTCGAGATCAGGTTGGGGTGATGGTACTCTTCCCAGTTGAAATGTGCTGGTGCTAAACGCAAAGTGACATCCTCACAGTCGGTCTCTGAGGGGTCCCGAATGCTGTATTTCCCTCAGAGTGACTCGTTCTCTGGCATGTCGGTTCACTGAGCTATAACTGATAGGGGAAGTGATGAGGGAGGCCTCAGGCGTATAGGATAAATGGAAAAGATGAAAGGATGGTATAGTTGTGGGAGTTTGATATTCTAAAACTTCCCTTTGTGTAACATTTATATGTAACAAAGCAAAGGCACTTTGGTGTTGTCTTTTCTTAAAAAAATAAATAAATTTGATCTGATTATATAGAAGAAAGTTAAAGTCTTGTCTGGCTGTTTTGTCTGCTGTGTCATGTTAAAATCATTCTAAAATTCCCAGTAAACACACTCTTTGACTCCAGTCAAGTCGGATCAAAAGACCATATTGAAAAAGAAATACCTGAAGAAATGCCCCTTTATTTTTCTTTTCTGTGTGACTGTTGGGGGTTAAATGAAGAAGTGGCTCTCACACTAAGAGGTCGTCTTTCTCATCTGTTCTCTCTATTGCACCGTGATTGCGTTCACCTTATTGCAAAGATCAGGGCTGGTTCGGTGCATGCTAAACTGATTTCTTCAACTATTTCTTCATTTATAGTCACACACAGAGGGAAATGTTTTATGCATAAGTCTTGCCACGGTAGCTTTCAGTAAATAAAGCTCGAGCCCAGCACTGGCTCCTTAGAAGTTATTCTTATCCTAGTACGAGTCTGGGTCTCGCTTGGCAGTCCCATGGGGCCTGTGTCTTGGTGGTAGTGGGACCATGCAGCAGGTGTTGTGTGATATCTTGTCTGGCGCTAAACCAGACAGTATTTGCTGCTATCAAATCAGGAGCAGATGGTCACAGATCGAAGGCCAACACTGCATCTCATCTGAATGGCTAACTCTGCGCCAGCAAGTGCGGAAAAACCAACAGAGACCAGCTCTGGAACTCCCCCATCATATTTTATTTGACTCTCTTTGTTTTTGATGAAGCAAAACTTGGTTTGTATGGTGTTTGTCATCTGTGTGACTGGTTTGTCGTTTTCAGATTTTTCTCATAGAGAGAAAGCCTCAAGTGGCACTGCTGGATTTGCAGCATATTTGAGGGAATATGGGTTATGACTCGTGCATGTAGGCACGAATGGCATTTGTTTGTGCGCATGTGTTTTGTGTCGTGCATGCTCAGTGCGCCAGCCGCCTCGGTTGTCTTCGTACCGCCATGAGATTTCTTTTTATCTTCTTGTGACTTACTCACAAATCAGAACCTCTGACAGCACAGATGGGGATGCTCACTTCATCTAAAAACAACTTTGTAGGAGAAAACAATGAAATGATCAGCTGAAGATATTTACATACAGTATAAAGAAATTAAACCTTTGAATAAAGATCCTTTTAAAGGGAATTTGTATTGATAGAAAATGAATGATCAATTAGTTGATAAATGCACAGTTTTTAAGTACAATTTACACCTCACCAAGTCCCGCCTCCAAATGCAGACTGGTCAATCAAAGCTTGGTATTGGCCAGCTCCGATGCAGGGTCTGACAACTATAAGGCCATGCTATATAGAGTTATGCAAACGTTTCAGATTTTCTTCATTTTTAGGCGAGATCTGTGGATTTAGAGCTAATCATTGTGCCTGAGGCTTGTGTAATCATGATACTCCTTACCCAAATAGCTTTCTATAAATATATGTTATTAATTAAATTGCTATATTGAGTACTTCTGTGCTAAGCTAGCTACTAAAGAAATACTGAATCTTTACATGCATCTTTTGCTGTGTGTGAGTTGCGACCTACCCTGCTTTTGACATCCTGGATGCATCCTACAAACACATTTTTAGTTTCCTTTTGTCTGCTTCTCTCAGAAATTGCTGCTTAGTTTATCCCCCAAATTAATCCTGTGCCATTGTAGTGTTTATTTTTCTAAGAAAAAATCGCCAGTCTTTAGGTAGTGCCGTTAGTGACAGTGGGCTACATGGTAGCTCTGACAGCTTGAGGGGCAATCACAAAGGGGCGGGGCCTAGTGATAGATCTATAGAAGCAACAATCAAATGAGATTTTTTTTTATATAACAAATAAATTTAATAATTTTCAATTTTAGACTTTTGGCCATATAAAAAACGCTTCCGAGTGACAGGCTTTTTTAATTTTATCAGCAAAATGTTCAACAAAGTAATTGACAGTTTAATCTGTAATAATATTCAACAGTTTGAAGCCATAATTACATCACAAGTATAAATATACAATACAGTTAAATCTCGATCAAGAGAAGCAAGTTAGCGCATTGTGTGTGTGCATGCGTGTGTGCGTGCGTGCATGTGTGTGTGGGTAGGTGCATCAGACACAACAGCAAATGTAAGCAACAGTGGCATTGGGAACTGTTTCAAAAATCATTACAATTTATGGATGGACTCAAATGCATTAATAAAGCACTTTACAATTTGCCTCTCTCTCTCTCTCTCTCTCTCACACACACACACACACACACACAGGCACAGGAGCAATTTGGGGTTTAGCGCGTTGCTCAAAGAAACATGTGGACAACCATGGACAGAGCAGTTGAGGATAAAATCATATTGCATAACCACAGGTCAACAGCAACAGAGTTCACTGGGTGGATATGTGGACAAATAAATTATTTAAGCTATTTATTTATATTTTATTAATGTGTGTTTGTTTTCAAAGTCTGGTTAGATTTATGTGAAGATAGATAAATGATGCTGTTTGTGACATGGTAGTAGTAGGTGTCCTTGTGGACAAGCAGGTGGCATTTGTATTCTTACTCCTTTTCTTCATCCAAGGCTTCATATTGTTGTAATTAACTATATTTGCTATATTATATTTTGCCCCATACAGGATGGAATCACATACAAAGTTACACATCAGAAATCTGATTGGAGTCAAGACTTGTTTTTGGTGTTCACTGTATTCAAGTTTGGTGTCTGATGAGTGCAGTGAAAATGTGACTGAGTTTTTGCTTTTCCTGTTCAGGGTTGTGTTATAGGGGTTTAATTGGTTGTTTGCGTGTGGTCACTTTAAAGTTTGGGTTTTTGTGGTGGTGATTTGCAGAATTTAAGTCTGGCAGTCCTTTGTTGAAGCGCTGTTTGAGGCAAAGACAGACAGAAGGGAGGCAGATTAACATATCTCAGAGGAGAGAGCAAAAGTGAGAAAAAGCCTGAAGAGTAACAGCCAGAATAAAAAGTGAGTGGGTAGGGAAAAAGGAGATGGAGAGAGAATAGAGTGGAAAATTTTGAGCCAGAGGGGAAAAGACAAACAGCAAAGAAAAACTTTGAAAGAGGCTGAATAGAGTTGGAAGAAGAAGAGATGAGAAGGAAGAGCCTTGGTAAATGGAAAGAAATAGTTGAGCATGAGAGGAGAAGGAGACTGGAGGAGAGACTAGGGGGCAGCTGAGGTTAACAACCGGGATAATGAGTGCAGCCTCTGCAATAAGGCATCTGTGACCTGACCTTTCACCTTTTACAGCTACTTGCTGCAGAAAGAAGTGTTTGTGTGCATGTCAATGTGCACTTTCTGTCAGCGGTTACACACGGACTCAGTGTCTGAGTATTGTTCAGTATTATTTGGATAAATATACACTGACGCACATTATTCTTTAGCTGTATCACAGTTTAGCATTTACATGCAACAAAACCTAAAACTTTTCATCGTTGTGGCTCTAATCTTCATTTTAAGTGGCAGAAAATCTTAACTTCTGTAGCCTGGAATCGCAAGAACGACTAGCAAATGCAAGTTACACTGGAAGCTCTAAGTTCATTTTTGATTTGCAAGGGGTGCCATAATAGCCTGGATGCAATTGGATAGACCTATAACCAATCAGAGTAAGGAAACCTGTAGTAGCACTGAGTGACAGACAAATGCAGAGAGTCTACAGCGAGCAGGTGAGTTGTGATGGTGTGGCATCAGTACGTCTGAACGAGTGTTGCCCATTTTGCCATCAGAATTTGAAAAAAATAACTTGTATAGAAAGTTCAAAATCAGCTGCAGCCATCTTGGTTGTTGTCAAAAGTCCCTCACAGCACTCACTCTTATCTAGGTTAGGTTTATTCTCACCATAGTGTCCCCAGAACTAGGGTGCACAAGCCAAATATGATGTCGTCATGCATTTTGTGAAGGCTCAGCAAGTTGTCATTTTGTTAAATGTGGCCCATATTAGATAAAAAGTTATGACTGGGCCAAATCATGTCTGGTGGAAATCTGTCCGAATGGGAGAGTGACCAGATGCGTCTTTCTGAGCAAACAATACATGAGTTTACAGAATCATCTGCTTTCCAGGCTGAAACTTCTGGTCACCAACAGACAGATTACAATCATTATGTGCAGTGCCAGATTGTTGCGAACAGCATAATCTGCAAAGAGGAGAACAGTGTCCTAAAATATGCATTTGACCACTTTAAAAATAGAATAATTGTAGCACAGAAGGATGCAGCATTATGCAGAGTGAACAAATAAACAAGGCTTTAGCTCTTCTTAAGATTGGCTTGCTCCCCCACACACACTGTGCTGATCCACAGGCTCTGCACCTGCGACTGGTTTCCCAGCACCACGCTCTAATTGCCAGTTTAAATTCCCCAATTAAATATTTGGTTACGTTAGACAAAAACATATGATAAACTTTAAGTAATACATCCGTTATAAATATTTCTGTATCAACATAAACAGATTTTCCATCATTCTTATTTTTTTAAATAGTATTTAAAGACAATAATTGGAAGTGGGGTAAGAATTTGAAAGTAAAAACAAATCTTTCCACAGCTCACAGTTAAAGTACACATACAGTGTATTGGAATCTTATATTTCACATTTGTTTTTTTCTGCTTTATGTAGATTTCTTTGTCTTTTCATCTTTGTGAGTACAAATAAATCTCATTTTACAGGATAAAATTATATCTTTGATGGAGAGCAGGCCTCCCTTCACCTCAGACAGTCATTAGTCTTTATACATAAGGGATCCATTTAAATTATCGACTCTAATGCCTCCACCACATTAAATATGCATGACAAGCAAGTCAGTGATAAACAAAAACAAGACTGAGGAGAATAACTAAGCAGACATCAATAGGAATGTGTCACCAATGCAGACAAATCATAGCCTAAATGTTTTTTGTACCTTTCAACAAATAATATGCAATGTAAAATCAATGTTTTGTCCAGTATTAGAGGTAGTTAATTATAACTCTTCATTTCATTGGTTTTACAGTATTTGACAGTGAAGTCAGAGAGAGCTGGGGAAGAGGACCAGGCGAAATAAAATATGTACGACTGCACCCTGTTTTCCAATAATTGCCTGCATCTTAGTGTTGCTTCACGTCTCTCCAATCAAATATATTGCATAGTCAAACTGTGGACACACGCAAAGCTTGGATCAATAACACACTGTCGATATTATAGAACAATCCCACCTGAAGAGAACAAAAATATCTCTATAATATTGTGTGAGTGTTTGATAGCACAGTTTATGCAACACATCCCCCACTGTGGTACTGAAAACGTGTTGTGGAGGTTTTTGTAGTGAAACGGATATGCTCGTTGTAATTCATCACATTTCTATTGTGTTGTGTAATATCTGTTACATAATAAAAGGAACACAAAAATAGCAGTCCGTTATTTGGCTGATGGCCATGAGTAGGAACACTTATATTGCGATGATTATAACCACCGATAGAATCAAACAAAGATGATTACATAAGCAAAAGAGGTTTCCCTCCTCTTCCTCTATGGTGTGTGGAGTTATCATATTTTAATGATGCGCCACACACTGCGAGCTGTGCAAACTAAAAATACTGGACTGCATGATTTCAGAAAGGGTTGTCGGGCAGATGGGATTGTTGGTGTCCCCGGGGCATAACGGTCATTCCAGATTAAATGTTGCACAGTCTTGTCAGTAACAACATGGCACTACTATTTGCCTTTGGCTTAATGAGAAACTAAATTATAAGTATATTTTGCTGGCTGGTAGAGGGAGTGTCACACCAGCCCCCACTGCGGATGAAAGGAAAAGAAAAAATGAAATCAAAACAACAATGGAATTTCAGTGGTGGCTGAGGGAAAAGTAAAATATGCTGTCACATCGACCACTGGGGTTTCTGTCGGCGGAAAAGTGTATGTGACATATACTGGATATTTGTTGATTCTCAGAAGCGTGATCAGAAACAACAAAGGCAAGAAGAACTGAATTATTTTATTAGAATGCAGCCTGGGAGCTGCTTTTCATAATTCCATCTAGCTTCTTTGAAGAAGTAAACACAATAAAGAGGCTTTATCTAGATTTCAAAAGAAAACTGTTCCCTTTGCCGCCCCCTCTGCTGTCTGTCAGGGAAGAAATAATGTAGTTACAAAGAAAGTCTGTCTGGTGCAGATGTCACAAAAGCAATTCAGCTTTTTCCTCAATGTGCAAAGAATTATTAAAATATCCATGTTAATACCACTTGTTTTATTCATCTGTTTCCCTTTGTTTTTTCTCATGAAACATTCTTGTGCAGCAGCTGCATTACAGCTGTGCAAAACAAAGTCTTAAATTTGTCCCATTGTATTTCAAGGAGGACAGAGCCCTGGAGATGAGAAAAAAATCCTTTTTTCGCACAGATCAAGCTATAGGGACGCTCCAAAGTCCCCTCATTGTGCTGCCTTTGCATTTTCACCCAGAATCAAAACATGGCGGCGTCCTGTCACTTCAGTGAGTGATTTTAAACGGCATGCTGGCATCACTGAAGCAGAAGAGGTGTGGTGGGTTTGACATTTAACACAACAGTGTTGGCCAACATATATGTCCATGGCATTTTCCAAACAAAAACAATTGCATTAATATGACAATTACATCCCTTACATATGGTAGCTGAGGAGATCCCAAGTCTCATTGTTTTTCCAATTTGCAGACATTTAAGACTGCTGTTTTTCTTCTATGAGTTAGTAACTAACTGCTGCTTTGGAAATCTCCTGCTGTGGGTCACATACATAACACATCATCAAAACATCACACCCATCCTGCCCCACTATTCCATCCTGCCGGCTGTCCTGTTTATACAGACACCATTTTGGCACTGTTACTACCTTTCATGGCAGCTAAATGGCAGCACAACTCGGTCCCTCCAATCTCCAATAGTTCCTAATATACAGGGTTCCCACAGTCATGGAAAACTTGGAAAAGTCATGGAATTTCACAATCATATTTTCCAGGCCTATGAAAGTCATGGGATTAGTCAAATTCACTGACATATTTGGAAAAGTCATTGAAGTTCTGATGTTTGTGATGAGATTGTTAGAGTAATCTTCCATGGATAAACTTCGACATAATTTAACATAACAGTGAATTTATTTTCTGGAAGTCATCAAAACACTTTGACCCTGCACAGAAGGGCAAGGAGGCATAACAACGTTATGTTCCTGCCTTTAACAGGCAGTGTCAAAGGAGCTAATGATTTTGGCTGCTGTAAATGAGCAGAATACTATTTTTTTCACTTTGAGAGCAACATATGGAGAGGACTCAGTAGTTCTTTTGGTGGTGCTTTTGGTTGTCTGTGAAAGCTTGAAAGTATGCCACGGAAATTTTTTGAGTAATGTTGCTTGAATTACAGTCTTTGTTTCCTGCGAGGATGTGACCTGTTTGGTGTAACAGGATAAATCTTCCCCCCGCCTACCAGGGCTCGGTCAGCATAGTTTGATTCAAGAGTTCCTGCCTCATTGTGTCTGGCCCTGGGCAGGTCCAGGGTGTTGTCATGGTAACATCCTTCCGTACAGGATCTGACACCTGTGACCTTGTTAGGTGGATGAGATGACTGATATACCGCGCCTGTCGATATCAGCCCTACAGTGAATTGCAGTCCTGTCTTTATTTGATGAAATGAAGGCTTGGGTCACCCATAAAAGGACAGAATCATCACACACTCTGTTGGTTTAATTTTGGTGGAAATAAGAGATGGAGGGCCAGTGTTTATAAGCATATTGAACTCATCTTTCAATTATTGTGTGTCACACTCCTCAGGGAGTCATTGTGCAATGTTTGTGTGGCCATTATTGGGTTTTTTTGTTTTTTTTAAATTCATCATCATCCAGAAAGGCACTCTGTCAGACATGTACCACCCAGTGTGTGCAGCTTCCTTGAAATTATTTTTATATACTAGAGGACATTTTTCAGGCTTTAGTTCAAAGAGAGATGGAGTAATAACCCCCTGCTACATATATTGTATAAAACTGAGTTGTACTTGACATAATTTTCTGTATATTTTCAGATCTTCTCTCAATTGCGTTTGCCTGTAACTGCCAACTCAGCAGCAGTGGTAGCCTGGCCAGGCGCATTAGCTTCACCCTCTGCACTTTCACCTGTGGTTTCCCAGATGGATGGTGTCTAAAAGTCTCTTGATTGAAAAGTTTTAAAATGTTCTGTCGTGGCTCACAAGAATTTCGTACACTTGGGATAATAATACAGCTAATTGCCCAATGTGTTTCAACAGTAAGCAAATGTTATCTAACAGCTTGACCTCGTGGTTATGGATAAGTGCTGAATAGTGATTTTTAGTTAGCTGTATTCTGTCATTAACGTTGTGAACTGCAAATGAAATGTTATTTTTATATTTGCTAATAATGTGTTGGATTCAGGTTAATGTGTCAAAGATTTAAATTCAAACAGTACTTCAGTGTCTCCCCTGCAATACCTCTGAGGACTCCCTAAGGCTCACTGACACAGGTTTCATACAACTAATTTGACAGCAAAAATGCTTTGAGGGAGACATAATGCCGAGTGAATTATTTTTATAGTAATATAATGAAAAAATTATATGAACGTAACAGGCAAGTGGTAAAAATGCTGATACTAAATGTTTCAGCAAAATGCTCTCTGACAGCTTATTTTAGTTTTTTTTTTCCAAAAGAAGCTATCTTGCAACACATTATCCAGTCGTAGTGACTACACCATTATTTTTGTATTTTGTATGTTTGTTTTTTTTTAAAGATTTTACTGAAATCACGATCTTTGGACAGAGTTTGGACAGGAACTATGACCTCAAGTGTCAAGGTCATGCACTTTGTATGTGCGCCATCCTTGTGAGGCCTGCTCATTACATGAATGGTATGTTTCAATACCTGAAAGACATCTCTCTTTAAATGTTGCCCTAACAGTGTAACTAAGAAAGCATTATCCAAAAGTACACAATATTCAATTGTGAATTCAGGTTAAGTGCTTATAATAAACCCTTGGCAACCTTCACATGTCAAACAGCTGAATGTGTTGTCTCTCTCCAGCCAATTGCTAGCCAGTTCAGCAAAAAAATCACTTAATCGGGTTTTGCTGGCTGAGGAAAAAAAGATCTGAAGTATTTCTGATAGCAGCCAGGAGCACAGTCAGAAACAGATGCAGACCTGTAACATCTTGCCTGTCACTTTTCCTCAGGAGGAGCTCAGTGTTTTTGACTGCTTTTGTTTGGTACAACAGAAAAACGAAATCTTAAAATTTGATTCTTGTCTAGCTTCAGTGAGAACAGCAAACTGCTAAATAGATGACTAAACTAAACGCCTGGTATCCACAAAATCTGGAGGACTTCATATATTCATGATTTTAAATGCAAGCCATGCATTTTAATCTCACCTAAAGGCTTACATGGCTTTAGCTGCATTAGTAATGTGCGACTAGATGGGTATAAAACCCACATTATAATCACAAAAATAAAAAAGTGTTTCCAAGACCACAATAACAGCCACAGCATTGAGACTTGAAATACACTTTTAAATTTTGAAATTTTGATGACCCTTATTAGATAATGGCGGTTAAATCCTTTATTCATTTTCATTTTTTCTGTGCTATTTAAGTCTGACATAATTTCTTCCCATCCCAAATCCTTTATTCATTTTCTTTTTTTCTGTGCTATTTAAGTCTGATATCATTTCTTCCCACCCACTCTCAAGGTTTTTTAATGTTTTATGTGTTACCCTTCTAGTTGTTTTTTGTCTAATAAATATAATACTGTCCTTGAAGTACTGGCCCAAAACAGACTTCAGTTGTACAAAATAATGTGAATACTCTACCATCTTACATATTAACTTGATTTTAGTTGGTTACTTTAGCAGAACACAACCCTTATTGTTGATTGATTTGATGTTAGTGTGGTATTGAAGAAATATTAATTGAACAGCCAATAACTTTTGCACTCAAATTTTATTATTTATAAGTCTTCTGGTCTGTGTGATAGACTTGAAAGTATTTTAAATTGGGCACTTCTGCACTGTTTAATTAAAAAACATACAAAGATGTGGTTTCCTGGTGCCACAAGTGGGCCAAGAAAACAGGATGTGACTGATATGTATGTGCTGGTGTTGATAACCTGAGACTGTTCTTGTACCCACATTTTAAAATGTCAGTCTTTGTTATCTTACAAAGACTAAATTGTGAATTGTACGTTGGTATTTACTTATTGAACATGTGAAGCAAAGAGGGAAATGATTTATTTGATATTTGAAAAAATAACAAAATAATTTATATATATGTATATATATATATATATATATATAGTTATACTACAACTGCTGGCAAGCAAAACTTTCCATTTAGAAGGACAAAAGCACCCACAAACACTTCTCCCACTTGTTCAGTTTCAGGTCTACTTTGTTGGAGTACAAAGCCAAAACTTCAAAACAATGTGTTACTTTTGTTCTACTTTCAGGCCTCTGTACACTCAAAAGCTCTTCCTCTATGCCATTTGTCAGACTTCAGTACATCTGAACTCAACCGAAGCACTTTTGATTTCCATTTTCCATGTAACTCATGTAGTTCATAGGATTTAGGATATTGAGGTTTTGATTCAATGAGCAGTATCAGTACCTTTATCTCACCTAAGCCTAGCTGAAACAGCCAACAACAACACAGGACAGCAATTCTGAAATAAGCTCTCCTAATCCCCTTCACTTCTGCCCCTCTGCTCTTCAAGTCTTAGCGGTCCAGTTGAGGGTAAAGAGTTAGAAGGAGACTGATGACTGCCCCACAAGATAGACTGGTTGCTAAGTAGAGAAAGTTTGCCACCTAATGGAGAAAATGTCACACTGCCATCTTAATTCCTTCCTTTTCACACATTTTATTTCCCCTTTATTCCCTTTTTCTACACAAATGTATCCTCTTTACACCAGTTTACTTTTCTGTGTGAGTGGTTTAAATATATATGATGGGATTTAATTTTCCTTGTTTGGGTCACTATTTTGGTCCTGCTTAGGTCTCTAACTACTCAGTGCAGTTTGTTTAGTTAAATTATTTGTTTTAAACAAGTCAAATCAATGTTTTGAATCATATGTTTAATTATGCCTTTCTCTCTTGTTCTTTTTTTCAGGTCCAGTGTCCCCCACATTGGAGGCCTAATTAGTATTCATCATACTACAGTCAGTTTCTGTAGCCCGTAGCTTCATGGGGGGGTTTCCTGTCCACTGACCCAGCAGGCTGCCTCACTGGACCAGCAGCCATGTCCGCCTGCAGCACCTTCACTGAGCACGTGTGGAAGCCAGGCGAGTGCAAGAACTGCTTTAAACCTAAGAGTCTGCACTGTCTGGCTCAGAGTGGTGGAGGGAAGCCTCCCTCTGAGCAGAGGCCTCCAACAATTCAGCAACAAAATCCACCCCCTGCTAGCGCCAGAGCAAACACTAACCTTACCATCAACTCACAGAGGGCTAGCAGTGGGTCTGCCCGCTCAGGACACTTCCGTCCACCAGTGGCTAAAAAGCCAACCATTGCTGTTAAGCCCACTATGATGCTGCCCTGCTCATCTGTAGGACTGGATTCAGATGGCAACCTGCAACGACCACCAAATGTCTTAGAACAGGGCAAAACATCAGCCTTCACAGTCTGGAATCGCAATGGACTGAACCGTAAGAGGCCTAGTGGGCCCAGCAACAACAATGAAGGAGAGGATGGCAGTGAGGAGATTGAGGGTTATGGACCACTTAGCCCTAGGACCCCTAGTGGAAATAACAACAACAGTGGACTGGCAGATGTTCTAAAGGAGATTGCAGGGTTAGGCCCTGGCCCTAGCCCTACTCCCCTTTCTGGTTCCAAGGACCTGTTTTGGGGAAGAATTAGTAGTTCGTACCAGCGGTCCTTGGAAAGAGGTCTTCCAGCCTCAAGCTGCCTGGCCATGGGAGGCAGCAGTAGTTGTGGTGGTGGCACTGCTCAAAAACGGGTATCTCTTAGCGATAGCTCTGAGATCATCAGCACAGAGGGCGGTCGCTTTTGCTATCCAGAGTTTTCCAGTGAAGATGAAGAAGAAGAGGAGGATGAGGAGGAAGAGACAGAAAGAGATGATGATGAACATGAGAGCTGGGATGAAAGTGATGAAGAGTTACTGGCCATGGAGATCCGTATGCGAGGCCAGCCACGATTTGCAAATTTCCGTGCTGCCACATTGTCTCCAGTGCCCTTTGCTGCAGGGAAAAAGTGGAATACTGTGCCACTTCGCAACCGCTCACTACAGCGGATTTGTGCAGTCGACTATGACGATAGCTATGATGAGATCTTGAATGGATACCCATCCATTGACTCCAATGGAGCTCTTCTACCCTATGGGCCCCATGACATGCAAGGCAGTGGTTTCCTGTCAAATTCAGAGTCTACTACTTCTCCAGAATCATCGTCATCACTACCAGAAGATTCCCGAACAACATCCAGCAGTGGGAGCAGTGCCCCCTGTGCTCTTCGAAATGGCTTGCATTCGCCTACATCCTCTAGGGCGCCTGTCCCATGCACTTCTCCCCTAAAAAAGGAGCCCATCCACAGAGCACTGAGTCCACTCAAGGTGACTGAAACGCACAAGGCTGTGCTGGCCATTAGGTTAGAAGATCAGGATGGCAGAGAAGGCACACCAATGCCCCAGGCCCTTCCAGGTCAACCAGTCACAATTAGTTTTAGTCCCACAGAGGAGCAAGCTAAGCCATACCGTGTAGTGAATTTGGAAAAATCACTGATCTGTAAGCCTTACACTGTTGTGGATGTGTCAGCATCCATGGCCAACAAAGATGAGCAAACTCTCGAATCTACTCCAAAACCCAAAAACCTGTCAATGCCTTCCAGTCCTACATCCTTCTGTAGCACTCCTGTTGGTCAGCCATTGTCTCCAACCTCCCCTCTATCTCCTTCTTCTCCTGTGATGCCAACATCACCCTCATCTGTAGCTCTGTCAAGCACCTCCCGAAAGAAATCAGGGAACATACGCTATCAAGAAGTGTGGACATCAAGCACAAGTCCTCGCCAAAAGATACCTAAAGTGGATATAGGTGTTGGGAGTAATCCTGGCCCCTCCATTCCTACTCAACACTGCAGCCACAAGTCAGCTCCCACTTCTCCAATTGCTGGGTTGTCTTCCTCTAGAACTGTTCCTGTAAAATCCTCCAACTTATCAGAGATCAAGTTTAACAGCTTCAATAATGCAGGCATGCCTCCTTTTCCCATTATTATTCGAGATGAGCCTGCCTATGCCCGCAGCTCCAAGAATGCTGTTAAGGTACCAATTGTTATCAATCCAAGTGCATATGACAACCTAGCCGTGTACAAGAGCTTTTTAGGACTCAGCGGGGAACTGACACAGCCAAAAGGGGTAGGTGGTAGGGTAACCAGCCATACTTATGAGGAAATTGGATCCTCTGAGAGTGTCCAGTCCTCTTCAACAGAGAAAACTATCTCTGGTAGAGGCACATCAGAGAGAGCCTCTTTTGAAGAGACAAAAACTTCACCCGAGGCAGTTTCAAAAGCACCAAATTTACAACCTAGAACCACTAAAGACTCTAGCACTGTGACAAGCACTGTGATGAGCTCCGCAGTTGGGGCCCTCTCTCCCACTGCATCGACAAGTTCCCCTGCTATTACTGCAAACCAACCTAAAACCAGCCCCACTGCCAATTCTGTTACTCACACTTGCAAGACAAATGGAGATGCTACTTGCAGTAAAGATGATAACACAGACTTAGCTTTGTCCTCAGGGACAGAGGCAAGCCAAAGGGAGGAGGCCAGTGCTGTGCTTTTACAGATTGTGGCCTCAATCCAGCCTCCCCAGTCTCCTCCAGAGTCACCCTCTGTGCAAGCCAATACCCTTAGTTCTGAGGAGTTGTATGCCCTCCCACCTGATGCCATGAAGGAGACCCTCACTCGACCCAAGTCTCTCTTCTCCACAACTGAAGGCTGTCTTTCCAAAGCCAAGAAGGACACGCCCTCTAAAGTTTTGTCTAAATCTCAGAGTGCCTCTGCTGCTGTCCCACTCTCCAGCCCCCGGTCAGAGCCCAATGCGCCTTTCCCCCCTCCTAGATCTACATCCTCCCCCTACCATGCTTCTAATATCCTCCAGAGGCATTTTAGCAACTGGACCAAGAGTTCTGCCTCAAGTTCTCCTGTTCGACCTAGTGAAGGTGAAGTAAGTCCAGGTGGAGAGGGAAGACGTAGTTCAGCAGAAAGCTCCAAACCCAAACGCTGGATCTCTTTTAAGAGCTTTTTTCGTCGGCGGAAAGACGAAGATGAGCAGAGAGAGAGGGTGGAGAGAGAAAAGGAGAAAGGCAAGATAGTTGGGCTTGATGGTACAGTCATTCACATGCTTCCACCACCACCAATCCAACAGCATCACTGGTTCACTGAGGCCAAGCCAGAGGATCCCACCCAAAAGCCAACCATCATCTTCAGCTACAAACAAGACAGTGGCAGCACTCTTGGTGATGGAGAAGGCGAGCTACGAGTAGAGGAGTGCAGAGAAAATGCACTACAGACACCTGATGAGAGCAAAGAACCCAGACCTCTGAGCCCAGGGCGAACAACACCCTCACACACCAGTGGATGTGAGCTCATCAGCAAGAATTTAAGGTATTTGTCCAAAATTTTTAAAGGTTTTACTCTCTCCTCTGTTTGACTGTATTAAATGATGCTTCTATGACAACAGTAAAGCCTGTAACAGTATAAATTTGCTTTGACATTTGTTTTAAAAGGTATTTGTTGGTTAAATGTGGTTTCAGATTTTCTGCAGAATTCTGAAAACAAAGGGATAAAAATTATTAAGCGGCTAAATTTTCGGGCCTTTTGCAGAGGGTTCCTAAATAATCTCAAACCAAGAACTGACATAGTTAAAAGGTTCATTTTTTTAAGTATGGTTGTGTGACATACTTATCCATTGTCATTGTATTACATACAGGAGATGTCAGTCAGTATGCCACCAGTTTGGAAAACCAGTCAGTAGTACCAACTCAGAAACTAAGCAATGAACTACTGTGGACGGGGGCTGCAGCAAAATATATTGCAGCCACCCCCCAAAAGAATAACCATCAGTTGAAGTGTACACTATATTTAGAATATTTTCACACAGAGCGGGAACTGAAGTTGTTTTATCGCTCTCGTCAAAACTAGACTCCATTGTGAAAAACTGTAATTTAACATTGCTGAACACAGGAGCTGCTGTTCTACTGCTGCCCTGATTGATTTGTTAGTTTGCATCAAGGTGAATTGGTGAAAATATTCCAAGCATAGCATATACTTCTACTCGTATTGATTTTCTTTGCTGGAAAAAATATGTTTTGCTGTTGCACATGACCACAGCTATACATTGCTTAGCTTTCGTTCCGGTACCCCTGTCTGCTTCTCCAAAGTGTTTGCATGCTGACTAAAATCTACTGTAGATAAAATGCTGATAATGGATAAGTACCTCATAGTAGCCCACTTTAATGACTTAGATCTAAACTATCCCTTTAAGGTAAATATATCTCTTTGTAATCAGTAAGGGTTAATAAGGATAAAAAATGTAATCTTATTGTTTGCTAGGTATACACATGTACATCGAGTAGATGAGATCTGTAGGATTTTGGCCCTTATACAGAGTGCAGTTAGGCTGCTATTGAAGTCATGTAGAAAGAATAACCTCACAATGGGAAGTTGCTCCTACAGAAAACAATTTAATAGGTGTTTTAAGAGGTGAATGATACTTTGCACTGCTGCAAGATGAATATAGCTTTTACACCGAAACATGCCTTTGTCTTTAAGGCCTGTGGTGGAATTGTTAGTAATTTATCAAAGTCCTCACAGGCTCTTCCTACATCACCTCTTGTTGAGCTAATGAATTATTTGGCATGCAGTGCCCGTATTACCATTACCCACATGCATCCCCTTCAGAGCATTCATGGTGCCCAGCTTAAAATTAAGATGCTCAACCTTTGCCAGCTGCGCCACGAAAGCCCCAGGGTACTTTTCCCCTATCATACAGATCCCTCATCACAGATTCAGGAGGTGTTTGCTCCTAATTTGGCAAATCTGCTTACCCACTTGCCCAGTGACTGCATAGGCTTCACAGCCTATGTGGTTTCTTCCTTAATGTCATCTATTACCTGAACAGCAGGCTCTGTGCTCCGGTCTCCCTTCAGGAGGGGATCTCAGTGTCTGACAAGTCATCCAACAGCAGTCGGATCAACCTTCAATCTATTAATCACTTTACTATAGATGGCATGTTCCCTTTAACATGAAAGCCTCATACACACACACACAGTCACAGCAGTCAGTCTTATTGGCAGTTTAGTGTCTCTGTTCTTGCATCATAAGGTCATTATTTGTGTTTGGCCTGATGTTACCCTTTGTGTATAATTTCTTGGAGTAAGTTTCCTTCGGTGTGACTAATGGTGAAAACACTGGGGCCGAAATGTGTAAGTCTTACAATGAAGTTGTTCTTTTGACTCCAAGTGTTGCTGGAGTTTTGACCTTTTCTGTCTAGATTTCTTTTCCTTGGCACTATAAAAGTAGGTGAAATTTTGTGATCAGCCCCCACCCTGCCTTTACTGGTGCCAGATAAAGGTAACCCTTACATGTCTGATACGTTTTTATTTTGTGATTTTAAATTATCAGGTTGTTTCTGCTGAACGTGACTTTTTTTTTGACATGGAAATAAAGATAAGTGCCCAGAAATGCTAAAAGGTGGTAATGAGTCAAATGGATGCAGCAGTGGCCCAAAAAATAATTTATCAGGAAAGCTGTAAAGCGAAGGCACTGCTAATAATGTGAAGTACTAATCATTTGTATAATACACCATGAAAACACTCACAATCCATTTATATTAATCATTATTTTAGCAAAATATTTACAAGCTTAGTGTGTAATGACAGCGGGATTGGATCATGAATGATTCAAGCCAGTGGGATAAAAAAAATAATTGCCTTTTTACTTACAAATCCAGTAAACTACCACTAAACTCCACACCAAAAGTGTGAGTGATTCAATAATGAGTTGTCTGGCTCATTGTAATGTACCTGGCATAAGCAGTAGGTTGGAAACAGTTACTTCCTGTGCTAAATTTCACCACACGTGCTGTATTTTCAGCGTGTGTAACATTCTACAAATGGATATGGTTCCCACCTAATAAAGACTAATATTTGATGCAACCTGACTAATTAGTAAATGTCATTATCATAAATCAATCATTTATAAGACAAATGAAATCATACAAAGTACTACTCCAATAAAATGCTATCCTGTCAGCTCTTCCAACAATTTAATACTTTTTGCCTCTTCTAACATTGTAGGCTGCTTCTTCATAGGTATCCATGTTTCCCGAATGGCTGCAGTGTGTGTGTTAATGGTTTCCTGGATTGTTCTGGTGATCCACGGTTTCTGTTTGTGAAATGATTTATGTAGTTTTGGGTACAGTCACTCCTGATGTTTTACATATCTAGCACAGACTCAATTCATTGATGGCCCCAGCTCTCGAGTACATATCTTGACTACAACAAGATGGCTGCGTGGTCTCTCCTCCAGAACACGGGCAATGGGGCATAAAGCAGTAATCCAGAGCTGGGATGGGATAGCACTCACTGTCCCACCAGTAACAAGCTTCCTCTCTTTCTGCTCTGTCAGATTGGCATATATAAAAATGAAACACCTGGTTGAATGGTGCTGTCCTTGATTTAGTCAAGTTTTGAGGAATCAAATGATATTACACAGTGTTTCCCACAGAATAACTGCGTATGTGTTGGCGGTAGGGGGGCTCAGATCATATGGATGGATGAGAGGAGCAGTTTGTAAGTGAAAGCAATCTTTTACGACAGGCAGTATGGACGCTTAAGTTCCGCTTGCGTCGTCTCTGCTCTAAGTGTGCTATAAATAACGGCATGGTTTATATATTTTAATAGCGCTCCTAATAACCAGTCCAGCTTCAATAATCTATTTGTGGCGGCAAATGATTTAGTTGTAGCTGCCCGCTGCAAATAAATGAATGAGTGGGAAACGCTGTTACAATTCCTGCTATCCATTTGGAAACTGCTGCGGCACGACAGACGACCAGTTTGTTTTACAAGGCTTGTATGATGGTTAGCAGGATGCTTGTTCAGCTGTGCCCTTCCACTCCATCGTTTCCTTGATGTTTACTGTTATTTACATTTGAAAAGCTCTACCTTGCTAGCTATCTGAGGTCAGCAGGAGAGGAGAGAAACTTATGCATTGATTTCCTCATAATGAAAAGTGACTCACAACCACACACCTCCAACTATCTAATGCCAGCCACTGTGTTAAATGTATGCACAAGTGCATACATTTAACACAGCTTTTGCAAAGCTTCCACTCTTTACTGAAGCTGAATACTCTGCACAGTATATTTTCAATTCCTCCTCCTGGTGTGTCATGATCATACTTGTAATCAAGCAAACAAAACTAACTAAAAGCAGAGACTGTGCAGAACTTGGACTCAGATGTATTTTGGGGGTTGTTTTGGGAGAGTGTCATTTAGCATCTTGCTGTTTTTCACAAAACGCATCCCACAGCCTCCCACACAATGAGATGGAATAGCACTGTGGGACTGTTTACTGACTGTAGCATTCGCCACACTTACACACATTTTTAGTGCAGACACAACCTCTTCAGATGTTCTTGTTCATCTTCTTACAATTTGACATACACCTTACACCACCTGTATTTGTTTCTTCTCTCTTTGCATCCCCGTCGCCCTCATATTATCTACATCTTCTTGGGTTGTTTTCAAGGTGCATGGCTTTCCACCATCACAGTCTCTGTTTCGTGTAATTTTCGCCCCTCTTCCATGCCTTCTGTGCTGCACTTTTATCCTTTGAGCCCAGAGCACTGTGAACTCTTGAACATTTCTCCCTTCCATCCCGTCAAGAGCTCGTCCCCATTCTGTCTCTTCTCTAGCTTCCCTGCTTTTTCTCTCCTCTTAAAGTTTGAGCTCTAGTCATCTTTTATTTCTTCCAGAAGTTCCTGTCTCATTTCTCACTTTATAAAAAGTGGTATAAGAATCAAGTGTGTACTAGTTTCTTTTAATATGGGATGTCTAGGTA
Source organism: Plectropomus leopardus (assembly GCF_008729295.1). Lineage (NCBI taxonomy): Eukaryota > Metazoa > Chordata > Actinopteri > Perciformes > Serranidae > Plectropomus > Plectropomus leopardus. Next base: position 12,432,625 of record NC_056473.1, on the reverse strand, counting down.
ATGTTGTGCTAAAATTGTGATGGTGTACTATATGTGTTGGAAAATACTCTCCAAATTTTTGATGCCAAAATATACAATGTCTTGGTTGGTGTTCTCACGCCCTTCACATGGAGGATGATGAATTAATCGAATCAAGAGAAATTATGTGTGTTTTTTGTCTGCATCCTCAAAATTAAGCTGGGTTTTCAATGAACAATATAAGCAATGAGCATCAGGGGACATCTGCCTCAACATTAAAATGCTGAACAGAAGTTTGCAACAAAAGCATGTAGTCACTTATATTTGATACAACCAACGACATTTTCTTTAATAATTGCACACTTATTACGATCAGTTTTTCCAGTATTGAAAGAGATCCATTTACATGCTATCTTGCAGTCATGGGATGATACAATAATGTCATGTCACAGTTATCCTGGCCAAAATAACAACAATCATCAAAATATACTTAAATCTCATAAAATGGCACTAAAACATACTGGAATCACATTACTTTACATTTTGTTAAGGATCAATTTGTTTTTATTGCATATTTCTTTTTTTGCTTTGTCTTTGTAGTGAACAAATCAATCAAATAATGTTTAGATAAAATATCTTATCTTATCTTTAGATAAAAAATATGCCAATACTATACTATTAAGATCTTTTGCAATTTTTGAGGTGGGTTTGTATGCAGCTTGTCTTTTGTTGTTGTTGTCTAGCAGTCTCTTTAGGTCACTGTTGGATAAAATATTCATGATTATCCAGATTACAGAAATTCACACCAACCACCTTATTCTGAGAGTTTGTTTTTTTTTTATCACAATTTGCAATAAAATCACATAGTATCCCATCCATACTCTCTCTCACATTTCAATTTCACACCTGTCTCCTACATACATTCTTTTGTGACCTACTGTTTACAGCCTTGTCTGTAACTTGTCAATGAGTAACTAAGTTATTTCTGTGGTGTGCTGGCTGTGGGTTACAGTGTTAGTCCACTCTCTATTTCCTGTTTATCTCAGGTATTGGAACCTTGATTTTGAGTTGACCCATGAACAGAAAAAAGCAAAACATCTCCCTTGGTGCCTGAGCTTCTTTTGTTGATGTGAAAGAAGATGTGACAAAATCAAAGTCTGGAGGAGGAATGTGTTTGTGAAATGTGGATAAATGCCTCACAGTGCAAGACGCAGACGCTTGGGGGACAGGGAGGGTTTGGATTTTTTTGTAATAGCTCGTCTGATTGTCAACTTCAAAGTCCCTCCACTTTTGATGAAGGTTTTATAGATTTGTTGTTGTTTTTTTCAAATCAGTGCTACTGCAATGTACCATAGCTTTAAAATCTTTCTGAAAAATTAAATTCTGTGCAACCAAAGCTGTTTCTAAACTTAGCTTTTATTTAGTTAAGTTTTGCTCTTTAAAATACGTTTTTAGTCCCACTTGCTTCTTCTCCCCACTATTACAATGGTAATATTGTATGTCACCATATGAAACTAAATAATTTTGGTGTCAATGTATTTTGAGTAAGAGACAGGACTTTGTTACATATGCTTCTTAAAATCCGATATAATCTGTCTCTGGGTAAACAGACCAGCAGGTCAGTCATTACCTCTCAAACACAGGTTACACAGGTCATTCTGCCAACCTTTTATTTTGATTGGCAGATGAGGGGTTAACTCAGCTTGTTTTTTTTCTTCTCTCTTGACTGGAAGTGGTTTTATTGGCTAACAGTGGGTGTGCTCTTCAGCGTTGGCAAACACACATTACCTTACCTTAGGCAGGTAAGAGCATTCGAAGAGGCAGACAGAGGAAGACAAGGAAAGAGCACATGCAGGATAATACTTTTTGATACCAACAATGGCCAGCCTGCACTCACTTCTCAACAATTCACCTTTTGCCTCGTAGTCAAGGTTTCCAGATGGGAAGCTGTGTGAGCCAGTACAGTGGGTAAGAAATGAAAGCCTCTTCTTTCATTCACTTGTATAAATACCTGTGACCATCCAGCCAATTTGAAGTCATATTGACTTAGTAGGGAGGAGACGTTTTTGAGATTATATGATTTGTGTTTCGGACCAGTGATTGTTCATTTCATGCAGCAGAGGTCTGTGAAAGAGTGAAATGCACTGGGGCAGCTTCATGCTGTCTGAACAAGTCAGGTCCTGACACTGAAATGTGTAGCAGCCATAAAGGTATTTATAGTGTCAAGGGCCTCTCAAGGTGTGTATCCACAAAGGATTATGTGCTGGGGATTGTCCTCTTCATGATTTAGTGATATTTTGGATAGTTTTATTACTGACTTTGATCCATAAGCAGTCTGGTTTTGAAGAGAATAAATGTTAGCCGTAGCCTTGTGCGTGATAAAGTACAGTATGTCCAGTTAGTCAAAACCAGAACTGTGTAATGATGTCTATTCATGCAAACAATGCAGAGGAAGAATAAAAGTGGAAACATGTACTGTCAGGCCAGTGGCATATTTTATGCCCAATTCTTATGCTAATTTGTTTTTGCAATCTATCATAAGACACTGTATTACAGTATATGCTGCTTGTAGTTTTACTCATTCTTTACACCTCTATCTTTCCACACTTTACTTACTCTTTGTTTTCCAGTTGGCTCACAACACTGTGATGGGCCTTTTAAATCTCAACTGACTGCTGCTGGCAGGCTAGCAAGAGCTTAAGTAATGCACTGTGGCAACTCAGAGGCTATTGATCGACTCCCTACTTTAAAAGAGACACAGAGGGCTTGTGGTCTACAAAGACAGATCATAAACATGTCAGATCTGGTGTTTTCCTCAGACACAGAGCCCGAGGGTAGAGACAGGCACATGGGAAACTCGGTGTTTTCTTTGAGCGCTCACTTTTCTATCACGTCACGGTCAGCACTGTTTCTTATGAAAGAACACTGCTTTCATATGAAAACCCTGTCTCCAAGGTGTCAGTGTTATTGCACAAAATGGCTGTTTTCAGATTAGTATTGTATTTGGAGTTATACAAGATCGAGTTATTAGATTCTGCTGACCTTAACATCCCAAAAAGTTGCATTCCAACCATGTCAGCGGCAGTTTCGCTTTAAAAGAAAATGTCCACTGAGAAAACAATGGTCACCCTTCAAGTAAAAACTGAGAAATAACTTGGCTCAAATCATATTTGCTCTGTAGATGACGCATGCCTTTTCTTGGAAGAAATGATGGGATTGTTCCACCATTTTTTTAACCATATTAGCATTCTTTTAGATACAAATTGAATTTTAAACTTGGTTCCATGTTCTTTCTGCATCCAGGGTTCCCACAGATCTTTGAAATCCTTGAGAGTTTGTGAACTTGAGGGGAAATAACAAAGGTCTTGAGCGTTTTTGAAAAAAGACATAAAGAGACATGGGCTGCTAAAAATCTCTGAGGTTGTTATAAATGTTCTCTACAAAATAAGTTTGACTTGAAAGTGCTTGAGTTTATTAACAAGTTGAAGTTCCTTTGATATAATCTGCCATCATCGTAACACAAAAGTGCTTACACATTGAAGCCTCTCTCTCTTATTTATTGTTGTCTGTGAGCTTCTATAAAGCCAGATGCTTATTATAAATATTCTCAGTGTTGCAGCAGTATCTAACCTTGATCTGTGTCTCAAACTATGCTGTGTTGGGTCCTTAAATTTGAGGGAATTAGGCCTGGAAAGCCCTTAAAAAGTACTTGAAGTTGATGCTTAAGAAGGTGTAAATAGCTATTTAAAATTTTAAACTAAATTCAATGTATACATGAAGGCTTTAGCACTTAATTTTAGTCTCTTTATGACTGCAAATAACTTGCCAGCTTTTTTATAAGTAGTGCGCTGGACACTATTTTAAAAAAAAAACTGTGCTTCAGGCCCCAAACATTCAGTTAGACAAAGCCCTCTTTGAGCAATGTCGTCCCTTGAGCTGCACTTTTTCCTGACAGGGAACTTTTGCCGATGATCACAGAAATCATTAGTCATATTAGCAACATGTGTAATGAAGATTCCAGTCAGAGGAAATTACACATATGATTCAGACTAATACAAACATTACTGTCAACCAGCTCCACCCATGACAACACCCGCGGCTATGAAACCAACTCAGTGAACTTTTTATGACCTTAAGCCTTTGTTTTTCTTTATTTCTGTCTACTTTTGTTTTTAATTTAAGCTCATATTTTAAAGCTTTTTATTATTCAGCTTAAGGACAGAAAAGATAAATAGATCGATTAAAGCAATGGTGCCAGAATAATAAACAAAATGCCACCACAACAACATGTAAAAATTAGAACAGACGGCAGGGCCAGCCACTTGCCACAGAGCCATGTAGCAGGTATTTAATGTATTACAATGAGGGTTAAAATCTACAGTAGTTTAGAATGTCACTCTACCTGGGTGGTCACAACCCAGGTGGCCTGAGGCTGTAATGTCTCAGTCAGATCACAGTGAAAGACCATAGCTGAACTGTTATCAGATCAGAGGGCAGTAACCCAGTCGCTTTGAGTATCTTATTTACTGTGATCAGAGGGGCAGACTGATCCCAGATGGCTCTTGATGAAACACCAGCTGTTGAGGTTTATTCAGCGTACAGCAGCAAGACATAGATACCCAGGTGACTGTGAAGAAAACACTGGTTGTGACTTCATGTTGTGGTTAACTCTAATTAAAAAGAAAAAGGAATTGCTCTACTTCATTTTTAGCAGTTCATGTTTTTGTGCAGCTGCAGTCACTCTTTACTTCCTGCTTCAGCCATTTGTTACATATAGGCTTGCCTTCTTCAAAGCAAATTGCAAATGCTATTGCACATCAAGTGTTTTCTGTTTGTTACTATCTTACATCATTTTTTTAGATTTGTTAGATTGCATAATTTTGTGCTAAATTTGGGCTCTTATGTCCATTTTGCAAGTGTACTTTTTGTGGTTGGCTTTGGATGGTGGTAGCAAGTCACTCATGGGAAACTGTCCTCTTGCAGACTTGCTAGCTGCCAGCCATGTTGAGGTTTTCAAATGCAAACATCAATAATCATATAGGAAAAGATGGAGAATATGGGCACAGTCACACTAGCATCTTGTTAGCCATTCTACAGGCATTGGAAAACCAGCAATGGAAAGAAATGACAGTCCACAAGTAGAGTTGTACCTTGTATAATTCCATACCATTAAAAATGATTGATTCATGGAGTTACCTATAGTCAAGAACTCCCCATGGTACCTTTAAATTCAAACTGGTTTCCAAGCATGTCAGACATGTCAGAAACATTTTTTTCTCACAGTGTAATAACACAGCGTTGCACACAGGCCTCATGGGCAATGGTGATCCTGTCGCTTTCCTTGAGGAGACACATACTGTATGTGGCAGATCGCCTGTACAACTCGCATCTCTTGCAGCAATGAGCTTCAGTATACGACAAGTCTCATCATAGCATCCCCAGGGCTTTCACACTGTGATTGAGTCATTGTGCAATCTCAACACTCTCAGTGATAACACACAGAGTAACTGTAAGATATGACCCAGATTTCTAGTGGCCACAACTCATCCGGGCCGCCGTCAGTACATTATGAAGTCTATGGCAACCCATTGTAATAGACAACATTATGTATTTATCTGCTGTAAGTCATTTTGAGGAGCAGAGTTACAACAGAGACATAAAATGCAACAAATCAAAGAGGACATGTGTCGTGTTTTATAATACCACACTCCACGATGCTTGCAACAATGTCTTGAGGTGACAGTTTATGTCAATGTTGCCGCACTTTAAATATGTCAGTCAGCTGACAAGCAGATTTTATTTCTGTTTAATTCACCATTTTATCTCGTTATGCTTAAGAAAGCCTCAGGACACTTATAGCTCTGTTAAGCATCTGATTTTTTTTTTTCATGAAAGGCAGCTAATGATCACATTTAATTCTGTCACCTCATCATCACACCTTTTGTTCAATCTGCTGTGGCAGATAAAATTCATCTCACCTCTTTCAACACCTCAAATCATAGCCTCCCACTGTCACTGAGGGATCTTCAAATCATATTATCACACGCCATTGTGACCTGCTTTGCATCGTTCGTATACCTCCCCTCAGGCAACATATGTGTGGCTGCATATAAACCACAGCAGGCTTCAAAAGCCCCTCACTTACAGCTATGCCACCTCTAATTCATCACTTGCTGAGACGAAAGAAGCGAGCTGATGAAGTGGTGCAGACGATGATTCAAAAGATTTAAAAAAAAAAAAAAAACTGCCCAGATAAAACACATTGTTGTGTGTTTTGTTCATATCCTGTGATGTGAGATAGACAAAATGAACAATGGCAGACTGAAGCCCTTATCAATAGCAGCACGTTTATCATCTACAAACACTACTGTCTAAGCAATAGAGCTCGCTATTATTATCCCGCTCTTTTCTGACTTGTTTTGCAGATATTTTCATGCAGAATTAAACCTCATCATCAAGAGAATTAGTCAAAGCAGTGGGAAACATGTAGATAATGAAAAAAGCGAGAAGAAAAACAGTACTAATTAAAGCAGACTCTTAATGGAGCAAGTATTCCACATTTTCATGACTAAATGAGCAATGCCTCTCTTTGTCATCCACAGCCAGGTACCAGTCAGTGCCAGCAGCGCCAGGGATCGGGAGCTGCCCGGTGCCGCCTCCCTGCCTGCCAGAGTGAATCTGGGGCTGGTGCTCGGGGAGCGAGAGGAGGGTCATGCCAACCAGGTTGCCACACCAGCCTCAGCCAGCGATGGCAGTGCCAGCCTCGGAGAGCCAGAGGAGGACGGGAATCACTCCCATCACTCCCACTCTCCCGCATCCAGCCAGTGCAGTGCCACATACAGCAACCTTGGTAAGAACGACGCATGTAAGATGATTTATTAGTCTGAAACTTGAGTTTCATAAAGCTCAAAGCAAGTACTTAAACTGTAGCTTTTATCATTCAAATGAACATATTTCTGCCACGTTGGACTCACTTACTGCTAATCCACTCCTCACAAAATGACTGCACACTATAACTGCCACTACTTTATGCGTTAACTGATTTTCACCTGGATTTTATGGCTCTATGCTTCCCAAATTTGTTTGTTTCCTCCTGCAAAAAGACACTGTTTACAGTGAACAAGGTTCTCTTGCAGCTCAAATTATACTTTTCATAAAAACTGTGAAGAGAAACATGGAAAAAAAATGCAAATAAGCTTCTGATTGCACACCACAATCCCTCAGAGCAATAAAAAAGCTATACATGGTAAACTCCACAGTGTTTGGACTGCAAATGGTATTTGGTATATGTCCAATTTGCATCTATAAAAAAAAGAAGAAAGAAACTATCGTGTGTATCTATTCTGTTAGCGTTGTTGTAAAGGGTAACTGGAATCAGTGGATGCATTTTACCTATATGATGTAACCTGTCAGTCCTCAGTATCTGCTGCTTCTTTTCTAAATGGCTGATTTCACTTTTCTTCAGCATCAGCACACCTCCACATGTGACAAATCATAATTTATTCCCTACTAAAACAGCTGGAGCTTAACACATCTTGACACATCTTGTCACACACACTTGAAATCTAGAATAACTCGAAATATGTTATTTCAGCTGGAGGTGAAAATCTTTGCCCCAGGGGTACTTCTCCTTTTTGTGGGGCTGCTTCTTTCCTTATAGGACAGGGACCAATTCTTATCAGGAAAGATTTTCTTTGGCATAGTTATTTTAGATGCAGAAAGGTACAGAGAGTTGGTTGGTGAAATATCTTAACTACACGATTATACACGATTATCGTGGCTTAAAGAGTCATGTAAGGATATTATTGCTATATCTATAAAAAATTTGAAATGACACTTAACAGACAGTGAAAAGGCAACCAGATGATGTTGGAGGAGGAAGACAAAGTGAGAACATAAAGAAACAGAAAAGGTTTGAGGGGCACTAGACTATTCATGCAACACTATCTAAGTGTTGCAGCAGTATGACATTTTCAAGGTATGATAACCGTGTCAGAAAATGTCATGAAAACAACAGTTTGTTGTTTAGTTGAACAAATGGTTATTACTATAACTGAAACTTGAAAACTTGTTTTCTTTTTTAATGGAAGTCTGTGTAAAAAGTCTCCCTTTTGAAAATAAAGGTTCTCTATATCGTTGCAATTTCTTTCGATACTGTAGATAAATAAATATAAACGCAATATGATAACCATCATTTTTTATACCATGGCATACCTTGAAACTGGTATTCTGCTGCAACCCTAATTATCATACATGTATTATTTACATGGTGTCAGTATTTCATTTTTAAATATCACAGTTATCATCAATACCAGTAAGTTGTGATACCAGTAACATAAATCAACAGATAACCCTCCTGTTTTCATCTAAATTCTAGACTTTGTATTCTCTTCTGTCTCATAGTCTTTGACTCTTTCGCTTGTTTCTGAAAACCATGTTTGATTAGATTGATGCATTTAAAGTAGGGCTGCACTTATAACCACATTACAAGACCACGTACTGCACGACTGACCGCAGCACCACTATTAGTGTCATAAAAGCTTTTAACCTCATATTACTGTATATCTGGGACTAATTATTATAATGTCTTTGTTCTCTAAATATTCCTGACTGTGTGGTCTGACACGACAATTTTCAAGTCCACTTTAAAAAAAGCGTGAAAGTCTCTCCACAGCCTGAATTTTTCACTTGTAGGCATTTGACTCATTTTCATGTAACTCCTCTGCTTGTAGTACACAAGTCTAATCTTTTCTAGCAAATACAAACAGCTTCTAGTGGGAGTGAAAAGACACGTTGTGTAATCTTAGCCTTCCAGTGTAAATGAACATAGTGAGTGGAGTCAGAAGAGCAGACACACAGATAAACTAGTTTACAGTAGGAAATAGACACAGGCAAACCTATAATACAATTGTCTATTTATGTATTCTTTTACATCTTATTCTTAATGTCCATGCATCATTTAAAACTAAAGATCGATGCAGAAATAACAGAGGAAAAGTTTTATTCGCTTTAAAGTAAAAGCACAATATTAGACAATCATCAGGAGACACAAGCACATCTAAAAAATCCTTTGTAGGTACACCTGCTATCCTAAAAAGACAAAAAAAAAAACTAGCATACTGCGTTTTTATTCTCAATTCTTCTGTTTCCCCCCCCAAAAAAGAGAGACTTGGTTGAGAGACAGCAGTGCACAGATATAGATATTTTTTTCTTCTTTTTGGAAGCAAGAAAACCAAATGGCAAGAGAGACAAATTTGTTGGATTTATTATGGTGTTTATTTATTTATTTATTTATTTATTTATATATTTATTTATTTATTTATTTTGTTTGTCTCGGGAGCTCATGACAATCGCAGATATAGCCATAGAATACCACATCTTTGGTTTTATAGTGCTGCTGCAGACTTCAACATTACATTCCTCAAATGCCACGATGACAAAGTTCTTCTATTACAGACCCTGTTTTGGAGCCTGATTGTGAGAAGTTGTCAGTGGACAATAATATCATTAGATTTTGTCAGCAGCTCAGTAAGACAGGTTTGGTGGTGGAGCGATGAGCACATTAAGACCAGGCTGGGTTTTTTTTATCAGCAAGAGTAAGAGAGAGGCAGGCACAGCTGTCAAACATAGCCGGGCACTTAAAACATGGAGCTCTGTGTGTGTGGGAAAGGATCTCGCTGTGATAAAATGGTGTGTGTGAGAAAAAAAAGAAATTGAAGCACAAAGTGGTCAGATGGAGAGTGTGGGTTTGTGGAGCAGATGCGGTACTGAGGTGCTTCACCGTGTGTTTACACATTTTGCTTGTATGGTTAAATGAGGTTTAAAAGGCACATGGGTCTTAGCTTCCTGTTACAGGATTCTTCACAGACAAAGTGTTTGTTTGTGTTTATATGTCAGTGTTGTACTAATTATATATATTTTTTTACAATACATGCAAACTGTGTATCCTGTGTATGTGTGTATTTGTGGAGCTCCGGCTGCACAGAGGCACTGTAGAAGGATATATTGTGAATGTGTTAAAAGCTCCCTGGATGATGCATGATGAGCTGCCTGCAGCCTAATTTTACTCTTCTGCATGCTGCTAATGAGGAACGAGGCAGGGTGTGTGTTTATCTGCCGTCAAACATTGTACAACAACAGTACATCATTTTTTGTTTGGGAGGGTGTGTCCAGCCTTCAAGATTAAAGGATAACAACAGTATTTTTCAATGTGGACTTTGTGTCTAAGTGACTAATGGAGATGGGTTTTTTTAACTGGTCCAGTTGAGTGAGAGGGCTGTAGCCCTTAGCTGCGAAACCAGCTGCAATGTAGCATTAATGGGAAACTGTCATTGATTTATGTCCACCAGAAGTTCTTGTTTTTGCCACTGACAGGCTCAGATTGTTATCAACATTATGACAATGATCTCTAAAGAGATTTTTGTTTTTGTTATAAGAGTAGGATCCATTTTATTTAACCAAAAACAGCCCCAATTAACTATTGCCAAACCCATCAGATTCCATTGAAATAAACAGCAATTTTATCACCAGTCACGCCTCTTTCAAAGTAAACAGAAACAAAATAAAACTCACAAAAAACAGTCTTTTCAGTCTCTTTCTAAACTATCAGCAACTCTGATGTGGTTGAAATGAAGGCTAAATTCACTCATTTTAATGTGAAAATATATGCTGTCTATATACATGCTAAAATGACTGTTTATTTACATGGAGAGTTGTGGGTTTAAAGACTGATTTCGGGGCTGTTTTTGCCAAACAAAAAGGATCATACTCTTAAGCATAAAGCTTTCTCTGTAGGGATCCTTCCATAATGTTGTCAAATTGAGCCTCTCAGTGGCAAAAACGAGCCCTCTCAGTGGATATAATTTACTTATACCCTAAATGGTTACATTGCAGCCTGTTTCGCCACTGCCTGCTGCAGGAGTCCTGCACAAAACAGGATTTCAAGAAACTGTTGTTCTGTTATGTCATTCGGACACAAAAACATGGGAAAATAGGGTCCAGGTCTGTTTGAAGTTTTCACTTCTGTCTTGTCTGTCTTACTTGTCAGAATTGCAGATATAGAACTGATATGCCTCCTCTCTCTCTGCAAACCACTTGCGCCTCCAGTAATACTATTTGTTCACAAATTTAAGTAGAGAATCACATTCACACTCTGTCTCTCTCTCCCTCTCTGGCTATATATACAGTATACACGCACTTGTGTTTTAATCAGAGCATCAGGCAGTAGGAGGCAGAGCACTCACAGCCTCAGTCAGTGAGAGATCTCCAGCATTGGTGGGAGCGTTGAGCCTGCCTGTTGGCACCAGCGGCTCCGTGCAGACTCTCAGGGATGGAAGCAAAGACAAGCGTTTCACTCTGCCTCCCTGCGCAGCTGCTCCACAGCATTTACCTAAAAACTTTGAGGTATTAGTGGAACTGAGGTAGGCTTGTTTCTCTTGTTGTTTCCTCCTCATCTCTCAGTATTTTTCTCTACCTCTCCCTCATTTATCTATGTTATCATTGTGCGTCCTGCTAACCCATTTGCCTCTTTTGTATTTCTCTTTTTCTGTCACTTCCATCACTTTTAACACCTCTAGCCACCCACTCCTCTGCTCTCGTTCATTCCTCCCCCCGTTCCTCTACATGCTACCCACCTCCTCCATCGTTTTACTGTAGCGTGATGGCTGAATGGTACTTTGCTTCGGCAACAAGTTCCTTCTTCCCCTTACAAGCACATACTGGAGAATACTGGTCTCTAGAGTTATGAATGGATGGCGTTAATGTGGTATTTTCAGTATTGTTTTATATATGCATGATTTGAAGAACAGTACATTTAATATTTCTCTTTTCTTTAAATTTGAAAGTGCTAATGCGACATAATGTCCCATCCGTGAAGAGATGACTTAACAGTAAATTATTCCTAGCCATTTGTGAGTTGTAGTTTAAATTTATATTCTAAATATACTGAGACCGAATGGAAATGATGAGCCCAACCCTACAAGATAATGTGTGATGCCTCTTCAATTTTCATGTGTTAATAGTACCCACATTTGCACTGAGAAGACATGAAGCAGTAGCAAAAGAGTTGTGTCAGACACATGAAGTGCTGTGTTTGAGAGGCAAAGAAAATGCTATTATCTTTTTAATCCAGAACAGATTTCAGAGGGATTTGGACTCTCTGCTGTTTTATCTCCTTGAGATGGACTCAGGTCAAAAGAAGTTTAGTTGAACAGCAGTGTGTTTAAAATCATAAGAAAATACCTGTACTGTTTAGCATTTTCTTGGAACACATAAATTGTGTGTGTGTGTCTGTGAGAGAGAGGGGGGGCTTATTTTGGGGTTTTAAATTTAGCATGCATCTGTCACAAAGTCATCTGTTACGCTGTTTGTTTAATTAAACTGGGCTGTGCAATATATCAATATTATATCAATACTGTGATTTGAGTCTGTATATATTGTCTTAGACTTTGGATATGGTAACACAAGTTGTGTCTTTAACTGGTTGTAAAGGCTGCATTACAGTAAGGTGGTGTGATTTGCCTTTACCCACTCAGTCATATTCACATAACTGGTGGATATTTGTCTAAAATCTCGTTCTGTATATATTTTGTGAAAGCATCAACAGTCAGCCCTACAAACGGTCACATTGATATCAAGGTATTTGGTCAGAATTGCCAGACACAGATAGGTTAGTTAACAGTTAACATTTCCAAAACTAATGATATTTGTTCTCAGTAAGATTACAACATACTGTGTAGTTAAGTTAAAATGCCATGTTGAACTAGCACAACTGTGCTTGCTTGTCTTTCAGTTTAAGAAATCAGAGAGATTAAATGACTGAAAAGTTGTTGACATTAAAAAATGGTACACGTGATTTTTTACTATTTACTATTTGAAGAAGACATTTAAAGGTCTCAACCCAGGCTCTGAAAATGTTTTTGATGGATTTTTTTTCAACAGTAAATAATAACAATTATAATATTTCCTTTATTTATATTGCACCTTTTAAAAATAGAGGTTGCAAAGCAGAGGTAAGATACCCCGAAGGTAACAGAAAGGTAGAAAGCCAGTAATGCTAATCCAAAGCAAGACAAAACAAAGGCAAAATTAAGAAAATAGATGAAGTGGAGAGAATACATATTATAATGAGAAATAAAAAATAAAAACAATAACAAAAATCTGCTTAAGTAAATAATATTTGAAAAAATAAAAGCCATAAACATAATGAAAATACTTGCAAGAACAAGAAAACATCACATGAAAACAAGTCTGTAAAATGGATTTTAAAATATTAATTTAAAAGAGGTCAACGATTCCACAGGCCTTATTTCTTCAGGCAAGCCTAACAAACCTGAAGGGCCCTCATGGCAAAAGCTCAGTCAAAAATAACTGGCAGATTAATCACTATTGTAAATAGTTAATAGTTACATTATGTCATTAGTTTGTTTGTTGTAAGGTGATATGTTCATATGAGGTTTTCTATTCCTCCATGTAGGTTGTTTCATCATAACATGAATTATAAAAAGTATCCTTGATTTAGAAATGACAGTCTGGCAGACTGAGTTAGTCTTATGTAATTTAGTTAGAGTCGCAGCCACATTACTGCAATAGAAGATCCGTACGACTGGACGAGGGAGAGGGTTGTTTTCGTGGATGGATTACTGCAGATTGGTGGAAGAACACATTAAATATACCCGTTCCAGTGAGGATTACCAAGACTCATTTACTTCATCCTGACAGCTCTTTCTTAAGGCCTCTTTTGCTTTCTTAAGATGATGGCAGTGTGACGCACACGTGAGGAGTCACTCATATCATTTAACAAGAATTTGTAACCGGTAGCATTTGCACTGAGCAAAGAGAAATGGTTTGTTTAAGCAGTGCCTTCACCGTAGGGACGAGAAAAGTAATTTGGCGAAAGATGTGACTTTGGAAGCATGATCTTTAAAATGCTCAGCAGCCTCTCATCGTGATCTTCCAAGAAATTGGGGTGTTCTCCAGTGAGTTAGGAGCTGCGCAGTAGGGTTGTCAGTGACCTTGTGTACCCACTCACTAAAAACTATCAGGCTGTTTCATTCCCATCATGCAAGCGCCACAGCTCCTTTGTTCTTTTCATCTCATCAGGCTCTTGTCTCTGACCCATCTGCCTCTGTGGTCCTCGACTCCAGAGAGCATCGAGGGAGTCCAATCAACCCCTCAACTCTCCAATTCCCTCCCACCAACATCCCAGAAAAATAAGGTCACTCGCAGCTAGTGATAAATGTGCTTTCCATGCTGCCTCTTTAAGCCTCACTGCAGAACAGAACTGCAGATTGAGTCGGGCAGCTGGACGGTTGGAGGGACGACTTGTGCCCAGCTGTCCTGCTCTCTGGCTTGAATTTTTCCTCAGGGACACCAGTTCCCTCACGTGCCACAGCACACAACCTCGTGTCTGCCACTCGTCTTTATGAGAGGCAGAAAGCCAGTGGGTGGCTAAAAACGCCATGGAAGGAACAAGAAGCTCAGGGAAGCTGTTGGCCAAAAAAGGCAGAGTGATTTGTGTTTCAGGTTTTTTTAAACTGGTTTTTTTTTTCCATCTGTTAGAAATTCTGGTTTGAGTTTATGTAAAATATCAAATTCAGTCATAACTGTATATAACAGCCAACTCCACACAGTAGCATAGAAACCTCACCACCATCTAGATTTTTAGTTTCAGAGTGGACACACCACGGCACAAGTATAATAATTATACAATGGTACACGTGCTCATAACAACATACGCTACAACTATAAATCAGCCTTTACGTCACCGACCTGTGCTAAAGAGGGTAGAGTTGTGTTAAATCGAGCAAAAAGGAGCTTGATGAGTGTGTAGAGCTGTAGAGAAAGCAGGTCTCTTTTAGTGTGTGACTGTGTGTAAGTGTATTGTTCTTTATTTTAAGATATATTTAGATGAGCTTTTTGCTTGGATTGCATCAATTGAGCCAGTACTGTAAGCGAAATTGAGAGTGAATGCTGCCACTTCCTTTTTCAAATCAAAAGCAGTTATTTGAAATAAAATGCCAGTTTCATACACAGTTTCAACATGGTCTTGTTTGACATTGTTTAACCTTTTACAAGTCTCATTTATCAGACCAGTAGGACCAATCTTACACCTAAAATCAAAATAGTGACCTTCTACCACTACAGTACACACAGTATCTGTATAAGTAAAAGGTGTAAATAGTGGATATAGATTTTATATTTCATATTTTGTATTACTTTATGTTTTACTTTATCTTAATTGCATTGTGTAGTATTTCATCCTCGTTTTACACTCAATCACTTTTTTTGAATTTTTACTGTTTCTGACTCTTGAGCTTGTTGTAGTGTGTGAGTTTTCCCGCTGTGGGATTAATAAAGTCTTATCTTAAATCTGGAAACGGTTAGTGTTCTTTGCCCACATTTTTACCAATAATGCTTTTCTGTCCAGGAAAATAAGTCATGTGGTCAAAGGTGAAAATAAAATCCAAATCTACCATGTAAATGGCAACAAGTGGCTAATTCTTAGAAATTAGAGTTTAATCTGCAATGAAGTAACTGTAGCAATAAAATACATGTAGTAGAGTCCAAAATTTCCCCAGAAACATTGGAGAGTAAAACTGTAAAGCAGCATAGTACTGTACTAGTCCGAATAGTGCTTTGTTAAAAGGCTGAAGTAAATATACTTAGTTACCTGTCTGCACAAAGGCAGACTGCCTGGGTTGGTAATTGTAATGCAGTTGCAAAGTGCTGACATTACATTATCTTGTAATTTTATTTTCTGGGAATGGAGGTCCAAAATTATTTTAACTGTCTTTCCTGTTGTTTCAGACTGACATTCAGAGTTCAGTGGTTTTAATCAGTTTGATTTTTTTAAATTCTTATTCATGTTATCTTTGCTTTCTTCCAGGTCAATCCAGAGCCAACATGATCCCACTGAAACAGCCACGAAACATCAAAGCATCCAATGATACGTTGGCCTCTATCGACCTGGACGGTCTCGCTGACCAGCCGGCCCCTAAAGCTACACCACCACCACTACCTAAGAAGGCCGTACCTCGCTCCAGTACTGAACCGAGCCTTGGAGGCAAAGAGTCAGTCCAGGGAGGCCTGAGACCTCGAGCTGAGGCAAGACCTGGGGGCACCAACCTGAGCGTGGCCAACCCTATCTATGACTTGGACTCCACCTGGGAGACAGCTAGTCAGAGCTCATCTCTCAGCTCCGAGCCCCATCGAGTCCATGACCACGAGAGCGGTGACTCCCTGGAAAGACCAACAGCTGCCATGGCTGCCAACAAGGGCCGCCCGACTAACAGCGTGTCCTCTCTGATTTCTCAGCCTGCATCGGGTGCACCCAGTGTCTCAGCTGGCAGAGAGAGGAGGGTCTACCCAAGTACAGAGTCTCTGGCTGGAAGGGGTCGGACAACAGGACGAGGTGCTGGAGGCTGCAAACCCCAGAGACCAGCTCTGTACAGGGGCTTGGACAGCTGGGATGAGGTGGTGGGGAGGATTCGGGGTCTCCACACGGACACGCTGCGGAAGCTGGCAGCAAAGTGTGAGGACCGTTTCATGGCCGGTCAGAAAGATCACTTGAGATTCGGCACTGACAGCTGGTCCCACTTCAGACTGACCACTGGGAAACCCTGCTGTGAGGCAGGGGATGCTGTTTACTACACTGCCTCCTACGCCAAGGACCCGCTGGTCAACTACGCCATCAAGGTGAGATGTCTGGTTCTGTTTATAGATCAGATTGTTCTTTCAGATTCAAATCGGCCCCTTTTTATATGTGCAGATTTATTCTGTTTGCCTACCAACTTGGATGGACAGTTACCCCAAAAACAAAAATACATATTTTTCCTTTTAACTGTATTGCTATTTATCGGTCTAGATTGTTTTCGTGTGAGTTGTCAAGTGATGGAGATATCGGCCATAGAGATGTATGCCATCTCGTGTTTAGCTAATCAATACTGCTAGTTCACCTAGCACCACTGAGATAGCTAAATTTACACTTCAGCCGTCCAAGAACCCGTTATTGTTTACATCTCATGCTGTCAATAGCACAAGCCTCTCAACCATGAGTGGATGCACGCCTCCTCTGCACGGTGATACTGTTGAAGGGTGTAGTTCAGTAGATGATTAAACAATTAGTCCATTTACAAAATATCAACTGGTAGATAAAGAAACTGTTTCGATGATCGATTGATCATTTCGGATATTTTTTTCATCCCAACATTACAAATGAAATATCTTTGTGTTTCCAAATGTTGCTTGAATAAAGCAAGACATTTAAAGATTTCACTGTAGGCTCGAAGATATCGAGAATATAAACATTAGATTCATATACCAACCATTTATTAAGGAAATAATTGGCAGATAAAGCAATAATGAAAATAATTGTTGCTTTTAGTGTTGATTCCATGTGAAACCCTAGATGTGACTTTAGGAGTCAGAGTTTGTTGTATGATAATATTCCTTGAATTCGTAATGAGAGACACAAATTTGGCTCTAATAATGTATTAATTTACTGCAGTTTCTGATAAGTAATACTTTATTCCTAACATTGCATTGAATATGTATTTTTTATAATCCCCAGACTTGTATGACCCTCAAACAAACACTAACAAAAGCTAGTTTGTCCCACTTTCCAAAGAATGAAAATTTGTCTAAAGAGAGTACATTAAACTTTATGCTTTTACCAAAATACTGTGACAAACCCCTTACTTTCAGTGTCTCATTAGTCTTTTTTTTTTGAGTCCTTGCTGTGCTTACTCCCTGCATCAGGATGGATTTTAAGATACATTTGGAGTTTCGATTTATTTAATCCTTGTATTTTGTTTTTGTGTTGAGGAATCTCCTCCCACTCCCTTAGCTGAGGTGGAGGAAGTGTTTGGGCTGAAATATTGGCACTTAAACTTTGAGCCTTTAGGGCACAACCTTGTGCAATAAAACCGGTGTGTGCATGTGTTTGTTTGTTTTTATATATATATTTATATATAATTGTGCGTGGGTAGCAGTTTTGTCAGAGCGTGTGTGTGTGTGTGTTCTATTGGATATTTTTAAAGCAGTGTGTGTGTGTGTGTGTGTGTGTGTAAGGAGAGGGAGAGGTGGGAGTTGGGGGCAGAGCTTAAGGAAGAGTTCTGAAGCTAATACAAAGCAGATATGGATGAAGGTTGCATTATTCACAGGATATGAAACTCTCTCTGCGCTCCACAGCACTTCAAAGCTTCACCCTCATATTAGCAGCAGGCTTTCAGGAGAAAGTCTTGTTTTTTATGATGCTCATCCATAAATAAGGCAACCAGGAGCAGCCGAACACAAACAGGCCCCGGCTTCCCAATTAAACTCTCCCCAACTCTCCATTTTAATGTGGCCCAGTTGTGTCTCTGCCTTCCTTAACCCCGTAAGTGTAGTTGATCCTCCTGCAAATGAGATTTTACATGCTGTGATATTTTTAAAGCAGTGCTAATTATTCAAAATCCACCTTTAGCATGTCTGTGTGAATTCCTGACTCTCGGAGGAATTCAGTGAATGAGCCGGTGCACTTTAAAAGCTTTAAGATATCTCTGAAATGCCAGCATTAAGAAACAACAAGGAATGACGAATTAAATGGATTGCCTGTTAAACTTGAGATTTTTGTCACAACCAGCAATTCTGCTTACAAAATAAGACATCTTAACAGTGAAAACTCAGCTTGGGAAATGATCAGGTGGCAGCTGTAGTCTCAGAGCAAACATGTCCAAACAAACATCCAGTGCACATGCACATTCCTAAAGAATTACACAGTTTAATTGAAAGAAGGAGCTTCATCCCACATCACAATCTAATAATAAGCTGTACATGAACGATGCCAAAGAGACTACCAAGGTTCAACTCGCTGCTAATAGAAGCAATAAAGTGAAATGATTGAGGTAGTTGCAGTCGTAAGAGAACAGTCTTATTGCAGCCTTGCTCCTCAAAGGTTTCACTTTGTTTTACACGTGTAAAGCGTTTTGTCTGATATAGTACTCTGGGATGTGTTACAGTGAAATTAAAGGTGCTGTATGTAACTCTGGAGAAAGATGGTCAATTGCTGAGTTTCATTCCGAGATCATGAAGTACCAACGCTTTGGGTTGGTAGACGGACCAAACCACCAACCTAAAGCATCTGTATTTGATGACCTGGGAATATGTCTGAACAGTCGACTGTCTTTACATTCAACCCTTTTATATTGGGCAGGAATTGTTGGCTTCTGATTGTAAACACAACATTCAAACTTTGCCCATCCTCCCTCACTACTTACACATTCACTGCAAGACACTGTTGTAGAAATGTTAGATTTGTTGTTTTGGAAAGGTCAATACCTTGGCAGGCTTACTAAGCTAACTGCCGGCACCTACATGTCCAACGGAAAACACGCCGACTCAGCATTGGTCTTCATCCCCATCCTCTGGTGTTCATTTTGGCACTTTCATTTAGAGTTAGTCTTTTGATGAAAATGCTTCATCTCTGTTTTTCTGCTCACCTAACATCACATTAGTCTTCAGCATTATTATTTAGTTTTTATGTTAATGTTATACATTATACATACAATTCTCATTTTCAAAGGCTACATTTAATTTATATTTCATTTGTCTTTTGGGCCATGAAAAAAAATGTCGAAGTATATTTTTTTTAGTTTTGTTAACAAAATATACACTACCATCCCCTTTGTCCCCCTGGTGCTTCACCTCGCTATACTTATTTGTTGGGGTTTTTTTTAGATGCTGTTTCTGCAATTTTCATAGCTTTCTCATGAGCACATACTCCTGCTACCTGATCATTACCTTTTTATAAAGTCCTGACCTCACCTGTGTGCTGTTTTTTTTGGCTGGGGCCAACACACTCATAAACACCACAGCAAAATATGAGAAAAATAAGAAAATACAGGCAGAGAGCAGAGCCTCGGCAGAAAAATACGACACTGCTGACTTCTAGTGAGTTATAAGCAATGATTTAGAGGGATTACTTCTTTATAAGTAGACCAATACTAGCCCCATTCTATCTACTTTATGCCGTATTATGATTATATTTTTTTAAATACAATGAATATACATATTAAGTGTTCCATCATAAGTGCTACATGAGTCCATACTTTGTTTTGAGGAAATTCTGAAGAGTATATTATTGATAATTTGATTTAAATTGTCTGTAAATTTTCATACATGTGCCATGTAACAATTTCTGTCAAGAGTGGCTGTAGTTCACTTGAAAGGGTGGGTAAACCAGTTCTCGTAGGGTTAATGATTTTGTTCACGGCCCATCCTATCCACATGTGTCAAGACAATGTTACTGTCAATGTGGAAGCAATTTAATTCAATTCAGTCGTAAAAAAGCCTTTAAATTGATTTTGACAAAATGTATTTTACATATTAAAATCTTGATGTAATATTGCTTTAAAAAATATTCTCATGGAAACATTTTATTTTTATCTATGAATTCCTGCTTAGCATATGTGAAATAAACATTTTGTGAAATGTTAGATTTTTTTTACCAGCTAATAATCAGTGATTCTAAACAAATTCAACCTCAGGCTCCGACAAAGGTCGAGTGCCAAGAACCTTGTTTCATTTTTGTCATATTTAGTGCCGATAGTCTGCTGGAATTCTTTCTTTTGCATCATTTTCCTACTGGGTCTGCACTCCATCAATTTGATATATAAAAATACAGTACACCTTCAAATAATACTGATGAAATCAGGCGAATGATGCCATCTTTCAAAATGCATGAAATCAAAAATAACAGCAAGATTTACCTCTTAATATTCTACCTGCTGTTAGAATTGATTCATTAATTTTGTTTGTCCCTATGTTTCTCTTTTTTTCAGAATCTTAGCATCAGTTTTAATTATATCGTTGTTATTTAAAGGTTTGCTGGTGTTTTTGGTGTCAGTAGTGCAAAGACTAATCTCTGAAAGATAATTACTTGTAAACTTGCATGAAAAAAAAGTTAAAATAATGTTCAGCCAAAAATATCTAAGTAATATGTCGTGACTTCTTTCCCTTTGCTGGTATTTTAGTGAATGTTGTGACGTCTGCAGAGACCGATCCTATCCTCGACTTGGCTTCTCTTCTCTGTGCTGTGATCAAAGTGTAGAAAGACAGAGAGCTGCAGAGGGCTGTCACTGCGGTTTAGGAGACGGAGACACGCTCTCGCTGCTGTCGCTGACAGCCTGAAGTCTGCTCGCTCTATGCGTCTCTCTGCTCTATATATCATTATTGGAAATGTTCTTGAGAAACAGAGCAGAACAGAGAGTTTGGAGACAGAAAACATCTTTGATCTTGGAGTTTTTCTGTGTGTTTGCTTCTAAAATGGTGTTTTTCCCCCGATGTTGCAGAAGATTGCTGTTGGTTGAAAAATCTCCCACAGCAGCCGAAAGGCAATTTCTGATCATTTTATTTCATTAGAATTAAAAGCAGTCTTTTTTTTTTACCAGTTTTTACCAGGGCTTTGCAGATTAAGATTTAAATGAACAAAGGTACAAACATCAACCTTCAACGTTTTAAAGTTAATGACATGTTAAAGAAGAAGGCTAGAATATTTTTTTCTGTGTTTTTGTCTACAAGAAGCAAAGGCCCCGTGACAGGCGATGTTAAAATAGAAGTTGCACCCTCCAGTTTCATATTGGAAGCTTGGCGTTGTTTGAGCTTCATTAAGTCAGAAAGATATAAAGGTGAGAAGATAATAAGAAAGACAAAAAGAGTCTACGAATATTTCAGGAGAGTGTTGAACTACACAAATAGTACAAATAACGTGATGCAGCATCAGGAGCTCCAGTCAGCTCCGCCTACACATGTTACTCCTCAACAACAACTACACGGCCAAACCACACTGACAAGCGCTCTTGCCTCCCTGTTCGCCCAGACAAGTACAAGAGCCAAAGAGAGTGCCCAACTTATCACCCACGAGTGAGAAATGGACAATTCAGTTTTTCAAAAATTTAGAATATTCTGTAAAGCAATATTGGTAATTTGGTGTATTGTTCAGGTGAGACAACCCAGGTGAAAACAGTTTTTTAATGCACTGTTTAATTTTATATTTGGGGCTATTTTGCTTAAATAACACGTCTTCTCTCAGACTAGTGGAAAGAAAATGTCCACAATACACCTTGAGCTGTTTGTTTTAATTTTGACTGGAAATAAGTGCATACTTAATTAGATAATGTCGCATTTGCATATTTAAACTGGGAAGGTCAGAAAACTTGTAATACAGAATATAATTTTCTTACTTGAAGAAATCAACTATCAAGATTTGATCATGAGTAAGTGTTTTCTATTAAAAGCGTTTCAAGATTCAAAATTGTTTTTTTCTCGCATTGTGAACCAAAAATCTCCACTAACCCTAAATCATATATCATTCAATGCCAGATCATATAGCATTTTATTCCTAAAAACGTGGTGCTTTTTAATGGCTTTTGACAGTATTTTCCCACAAAAGGAGTGATGTAGGTTTTTGCAGAGGGAATTTTGGATATCTCTTTGACTCCAACATGACTACAAAGTGAAACAAGAACTTTGAACCTTAGTTAATCCAATTTTCAGATTTTCTAAGGAAATGTATGCAAATCAGCCCATATCTAACTAGATAGTGCATAATTTGCATATTTAAACATATATTTCAGGAAACTTGTAATGCAAATAAAAAAGAACTTGGGAAGTTTCACGGTGATATCTTTTTAGTTAAAAATTCTACCCTATTCACGTGGGGTGTCTCCCATTAATTTAGATATAGCTTCATTATCAGAGGTTTTCCAGCTGAAACCTTAAAATTGATGATTACATTCTCTCTGTCCTTCCCCAGATCTGTCGGAGCAAAGTGAAGGAGACCCAGCAGCAGTTTTTTCACAGCCTCGCAGTGAGACAGAGCCTGGCTGTGCACTTCAACATCCAGCAGGACTGTGGACACTTCCTGGCTGATGTCCCTGCCAGGCTGCTGCCCTGGGAAGAGGAAGAAGGTGAGGAGGATGAAGAGGATGAGGAGGAAGATGCAAACGGGCTGAAGGAGAAAGAGAAAGATATAAAGACTGAAACCAAGATGACGGACTCCAAAGCTCCAAATGGTAAATTAGATGAAACCCCAGCAGCAGGTCACATGAACACTATTGGCCGCTTGAGGAGCCGAGTGGTGGTCATCACACGCGAGGTGCCCTTCCAGACGGTGGCTGACTTTGTCCGAGAAGGCGCGGCTCGGCACACTCATAACCCTGAGCTGTACGAGCGCCAGGTCTGTCTCCTGCTGCTGCAGCTGTGCTCTGGCCTGGAGCACATGAAGCCTTATCATGTGACCCACTGCGACCTGCGACTGGAAAACCTGCTGCTGGTCCACTGCCAACCCGGCAACCCCTGGAATCTGGAAATTCTTGAGCCCAACAACAACAGCAACAGCAGCAGCAGCAGCAGTTCTGGTGCAACCTCTGCCGGCGCTGCTACTGCTGCTGCCAACGCCACCTGCCCCGCCCGCCTCATCATCAGTAACTTCTCCCAAGCAAAACAGAAGAGCACTCTCATGGCTGCTGACCCTGGTACGCTGCGCGACCAGTCACGCCTGGCACCCGAAATAGTAACAGCAACTCAGTATCGCAAGTGTGACGAGTTCCAGACTGGGATTCTGATCTATGAGATGCTGCACCGACCCAACCCCTTCGAGGAGACGCCGGAGCTGAAGGAGCGGGAGTACACGTGGGCGGATCTGCCGCCGCTGCCTGTCAGATCGCTCTATTCACAGGGTCTGCAGCAGCTGGCCAGGCTACTGCTCACTGTCAATCCCTCCGAAAGGATCCGCATGTCCGAGGCCAGGGCCTGCTTGCAGTGCCTGCTCTGGGGCCCTCGTGAGGACTTGTTCCAGGCGCTTGGCTGCAGCAGCACGGGCCCCATGTCAGGTGCCACCTCCAGCCAGCGCGAGGCCACCCTCCAAAACTGGCTGGACCTGAAGAGGACACTGATGATGATCAAGTTTGCGGAGCGCTCGCTGGATGCGGCTTGCGGCGTGAGCCTGGAGGACTGGTTGTGTTGCCAGTATCTGGCATTTGCCACCACAGACACCCTGAGCCGGGTGGTGCACATTCTGCAGCAGCCGCAACCACATCCTCAGCCCCAGAGCCAGTCAGCACACGCAGCACCGAGCCAAACCCAAACACATCAAACGCACACCCTCCACCTGACTCAGTCGCAGCCACTCTGAGTTCCTCCAGTTACTATGGAAACAGATCCAACTTCCCCCGTGTGGTCCCTCTGCTGACGCTAATGTGTGATGTAAGCTAATAGTCAGCTTTGTTGTTGCAGCAGTGCTCACCTAAAACTAAACAGCTGGTTGTTGCAAATGTCTGTGTTTTCTTCATGGACAAATAGATCCAGAGAGTGAGCGGCTGTGCTCCCATCAAACAGGGTTATGATCAGGGTTATTCTTAGCGCTCATTAACAGCAGCGGGATGCTTGAGAGTCAAGCAAATGAGGTGTCTGTCTGACATTGTTCTCAGATCCAGGCCATGACAAACTGAAACATTACAGCAAGTTCAAGTCATTGTGGCTCTTAGCCGTCACTTGCCAGACATCTCTTCATTCTTCATCTTGCTCTTCAGCTGGTCACATCTCATGTGTGTTAAAACACTCCACCAGTTCCAGATTGAAGAGATTCACTGAATATGTGAAGCATTTCTATTTTTTTATGGGGTTTTTTTCTGCCAAATTCTGCAAGAAGAGTTGTGATAACTACATATTAGATATAGTTTGCATGGCAGCAGTCTCCTGGATTTATTTGAGGCTCTATCAAATTGAATAATTTTGAGATTTCATAGTGTTCATAGTGATCTCAAGACAGATTCCCTCAAAGTACCCGTTTTCTGGGGAGAAAACTTGAGTGTTGTATTTTAAGTAGGGCTGGGTATCAGTACTCGATTTCTTTAAGGCGTCAACCAAAATAACGCAGTGCTGAGTCATATCAAAACTTCTCCAATCAAGCAATACCTGCATTTGATCCTTTTCGGACCTAGATCTAGAGTTGGCTGTTCAGCATAACGAGAAGCCTCCAAAATGTTTGAAAGTATGACTATACTACATGCTATTCATTATTTAGTGTTCCCACGGTCATGAAATGTCTGGGAAAGTTAGAAAATTGAAAAAAAAAAAACAGTTTTCCGGGCCTTAAAATGAACGTGTCTAACATTATGCAAAATATGCTCTGTGACTAATCTTAACCCAGTGCTGCACTGCGTGACCATTAAAATGTCACTGGTATCACATTAACAGACGTTGGCGGTGGGAATGTCTAACAGGCAAGTAAAGTAAGCAAGTTCTAAAAGTTTAATTATCAGCAAATGTAGAGAAAGTAATTAATTATTAAACACAAAAATGCCTCTTTAATAATTAATGACTTTTTGAATGACAAATACAGTCTTTCGTACAGAATTAGAATCTCTATGGTGGCGGCTAAGACAGGGGTGTTAGCAACCTTTCTGGGTTTTTGTATCTTTTGCTTGAGAATCCCTTTTCATCATTCTGTGTCCCCTCTCTAAATTCAGATGTTTTTGCAGGTACAAGAACACAGTGCAGGTGGAACTCATCATGACTTCTTTTTTTCCTCAGCAGCAGTTTGAGGTGTTTGAGTCGTGGAGAAAATAATTCATTTGTTTAACCAGTCAGAGCTGAGCAGATCGATGGATGACAGGAGCAGCTGCTGCAGACTTTAGGACCCACACAATGAACTGTACCGCAGCTGGTGTTTTACTGCTCCATGTGTGCCCAGAGTACACCCTGCACTCCAAAACTGTTGTGTAAATGCTATATATATATATATATATATATATATATATATATATATACTCTATATAGGTGCATATTTTCCAACATCTGCGCAAATATAAAATCAATTCATGGTGGCAGATTTTTTATATGTTGGCAGGCCACCAGAAATACATTAATGTGTGGGAAACCCTGGTATCTTCATGTGTTCTGGTATTGGTACTAGTTCTAATTTTAAAATACCCAGCCCTAATTTTTCGCAACAATTCAATTTTCAAAAGGTGCAGATTTGAAACCTCTAAAAAATGAAGGGAGGCCATTTAAAATGAAAGGAAAGGTCAAAATGAACTTCTAAACCATTGATGGATTTGTTCTCTTCAAAATTTTATATAATCTGACTGATATATACACACACATGGATAGATGCAAACGTGAAATATGTTTTACCACCGAAGCCAAAGATCTGCCAGAAAGTCAGTTTACAGATACTTTAGAAGTCTTTAGATGTTTGCTACAGAATGCAGTCAGACAAGATTGCAGCAACTTGAGTTGTTGTCAGTCCCAATTTCGAACAGCTAAACCTCAGTTCAAGTCAGCGAGATGTCACTCATTATTTAAAAAAAATCACTTACACCCTTAAATGCTCTTGTTTCATATTGTACTTTTCACTTCTGTGCAGAGCTGTAGTTTTCTTAAGTTTTAAAGGCTTTGAAGTTAAAATGGAACACATTTATATGTGCAATTAATGCTTTTATTACCCTTGGAGGTAACAAAGTATGAACATTTTTATGCAGTCTTTCACTAATCATTTCTTCCATTAGTTTTGTGGCACATAAACTGAACTTTTTAGAGTGGATGGGAGACAGGGGTGTTTCAGGGACTGCAGAGTTCTTTGTCTATTGTTTTTGTCAAGTTGTTTTTGAACGGTTGTGCGTTACGGATGACATTTGCACATTCAGTCTGAACGTCAGTGCTCCTCGATGGACACCGGGGACACGACGATGCAGGAGAGACTGAGAAACGTTCCCGTGAATTTTTGAGGAACTGGATTTTGTTTTGCAGCGTGTGGAATGTAGAAGATTGCCTGGACTGAAACAGACATTTGGACCTGGTCTCATCCACTTTATCTTTCAACCGAACCACTTCACATATAAACTGTAATAATCAACCACAACTTTGAGGTGAAACTCTACCACTCAGACTTGCTTCCATTCCTCCTGCCTTTGTTTCCCGTCCACTTTCGTTGATATCCGGCCAATGGGACGGCAGATCCTGCATTGATACTCGCTGCTTCTCGCTCATCAGCTTCATTCTGCTTTAATTAAATGAGCTCTGTGTCACTGATCAGTACCTTTCAGCCTGGAGTGAGTGGAAGTAGAAGAAACATTTTGGGTTTCATACGCGTTCCCTTGTGTTTATGACGATCAAAAACCCCAAAAAGCGTCAGATCTAAACAGTACTCGGTGTCCGTCTGTGCTGCTCCCTTGATATGCATCCAGGTGGACGATGCTTTCCACCAAAAGGCTCTGCATCCACAAGTTTACTTTATTTGCTCTGGGTCAACTTTTGGGATCAGGATCCTATGATCCTTTTACTGCATATGAGACTTAATGGTCCACGAAAATGAGACAAAGCAGGTGTGAATTTGTTGCTGCATTAAAGGGTTTGTGTACTGAGGAATGTGTGTGGACAGCACTGGTGGCTGTCCTTGTATTTAGAGATTTAAGCCTTTATATAGTATATATAGTATAAATATATATAACCTTTATCTATTTTAATCCACACACTATTTTGTCGAGTACGGAGCACCTCTATTTCTGTCTTTAGAGTCTAAATATCTTTTTTTTTTCCATCTTTAAAGCTTTACTTGACTTTCTGCAACCTCGCTCGATAAGGGGGAATGTAAAGGTGAGTAGTTATCACTGTCCTGAACAAAGGATACATGGAAAAGATCTTACATGTCAAGGAGCGTTGAGATACAGAACAATGTACAGTATTTTTACCCCTCTTGTAAAGTTATCTGCTTAGGAGACGAACCACTTTGAGAAGAGGCTGACGGAAGACTTTTGGACGCACCATTAAAAACCCAGCATTCATCAACTGTACGGCCTGCAGCGAACAGTGTTTGTTTTTCTCTCTTTGCATTGTTAATTGCCACTGAACAGAAAAACAGAAGCTCTCTAAGGCTTTCTATTAATATGTGTACAGTTGTGTCTCCTGGCCTGCCGCCATTTATTGTTGATCAAGTTAACCAACAGTAACAGAACAATAAATATATGTTTTTATACACTCTGTGCCAGTGTGTTATTGCTGTTGTGGTACACTTGGTTTGATGTGACTTTCTTGAAGTATAATTTTACAAGCTGCTTATAAAAGTAAAATTCATTGAAATGTGTCCTAAAAATGTTGGATGAAGTGAAGGAGTCTTATTAATAACTCAAGTCAAACAAAGGGATATCTAAATCGGATTTTGAATTGTTAACTACTGGCTTTGTTGAAGCTAATAAAGCATTGATTAATCCTATCCATTTCTGTACACTCTCATCAGATCCATGAAGAACACGAGGGGGTGCGGGCTCTAACTTAACTGATGGCTTCCTACTAGTGATGTCCCCAACTGTGGGATGCACCTGATTGGATGAACAGTGCGAGTTGGGAGGTCCCTCATTCTCTGCTTGCTGTTTCAGGAAACAACATGGCAGCATGCTCACAAACTTTCTGTTATTCCATCTGAACAACCCTTTAAAATATATTTCTGAAAACATTTGAGGCAAGAAATAGGCAATATGCCTAAATGCACGCAGTCTAGAGTTTTTCTGATGCTAATATGAGTGTCAGAAATGGCTCTGATACTGACTAAATTGTGGATTGGCATTTGCAACTACATGTCCATTACACCGGATTTAACTGCAGTTTTCCTGGAAATCAGTTTTTTTCGGCTCTTTAACAGTACCCTGCACAGCACTCTGCAGCCACTGGCAGCTACTGTTTTAGAGCACAACGAAGAATTAATTGACTGTAAAAAGTAAATTAAACTATTTATTTATTGTTAAAGTTGGATAGCATTTATTCTCTGTATGTATTTCCTCATGTTGTTTATGTTTTACGCAGGCTGAATCACACCCATATAGAAATTATTTTTTATCCTTACAGGGTAAGTAGTGTTGAAGGTTTATTTATTTATTTATTTTTTTAAATAATGCAATGGTATTGGAACGGTACTCAGTATTGGCTTATATGCAAATTCAGGAATAGGTATCAGGAATGAAAAAACTCTCCCATCATGCACTATGTGACTGCTTCTTCTGGAAAAGAGAATCTAGTGGAAGTGTCCCGTTTGAGCTAGTCAGTGTGGAGGAAATCAAATATCACAATATTTTTGACCAAATATCTTTATATCAATATTGCGCTGATATTGTTGACTATTGTTGCGTTGTCAAAATATTTACACAATGAGATATTTGATAAATAATCATCAGTAATGTGAATTTAAAAACTAAATGGGTAAAGGCAAATAATAGAACAGCTACAATAGTCTGGTAAATTCATAAAATTACATCACTTCACTGTAATACAGCCTTTGAATGAGGTAAAGACCACATTTTGGATATTATATCCAAAACCTAAGATGATATGTCACAATATCCATATAATATAATGAATATCAGTTATAGGTAATAATGTTTGGATTTTTACACTTGATTTACCCTAAAAAGAAAAACTAGAGTTTCTAGAAAATGGACAGATTGTAGAAGCTTCAACTAGTGTTACTGTACCTAATCTGTAGATTAAGATTAAGAATGATTTTATGCCATTTTAGTCATTTTAAAGTGAAATTCACTGAGTATTTTATTTTGAGTTTGTGCATTGAAAAAACGTTGTTTCCACTAATTTTGGACCTGAACGGATTTCATCAGTCCAATGATTTTGGCAAAAATAACTATCCTCGAGCCCTGGGCTGATAATGAGCCTTTAAATTATTTACAGTGACCATACTAAAACTAGAAACATATTAATCTTCTCAGGGTTTTTTGGAAAATCAACCAAAGCCCTGTGAATTTTTAAACTCAAGAGAAACCTGCAGTCTGAGTGTCTGACTTATTTTTTATTTATACACTTTAAAGACTTGCATATCTTATGTTTCTTTGCTGGCATATCTCAAAGTGGCCAGCGTATTTTAAAGATTAAGATCAGTATGCAAATGTCCAGAGAGTTATTTAGTTATTAATTAGGTCTCGTTTTACATGGTTCCATTGATGTTTTTTAGAACACAAGATTTGAGATTCAAAGATACTCCAGTTTAGTTTCAGTGCCAAACATCAACCCCAAAGCACAATAATTTCCTTCTAACTCACTATTGATTAATGAAATTAGGGATACATACTTCTTCTAAAACATAATCGTGAAGGTAAGTAAGATTTTAAAAACACTCACATTATTATATTAGTCTAATGTGTCTAATTACTCTAATGACAGTCACCTGAAACACTGAATTTTAAGTCAGTCACAACCAGATTCAGTGCAGTAGGTGTTTTCTACATTGCTTTTAGTGAAGTCTGAGGTGTTTCTTTACCAGCATCAATACAGTAGCTTCACCACCAGATGGAGACATTCAAAAGGCTAAGAAAACCCCAAATGCACCATTCTCCTGCTGTCAGGCCTTTTAAAAACTGTCAGTGTTTATTTTGTGAAGTGGCATAAATTTGCATTCATGCCGTAATGAGTTCAGTGTGGCTAAAAGCTGTGCAAACATGCTGTGTGAATTCTGCAGGACAAATATAAAAGAGAAAAATGATTAAGGGAGGACAAGGACAAAGTTAAACCAAACAGCTGAGATGATGCTAACATTATACTCTCATCTCACATACTTCACTCTGCCTCATTCATTTTTGTTACTCAAAAGAGTGGAAAGAAATCATTTCCACACAGTGAAAGAAAACTGCATTTGTATTTTTAGGATGCTTTTACTTTATTCCTGTGGTGTATCTAGATTTCATGTGTTTCAGGTCAGGCAAAATTACCACAAGTGGAGTTCCGGATCACAGGCGAGAGAGGTTTGTTTGATCAGAGGGCATGTGATGTCAGCAAACAAGTTTAGATGTCATTAATCCTGTTCTTCATGCTCTGCTTGTTTTTCTGTCTTTGTCAGCCATCCGTTGTCACAGCTGCAGCTGAGAACAAGGCCACCAAAAAAAAACCCACAGAGAAAGTGTTCACCAGAGCACAGAATGTGCTCTCACTGCATCGTGTTCTACATTTGATGCAAGTCTTTACATTATTTTGACACAATTACCCCCAAAAATGTTGGCAATGAACGTTTCTGCAAGCCACGGATGTGTTACATTTGCACATTACTATGTAGCAGGTGTGATTCAACAGTACTGTGGTTAATGTGTGGTTATGTTTAGGCATAAAACTACTTAGTTTTGGTTCAGAAAAGATCATGTTTTGGCTTAAAATACCTGGTGTTGGGGGCATACCCTCCACTTAAAACTCTGTTTGTTGGTCTAAAACAGTGATCAGTGATCTGCAGCCTGGCAGGCGGCTCACCTAGATTTCACAATATCCAGCATCCCATCCACCTCCTGATGTCAAAGTTAACTAACAAACTGTGTTACTTTAGAAATGTTGATATGATACATATGAGACGTACCAAAGTAACATATCTTTAGTTTGAAGAAATGTGCAATGCCAACGTTTTCTTCTGCTGACTGGGCTGATTAGTCTGTCCCTCATCTGCAGAATTGGGAAAAAAAATTTACTGTTGCAAAATGTTGTTTGACTGATCAGAGGGATAAAACTTTTGATATTTACTATGTCCATTTCCAATGTAGGTGTTGTGCATCTCTTCCAAAGGAATTGTACTGCATTACATTGTGGTGGCTGTTTCCTGTTTGCAGTAATCCTCATATTTCTCACTTTGGATCTAGAGTGATGCTTCAGTAAGTTTATTACCTTTATTATGAGCCATTGAACAATAATCTGGTTGAATGAGGTCAAAGCAGGTTAAACTTCAGGTCAGGGGTCACTGCAGTCAGGCTGTGATCTTCAGCAGGCAGCAAAGAACTAGTAACATCTGTTAGTTAACCCTTTAAAACCTGGTTCAACATTAGTTTTCTTGTGCTGCTTTTAGATGCCTCTCACAAACCATTAAAGCCTTTGAAACCTGAGCAAATTGGTTTAATATCTTTCAAAATCATGGGGGAAAAGGAAATGACCAACCTGGCAAGAAATATCCCACAAATTGCAAAATTTTAGTGAAAGGTAATGAGAAAAATAACCTGAAAATTATTTTTTAAAAAGGTGAGAACTTGGGATTATCAAAAACTAGGGGAAAATGTCCAGAAACAATGTTTATAATCATTATAATTTTATTTATTTAAAATTATGTTACAGGAGAAAAATACATATTGTCATTTTTTTTTAATTTTCTGCACTTTGGGGTCATTTTATTGTTTGTTTTTGACTTTTATTTATTTATTTATTTACGTAATTTCAGTTAATTTTCTTGTTACTTTTTTTTTTTACTAATTTCCACCATGTTTTGTTAAGTTGCCCTCTCCCCGTGTTTGAAGAAATCAAACCAATATGCTTAGGTCCAAAGGGTTAAAATAAAGATAACCTGATGGGATATTGTCCTTTGCGTTGGTGTAGATTTTATTGGGGAAGTCTATGCCTATTCCAATAAAAACATGAAAGTACCAGCGGAATTTATTTCGACACAAATAAACACGTTCACATCATAAATGTATGCAAAAAAGGCAAACAAATGGTGCATAAAAATTCACCAGACTGCAGGAAAAAATCTTTGATGCTCAAAATGTATTGGCAAAGGAGCCCTAAACCCCTCGTTTCTCATGTGTGGGTCCCCGAATGTTGAAACAAACCTCCACCAGTATTCATCAAACTTCAGCATCAGTGTTAGTTTTCATTTACATTTCTTTCAATGATGATTGTTCCAGCTGATCTAATGAAAGTGGAAATGTATGTTAAAGATACAATAAATCTTCAAGATAGAGTAATATTAGCAGGTTGAGGTTAGGATGACTGTAAAGTGGAGTGTTTCCTGTTACTGTAACCAACTACCGTAAAAATACAGCCAACAGTAATGTACCGTTTTTTCCAAATACAGTAAGAAACTGTAAATCTTCCTGTGTTTTGAAGCCAACATTACTGCTATACACCTCAAATTCTACTGTAGAATAGTGTGATGAATTTAACAGTAACACACAGTTGAGGTAGTGTACTGCATTGACACTAAAATAATGGCAGGATGCTGGCAACTACAGCTGCCAGTAGTTAACGGTGAATTTATTTAGTTAGTTACAGAGAGCTTCTCATCATTCATGAAAATGTTAACCTGGCATCATATTACATTCAAACACTTTATCTACAAAACTGTATTTTTCCAAACTGCCTCATAAAATGCACAATAAAAATATGTCCTTCAACTGTTGGATAGAGTGAAATAATGTAATGAATTACCCAAGTAAAATAAAGGAATTTCCTACTTGGATTATAGCCAGTGGCATTAATAATGGGTAAAAAATCATTTACTTATGCTTTAAATATCAGTAATAATTAATAATGTTTTGATTGCCAAATTGGGAATTTCCTTTGAGTGTAGTGATCCATAAATCAATAATTTAAGATTTACTGACACCAATAAACCCTTCATTTTAAAAAAGTGTTTTATTAGAAAGAGGCCCCTCAAATTTCCACTTAACCCTTTACTGACTGTAGTTGTGCACTGCATGGCGTTTGGGTGAGGAGCAGTTTACCTTTAATTTGCTTGTTTGGGGATTACCACTTTGAGAGGACTGATAGAGATGAGCGTTTTGCTATCACTGGTGTCATCACTGCACCCTGCCCACCTCCAGTGTAGACAGTTATGTAATTTCACACTGAATCATCCCTAACAGCTGACATGATGATTAAGAGGGGAGGAGGAGGAGGTTTGATCTTGGGAAAAAATTTGGGGTTAGGAGGGTTTTGTGGTCATGACTGTGAAGAGAGATGATGGGGAAGAAAAGTTTGGGTGTCCCTGAAATACACACACCTCCCCTTCCAGTCCCCCCCCTTCATGCACCCATTGCGTAACAGGCTGTGTGTGTGTGTGTGTGTGTGTGTGTGTGTGTGTGTGTGTGTGTGCGTGTGTGCAGCAGGCAGGTCCTCCTTAGTGCTGACTGCTGCTGCTGCTGTTGGAGCCTTGGAGGAGGAGGCGGTGGTCGTGTTATTGAGCGGCCCGGCGGTGGAAGTTGCGCTGCAGGGGTGGGACTTTGTTTCTGCAGTCGGTCGGTCGAGGGTGAGCTGCGGCTCACACAGAAATGCCTCTGGCACCAGCTTCTCACAGTCCAGCGAGCTGCAGCGCAAACACACGGACACCTCCGAGTGGAAGATAAATCCTCCTCCTCCTCTTCATCATCCTTCTTGCTCCTCACACTCCTCCCCATCTTCCGGGAGGAGTGTGTGTGTGAGTGTGTGCGTGAACGCCGTGTTTCCTCCCCTCCTCCAGCCCCCGGGATACATAGACCGGACCGGCACCGGTGTCATTGGATGGAGAGAGGCTCCTGAAGAAGGGAGAGCGGTGGAGTTGGTCTACCCCCCCTCCTCCTCCTCCTCCTCCTCCTCCTCCTCCTTCTTCCCTACTGCACCAAAAGAAAACTCCTGGTAAGAAATGCGTGCTCACTCAGGCCATTTGGCCCCATAGACCACCTGCTATAAGCCGCTGTGCTCCTGCACTCCTCCGTGCACAACACGCATCATGGCGAGACTTGGGACTTGCATGCGTCTTTTTCTCCTCCTCTGCCTCTTTATTGACAGTGAAAGGGTTCATTTAAAGCGTGAAGCATTAGCGAGTGAATGTATCTCAGCAGACGGGATAGCAGGCTTTTTCTGCCACGACGTTTTTCCCCCCTGACTCTAATCATTTCTCTTTTAGTCGACCCAAATATTGATCCGCATCGCAAGTCGACCTGAACTAGGAGAGGGTTACTGGCTGTGGGAGTAAAGTGATGCTCACGGCAGCCTCTTGTAGCTACAGGGGTTAAAGGAGGGATAACAAATGGCACCCAGAGCAGCAGGAACTGTCCGTTTAGCACCACTCTGCTCAACTCCAACTGCAAACTGTGGTGAAAAAAGAACTTAATGCAGGTTTGATTGGCAGCTTTGGGGATGTGGTGTGAAATGAGGACAATGAAAATGAAGGATCACACAGTGTTTTGTTTGCAGGATCGACTTCACTCAGTTTTTTAGAGCTGCTATTAATCTTTATGCCTTGGATACTTAATAAAACCATTGCGACACCGGGTATCCTTCTAGTCCAGGGTCTAAATGTAGCATACTGCACAGTGTAAAGTCCTTCAGGGCAAATCTGTAAATCTCTGCAAATCTTTGCTGAATATATTCTGCTCAAAAAACACCCCAAAACAAACATTCAATGTTTAATTTGATCCTAACACAGATAGCTGTGACAGAATTTAACACTTTGAAACCTGGAGCAACAAAACTTCTTGTGCTGCTTTCAGATGCCTTTCATGAGTATTCAAACCCTAAAACTCTGAGCAAATGGGGAGATTTATTTCCAGAACACGGGATAAAAAGCAATGAGCAACTTGACAAGAAATGTTCCACAAATTGCAAGAAATTAGTAGATTTAGGAAGTTATTTTTTAAAAACTGGGAGATAATGTCTAACAGGAAAAAGAAAATAGCAGAAAAACAATATTTATAGTTATCATGATAAATTATTCAAACTTTTGAGTTCTTTTCCAGTTCATTACCTTGTTTTTTTTTAAACTTTTTTTTCTTCTTCTAATTTTCAGGTAATTTTCTTGTACTTTAGACTAATCTTTTGTTAATTTCTCTGCCAATTTGCTCAGGTTTCCGAGGCTTAAATATACTACAGTGATGATTGTTCTGATTGTTAACTATGTGAAATCAAACATTGTTTTTTAACCCAGGGTTTACGAACCCAAAACAACTTATTTGTTGTCTTTTAGTGGCATTATTATGCTTTTATTATCAGGTTGGCAAGGGAAAGATGACAGGAAATAAGAAGCAGGGGGTGACATGCAACAAAGATGCCTACCCTTGCCAGAATGGGCAGGAGGTTGTCGTTAATTACTGTGGTTTAACCATCTAAATTTTGGTATAATTTAGAAATATTGTGTCATTAAAGAATTACTGGCCTCTAAAAACTATTTTAATGAAATAATCTGAAAAGGCTCAGGTTAAATAGGTTGCAGCTCAGGCATTATGCAACCTGTGACAAGGAGTCTCAAGCAGCCATTGCATTGCTCTCAAGGATCAAAAGCCCTAAAAGGTTGGGACCCTGTCCCACTGATCCTTGGTTTTAAAACATTTTTGACAAGAAGACTAACTCAACCGCAGAATAAATGTTGGCATTGTACATTTTTGCAAACCACAAATATATTTTTACATTACATTACATGTGTATGTTATATGGTAGTGACTACATAAAAACATATCATTTCAACAATGCTGTGGTTAATGTGCGGTTAGATTTAGACACAAACAACACTTGGTTATGGCTGTAAATTGATTATATTTTGGGCCTAAAATACCTGATTTTGCTGGTACTATCCAAACAGAACAGCAGCAATGTCAAGTTAAAAAAAAACAACCGCTTAGCAAAACACTTTGCTAAAAAACACCCATGTTTGGTCGCTGAAAAGCCACTGGAAATGCATCAATAGCATGCCAAAAAAAATAACCTTTTGTTTTATTTTGTTAAAATTGTTGGTCATCAACTGTTGTCTGCAACTTGGCAGCCATCTTGCTTAGGTGACACACCATCCATGCTTTTGAAATGTTGCTATGTATGAAATGTTCAAATCTTGCTTGTTTTGCCAAAATATAAAATGCCAACATTTTCTGCTGGTAACTGAGCTGAGTGGACAGCTGAGACACATTCATATCTCTATCGTCTATAATACATCTCTTGTGTTCAGACTTTGTCACTTAGGATGGGCATTCACTGTATGACTTTAGAAATTTTGTTGTTGATTCCAACTCATACTGTTTGAGCAAATCGTCTGCGATGTAAAGCCAAAGCTCACGATTAATGTGCTCACACTGTGATGATCGAGCCCAGACCTGACAGCTCACACTGCACGCGTATAAACGGCCCGACCTGGCTGTTGACAATTGTCAATAAAGATTAGTTTGAAAGCTCCGCGGTAGATATTAGCAACAATGCTAACAAGGCAGCAGCTTGCTGTCTTGATAGTCTGTGCAACCCTGTGTGCCTAAACTCTCTGTAATACATCCACGGCCGAAGCCTGCAAGAAAGACAGAGGCGCATAGGGACTCGCAGATGGTCTGCAGGACGTGGACAGGATGGCTTGTCCATTTTGCAGAGAGAATTGGAGGTAAGCTAGCTACTTAAACTGGTGTTAACCTCATAGCTAACGTTACCTTCGCTAACGTTTCATGTTGCTGCGTTGCTACCAGCCAGAAACTACACTTCCTTCGTTATAACTTCGTGTTGCTAATGTTAGTTTGACTCGGGGACATCCAGTGTCCTGTTGCCATGGCGTTTTTAGACGCTCTGTTTGCGATTTCGCGCAGGCGTAGTGAGGAAAAAAAAAAGCGACGTTGGTGAATGGACTTGTGGCTCTGCTTTAACTTTGCCAGAAAATGTGTCGGTTTACTAAAATTTCTGAATGGTGGCTCAGTTGGTAGAGCGGGCGCCCACTGTGTAGGAACTGTGGTCCGACTGCAGCGGGTTTGAGTCTGACTGTGACCTTTTGCTGCATGTCCTCCCCTCTGTCTCATCAAACAAGGGCTAATTTGTTGTTAAGTGGGCAAATTATTGAGCATTGGTCACTAAAACAACTTCCACATCTTGTACTCATGGACATATTTACCTGGTTATGTCCTGTCCTTGTCAGGGACACATCAGGACACATTAAAAGTAACACTATGAAGACATGTGGTCAAATGCATCCCAGAGTAATGGGGTTGTAATGTAACTTAGTGATCGTTCACTTGTATCCAGCACTGTTCACTTGCGATCTGATCCACCGAGACTCATTTTAAAACCAAGTGTAAACACTGTCAGAATAAAGATGCTTACATGGGTTTTGAATGTTGCTTTCGTTATTCTTATAAAGTGATGCAGATATTTGCACCTGTTTATAACTGAATGTTTTCTGGTTGGTGTCTGTCTTTGAGGCTTTCAGAGGGTTTCGATTGGTTGAATGTCTGTGGCTTTTGGAGCGAGTTGTAGTTGTATTTACTGGAACTAACGTTGACTGATTGTCCTTCTTTCTGGCTTTGTAGATGTCCTGTTTCCCCCTGAAGCCACCTGTACTGATTACTTTCTACCTCTTGGCTTCCTTTCTGTGTTCAATCTCAGAAATTAAATGTTGCATACTGATTATGTGGAAAACTTTTGGCATCAGTTAACAGTTTAAAGTTACGTGGGAGTAAAATGCCTGTCTCTCAAAGCTGTGATTTTAAAACGAAGCAAATTCAGAAACCAAAATCAGTCATTTTAACATGATCTCAATGCGCTGGCTCTTCCAGTGTATTTCCTGCAGCTTTCTAACGATGCTGGAGGTCTTTGCGAAGTGGCTTGGCAGTCGAGGTAAAATATTGTTCTGTGTGTGTGTGTGTGTGTGTGTGTGTGTCACTGGGACTCTCTCCTCCTCCTCCTCGCTGTGCTGAAATACGACCAGCTCAGAATTCAATTCCTCCACCAGCACTCGCAATCATCTCTGCCATTCGTTCGCTCTCTGTCATGGGTTTCCCCCTGTTTCTACAGACACCCACACACATACACACACACACACTTGCAGCCCTAACACTCCACCTTCTCCCTTCCTGTGTCCCCGTTGAACTCCTCGGAAGAAAAGTGTTATTACATTAAGAAAACTGAGAGCACTTAGATGAACCTGGGAGACTTGTGGCTCTGTAAGTCTACTGTAACACCTTTAGGGCCCTCTGCCATTATCAAAATGGTTCTTTCCAAAGATCGAGTGCTGGCTCACACCTTAATGTATCGCTGCTAATATTTCCAGAATAGATGGTATTATGGATTGCCTCATTTTAAGGTGAATGCCTGTGGTCAGAGCAGTTTGCTGCCAAATGTTGCTACAGCTCACTTCTCCTGGAGATGCCTTGAAATGCAGCAGGCTGGAGAGGGTATCGTAAAAGAAAGTATCGTAAGATGAATCACATTTATGAGATTGAGACTGCTAAAGGTTATCGGGTATTAAAGGAAAACTTCATCTGGCAAAATGATAATTTGTATATCAGTTACTCACCACGTGTGACCTTGACTTTGTGAAGAAAACTTGTTTTTCTTGCATACCTCCGCAGGGAACGGCAAATCCAAAAAGAGGTCTATATTTAACAACAGGAAATCTTTTTCAAAACATCAAAACTCTCACGCAACTCTTGGTATATAATCCGAATCTTCTTTATCCAGTCTTATGCACATTACTTCACAATCAGGTACGTTTTCACTGCAAGATCATTCCTGGACATGCTTAGGGCGCGCTCGTAGGCGAAAGTGTTTTATGTTGCAACTTTTTTTTAGCGAAAATGCATGTGATTGGGAAGTACTGAGCATGTGACTGCATAAATGAAACTTGGATCATACTGCAGTTGTGTGAGTTGTTTGTCTGTGTATGTTCTGATATAGTTTTGCTGTTGTCAAACATGGTTCCCAATGGCATCTATTCATAAGGAATGTTTGTCTTTTTGGTTTCTTCGTTCAGTGTGGAGACATGCGGGAAAACGTTTTCTTCACAATCGAGTAATTCAGGGTGAGTAACTGATATAGTAATGGTCATTTTGCTGGTGGAGTATTCCTTTTAACAGTGTTGTTTGTACCACTTTTCATTTGTATTTGCATAAGCATTAAGGCCCAAATTAAGGGTAAACAGCTTCCCTGGGTCTGTCTGTCCCTCCACACTTTGTTTCACCACTGTTCCAGCACAGTGGACAGGTCTGCCTGAACATATCATTATTGTGCACTAAGAGGAAAAAAAAACACTATGGTTTGTTTGTATTTCTTTAAACTAATCACAGTCGTCTTGGGAGGCGCTAAACCCAGGACGAGCGACAATGTGCCATTGGGAAATGTCAAGAAATAGCAGGAGGGGAGAAAAATTTCATCATCATCATTTTCAGACATGCTGAATCTTGTTGTTTAATCCTTGCAAAATCCAGTATGTAAAAATGACAATATATAGTTTTATAGAGGGTTAAGTGCTGGGCTGTTTCTTGGCTGGGAGCAGTTTCCAGCCATTTGTGGTGTAATTAGTGAGTTTGAGAGGTGCTGTTGGGCATATTATGTTACCTTTGTCAGACTATCTGTTTCCTCTCGTAATAATACGCTACAGTAAGCTAACTCACAGCTGGCTCCAGTTACATATTTATTGTATACAAGAGTGGTATCAATCCTCTCATTAGTAGTTTCCAAAATGTCCTTTCACTTTTGTAAATGAACAAAACCCGTTGCACATTCTTACAGCTCATTTCATATGGATGAAAATACACGAAAATGAAAGTCAAACTGACTTTTACCTACTAACATTGTCTGAGTAATTTAACTGGTGCAGTATCTGTGTGGGCAGGCATTAATAATAGTTTGTAATATCACTTCAGTTCCAACAGCTACACTACAGCAGTTAACCAGCTGGAGGGCTGACGTCGTTAGCAGATATTAAATCGCCTCTGTCCCATCTGTGATTTCAAAGTCAAATTTAAACTAGGATGCAGAGAAGAAGCATAAAAAAACTATGTTACTGTCCAAATACCTTTGGATCTGACTGCAGTTACCCAATAGTTAATCAATAAGCTTGGGCTTGGCTTCAAATCTGCTCTTCCCCACTTTGGAGAATTTAAGCTTCCGCCCACCTTCACATTACTGAGAGTGAATCAACCTGTTTCCAAAACATTAAGTTGGGTCTGACAGACGTTTTTGTAACACTAAGTGCTTTCCCTGTCCTGTATTAGCCTAATTGTGAGGTTGTTAATCTGATAAGTAGTAGGTGTAATGAGTTCATGGGTTCAGCCTTGAACACAGAGTTAGAGACTTCATGATTGCAAAAGTGATGAAAAATCAGTGGCATGAGGAAAAGTCTATCCAAGTGTGGAAATAAATAGGAAACACAGCAATTTCTGTAATTACCTCGCTGACAGTGGTTGTAGTTGAATGCATCCACGTGTGTCAAACCATGATCAAGCTGATTCTAAAACTTAACATACTTTGTCATAATTTTTCAGGATAAAATAAGGGGAAAAAAACATGATTTTGACTAATTATTCTGCAGTTAATTCAACCAAACAAGCAGTCTGTCTCTGTTTGTCTGGTTCAATTGTGTTTATAAAGTTTTATCCCCTCTGTATATTAGCCTTTTCAACATTCTGATGTTTAATGTGGTTCAGAGTGAAGTCAGCAGCCTTTTTCTCGTATTTATTCTCGTATTTTTCCATTTTTCTCATATAATCCTTTTTCTCCGCAAAGAAGGAGAGAAAATATTTACCCGCCAGATTTTTTGGAGACAGATTAAATTCCAGTTGTGTGAGTTGTTTAAGTAGCTCTCGACTGAATAATCAAAGTAGACGGAGCTCAAACAGCTCTTTGCTTGCTGCTACACTCAAAGACGCCTTTACCATTGATTCCATTTGGAGTTAAACAAATTTGCAAACATCTTGTTTAACAATGTTAAGTCGAACATCTTTGTTAGTCTCACAGTTATGTCTGCAAGATTTATAAGAATTAATCATACAAATGAAAGTTTAAGATATTTTGATGGTCAAAAATGATCTTTTTGTTCGTTTATCCCAGGCTGATCTGTACACTAAATCTGATGGAGAGCTAAACATATGTTTCAGTGACGTCCAATCAATACACATTTAAACAACCTCCTTTGCTCAAGTCAGCATTTGTATTGTTAGCCACGTTAGTTCCTTGGTTCAAGTGATCACATTGTTCAAGACATTCATGGCACCAAGTGGATGAGTGCTGCTGATTTTGGTGATCTTGGACTTCTCTTCTAGGCCACCATAAGGCAGCATATCCTCATACAACAGTTTGTGCAATATCCTGTGAATCAGAGCCCAGTGAATGATGCCACATTCTTCACGTCAAGACAGAGGTTAGGTTTAGGCAAATAGATTTATGTAGGTTAGGTTTAGGAAAAGAAACATGGCGATGATCCACCTCAAAATGACCAAACTAGCAGAAAGTCCAGTATTTTGTGACTTATTCACTGCCCCAACCTGCCTCTTTATTTTAGCTCTTCCTTCTTTTTATTGCGTCAGTGCACTTATAACATGACCTCGGCCTACCCAAATACATAGGTTATACATGAATCACTGGCTCATGATTATATGTGATATGTGCGAAGTTTGTTGCATTAGTTTTCAGAGACAAATGTACAAACAGAGCACGAGAACATTCTGCATATAGTTGACATTTTTGGTTAATTAAGTGAAATATCTTGACAGCAGTTGAATGGATTGTCCTGAAATGTGTGTCTCCTGAAGATCAGTTGTATAACTTTGCTGATCTCTGATCTTAACTTTTATTTAAGGGCCATAATGTGCTCAACATTTCAGTTTGTTGACAGTGATTTGTTACTCAAGAAAATGTATTTATTAATCATTACTCCAACAACAATTTTTGTTCCATCTCTTATTCTTATTCTTCAACAAGGTAGCACGTTGGAAAAAGTGATAATAGAGCTGGTAGCTGTCTGTAGACTCTCGGACTTGTTTAAACATCCTTTGGAGCGACTTTACCGTAACTGTGATTTCAGTACCTTCTCCACACTTTTATCAGTCTTTAGATTTGAAGCATCCTTGCCAGAGAATATATGAGTTCAGGGTTTGTTGTCTGAACTCTGAGTGATTGAGCTGATTGGCTGTAGCATGCAGGTTCTTCCTGCCTCAGCTGGCGCCGCTGCTGACATATAAAAGTCGGCGCCAGCCGGTGCAATGCTACTTTTACTTAACCATGCACCAAATGAGCTGTCTAAACCAGAAAGTCAGTGTAGCTGGCATG
This sequence comes from Plectropomus leopardus, assembly GCF_008729295.1. Taxonomy (NCBI): domain Eukaryota; kingdom Metazoa; phylum Chordata; class Actinopteri; order Perciformes; family Serranidae; genus Plectropomus; species Plectropomus leopardus. The sequence continues at coordinate 12,389,896 of NC_056473.1, read as the reverse complement.
GAAGCAGGCAGATATGTGAGGAGGCAGGACAGAGGGAGAGACTGCTGTGCAGTGTTATATCTGGCCGTTTCACAGAGTGCGGCAGCGAGGCAGTTAATTTGATTATGAGTCATTTGGCGAGATTAAAAGCAAAGTTGATTGATCAGTTGTTGGGAGAGCGAGCTGACGGGTCTGTGATCCCTCCCCCTCCTCCCCCTTCCTCTCTTCCCAGCTGCTCTCTGTTTCTTATTACTTTTTCAACACAGACTCTCATCTTGTTTTATTTTCACCAATCACTTCTTTCTATTATCTCATCCTTTTCTTGCTTCTCTCCTTATCTAACCTCTACACTCCTCAATTTCTCTCCTCTTTATTGCTCTGTGTGTGTATGTGTGTGTGTGTGTGTGTGTGCAAACATAAATCTGTGTGTCTGCTGTTATTGATCGGACCTGTTTTAACATTCAGCTTCAATAAAGGGAATTTCTTGTTTTCTTTTTTCCTAGCTGTTAGGAGCAAATGGTGGCAGCTATGGCACATTTACATTCAGTGTCGGATCTGAGCAGGTGCTTTGGGTTTGTTGTTTCTGTCTGAGCTGCTTTATGTTCGGATAGAGACACTTGCTGGTGGTGTCTGTTTCCTCCCTAGTCGCAGTGGTTTTTATTGCCAACAAGAACTGTAATTCTGATTACAGGACAAAATATATAATAATAAATAATAAATATAAAATTACGCCAGAGAGCGAATTTGGCCTAACTTCCCTCTGTGTACTGAAGGCTGTTGGAAGATGCAAGCATGAAGGATGACTGCTACTGAAGTTCAGGAACTACTAAGAAATCGCCAGTGCCAACACTAAAGTGTAGTAGACTTTAAAAAAGATGGACCTGTAAAGCCAGTTCACAGTGTTGTACCAATAGAAATCATGTGGTGTGTCTTGTCTTGCAAGGGGAACATCTTTCACTCAGCTATAGAGGTCATAAGGTACACCCAAAAATAGAAAGTAAGTGGAGAGAGGATCTACATATAGAATTTTCATTTTTTTAGCTTTTTCTTGAGTTTTCTTTAACAGTCTTTTCAAATAGATGGGAGTTTGCTCAGTTGGTGTGGATGACACCATTAACTCATTGAGTGCCAGCGCTATTATATGATGGAAAGTGGCTTGTGCCAGCTTTTCTGGCCATTTTAAGTCGTCTTTCAAGACCCACAGAATATTTAATATAATATTATTATATTATAATAATATTTCAGACTTCTGAAACACAGAATAGCTCAAATGAAAGAAGAAACTCTCCTTTTCGTCATGGAAAAAACGTTTGTTTGCACCTTGTTCCGTTCTTGATTTATCTGAAGTTGAATAGAGGCTGGTTTCATCAAAAATACCACTTTCTTTCTAGAAAGCTGAGAAAATGCATTTTTGTGAAAGGGAGTCTGTCAAGCAAAACAGTGATTTGAATGTTATAGTTTTGCCTTCAATGACATAAAAGACATCTGAAAATTGTATTACAAATGTGTGTAAATGTGTAAATATGCAAAGTACAGCACAATGCAACAAATCATGGCCCCAGTTCAGAGAGAGAAAACCCACAAGATAGAACCGGAGTCCTATTCCATTATTCCTACCTGCAGTATTCGGGCGGCCGGGCCTGCTCACTCTCAACACTCTCATTTTTTCAAAGTAAACGCTTCGGACCCCGCAGGACACACAGTCAAGAGCATAGGGAGGGGGGGAGACCGAGATCCATGAGAGTTTCTTCCAGCGTCCGCTGGCGAAACTGGCCACTTGACCCTCTCCGTTTTTTGGGAGCCATTTCATGCCGATATTGAATTGATGTAGCTTCGTTGCTGTAGTTTCGAATCACCTCCGTACAGATTGCTCTGCTTTCTGATCCTGTCTACTCATTCATGTTTTGATCTGCCGTCTTTTGTACTACAACTTACACACAGGTAGCGTGAGAGTGCCTCCTTGTGTCAGCCGCCAAAAACACACTTTGACGTATAAATACGTCAATGGCACTCAAGCGTTGGCTTTTAAATGACGTATATATATGTCAATGGCACTCAATGTGTTAAGTGGGCCTTGAGTTAGATGAAGAAAGTTTTAGATGCTAGAGCGTTCATTAGGAGCACTATTGGAATATCTTTACCATTCAGTAATATATAGCACCACACCGTCAGAGCGCAGGGCATACTGTTGTCACAGATGGAGCAGCAGAACACCAGGCACAGTGAAAAGTGAAACAAAACTGTTTAGTTTACTTTCACTACCTCTGCAGCAGCTGATTAATTATCCATGTTGTGATTAAAACTTCTGCGGAGGGATAGAAATGAAGCATGATGATTTTACGTGTGCTGTGTTCATGTACCTGCAAAAAGGTGAACTGCGGTCACACCGAGCTGTGCTGATCAAATATGAATCAGGATTCTGTGACTAAATAGTTGACTGATGTACCCAGCAACTATTACCACAGTGAAAAAGCAACGTATTAATGCAGTTTGGTGGTTAACTTGCGTCGATGATATCTTCACTGCAGTAGCGTTGCATGGCTGTAGTATTGTGAAAATGCAATTATTGTCACAGCTCTACTTAACACTAATGCAAGCAACATCTACTGGGGAAGCACATAAACAATAAAACTGCCCAAACTTGCTGCTATATTAAAAGACATCATACCAGTTACATCAGTCTAAAGTTATGTAAACACATCCTATAGAGTTTCAAGGAAGAACTAAATTTTCAATGTTTTCCTAACAACTAAAGGCACATTATCTAAAATATTGACCTGACTTTACACCCCATGAGGCAGGGGAAAGATCTTTGTATTGTTTTGGCATTCCAGTGTTGATAATCATGCATTATTGTTAAATCTGACTTTTCCCTTTTTGTTGATTTTTTTCCCTTTGACAGGCTCATTACTGTTCTGGAAAATTGTATTTCGCAAATTTCAAAGGCTCTATTCCATTTCATTATTCACATGCCATTTAACGCTCATCGCAGCCTGTTTTGCAAGCTGACATTGTGACAAGATATTCATTTCATGCATATCTCGGTAATTAAAACATCCTCCGCACAACTGCTCTCTGTGTGCAGTGGAGGAAGACGGTCGTTTTAGGCTTTATGAGGAATGTTATCAGACACAGAATCCCCTGCAGCAGCGGTGAGGTAAATCTAAAGAAGCAAGAGAGTGGAGATCATGTGGGCATGAAGATGACACGTCTGTGGGAAAGCTTTTACGCAAATGTTCACCTTACCCTTCACAGCCATGTGTTAACGAGCTGTCAGCCTCAGGAAATCTAAAGGAGAAAATATGACACACCTGACAACTGCTGATATGGAAATAAGACATCGTGGTTCAGATCGAGACTCGCATACTTCTTGCTCCTGTTCTTTGGGTTTCAGCTTAATCATTGCAATAAAAAAAAGTAACTCTGTAATGTAAAAAATTTAACATGCTCCTCATTATTGTTCCTTCTCCCTAATGTTAGCATCGGCTTGTCTGTTTTTCTTTTTCTCTCTGTCTCAGTTTATTACACAAACTATTTTCAGCCTCATACCATCTTCCTTCTGCTTAGATTGTATCTGTTAGATGGTGACAGGGGAATGGGAAAGAGAGGGGGGATAGCAAGCAGCAAAGGTCACCAGCAGATTATGTTCTTCTCTGTCAAAGGCAGTGTGCTGGGGATCCACCTTAAAGGGATAGTTTGGATTTTTTGAAGTGAGGTTGAAGTGAGGTACTTATTCATAGTCAGTGTCGTACCAACAGTAGATGTCAGCCGGCACGCCCCCCATTTTGGAGAGGCAGGAGTACTGACGTGGAAGATAAGCAATGTAGTGCTGCCGCCAGCGGCAGCAGCAAAATGTATTTTGATGGATGATTTCAGATGAGAACTTGGCCTGCCAGAACTGGTCTCCGTGTTATTATACGCCGACAGATGGCCAGACAGCACACGCTGGATCACTTGAGAATGCGGCCAGACAGAACCTGTTGCATCCTTATAAAATGTGGCAGAACAGCGTCAGGTTGAAACGCAACTGGTAACGGGTAATATTAGGAGCACGAGGGGCAATGGATGGGTCCAACAAACCCTGGACTTTTATTTGGTGGTACCATATTTGCTTCCTGTTTTAATGTGATGGAGTTTTTTCCTCCACATTCCCACGCGCCTTCCTCCTCTAATCCTAGCCATCCATGCCAGCATGTGTGTTTGTTGACACCTTGCGTTGGTTGCCATGTTGCTGTTCTTGCCAAAACATAAACACGTGCAGCATAACATCATGGTAGTCGCATTCCTAAATGTCAACAGCAGACACAGAAGGATACCTCGAGTGAAATATGTAGACGTGGAAGTTGGTCGCGGTGTGGCAACATGTTACGACTTGGGATGAGAACGTAATGACCCCCACAATCTCCAGTGGTACTGCTCCGTTTGTATCCATGAGCTGTCAGAAAATATGCACAGATACAGATGAAATGAACAGTACAGAAGTTTCCATCTGTGCTGACTGTTGGCAAGATAAAGGGGTTAAAATATATAGATATTTTACATTTTTAAGTGGCTAAAATAGATTTTTCTGCTGCCTTCCTCCACAGCAGAGCATTGCATAGCTTCTGTTGCAGTCTACTTCTCCATACTGGGGCGTGCCGATTGTCGACCGATGTCTCTGTAGGTAATGCACTGACAATGGATAAGTACCTCACTTTAAAAAACCTTAAATATCATTTAAAGGTTGTAAACTCTAACAATATCTGCTTTTGAATAAACAAAAGTCATCAATGTTAAAAATCACTTCAAATAAACACATTTGGATGATGACGGTTAGTGACGATGAGGTGATACTGACAGGTGATCGACTAATCAAATGACATCCAATTCACCTGCACCAAACTCACAAACAGACTTTACAAAACTGCAGTGAGTTAGTATGAGCCTCCTTTTTTTCAAATGCATTTTAAGGCAAGTTGGATTTCATTGTTAGTATTCCTCCACCTTAAGCCCGCTGAGGCACCAGAGCGCCCACGCTGCCTCATCCTTATTTACTAAATCTGTCTGAAACATGTTTTGCTGTCTCTCTCTTCTTTTTTTCCCATCCTTGATCCTCCTCTTCTTCCTTTTCTTCAGCTTCTCCTGGACCTCCTCTACTCTCATATGTTGCCTTAGGTTGAACCAAGCTTATCTGAGAGATACTGGGCCGAGATGGGGTGGTGGTTGCGCTCACACTTCCCTGACTGCTAGAGATTCCCCATGCTTTGCTAATGGCATATCAGCAGCTGTCAGTGGGCCCTGCACTGCGTCAGCCACTTTAATTGGCCTGCATGGCTGTGGTCTGCAAAGCGCTCAGCAGAATTGAGTCGGCAACCCCCCAACCCCCCTCCAGCCTTTTTCTATATCATTAGTGTAATGCTCCCTTTTCCCCCCGAGCCACCGAGATATGGGGAGATTCCAACAAGCGGGGGAGCGGGAGGGGAGGTTGGGTGGAGGAATGAGTCACACGCCAGCACCCATCGTTTTTTATTTTACAGTTTGCGGAGGAAGAGAGGGGCACAGGGAAATATTGTTCTCTTTTGTCTTTTGAAAAACAGCCCCTGCTGCTTTTTTAAGAAAGAGCCATGAAAGCCAAATTGATTTCTTATTTTAAACTGAATAAACCTAATAGCTGCATGGTCCGACAGTGAATGTGCAATCATTGAGTTCTCCCAGAAGCCCTGTACCATTCATTTCATTTCCTGTTTATCTCAGCAGTATGATTAGAAGCTAATACTATGTCTTTCATGTGTATAATGCATCATCACTGTTACTGTGAAAAGGAAGTCAGTAGTCAGGTGTTTGCTCGTTGAATTTCCCCAGGGCCCCAAATCCACAATTCTGTCTTCAAGAGTCCTTGCAGTTTCAGTCACATTACTGTATATGCTCATGCAGGAAAAGAATACATTTTGGACAAACGAAAATGTGTCTGGAGCACAACATAATGTATTATTATTTGAGATTTTATATATTTATTTGATTGTTTGTGTAGAATATGCCCTTAGTCTTTCCCAAGTCTTTCAACATGAATTTGGGTAAAAATAGTGAGATGAGACAAAAAAAAGCAGCATTAGTCATTCGTTCAAAGACTTAGAACTTGGTGTGTTTAGGTTTTTCTGAACCTCTTGTAGATTTACTGACTTCTTAATGACTGTTGTCTAGTCAAGCAAAGATAGAAGTAATATGATGTTGTCATACACCGACAAAACTTCTTAGCCAGTAGGTTGAAATGGATGATTGAGTGTAAAAAGTGTCAGACTTTGACACTGGACATTACAGACATCCTGTCTTTAACCTGTTGTTGAACTGGTTACATAATGAATTTTCTTCACATCAAGGACTATTTACTGGTCTGCTGCATATGTGAAAAGGTTAAAGAAAGTCTCTTGTGGCTTCAGAGGAAGCCATGCAGTCTAATCAGAGATGTGGGGTTATAAAGAAGTATGCTTACCAGACCTCTGTATCCTGTGCTGTATCTCTGCTGGAGACTGGCGGCTTCCAGGCTACATTAGCTGCTATAGCATTACGCACCTGAATCTCTGACCCAGCTGTAAGGCAGTCGAGTTGCATTGTGGGTAATGTAGGCCCCAGGTTTTGACAGGCAGCAAGAATGTGTGGAATTAAAAAAGACAATATCTCCAATTCTGCTTTTAAACTGTAAATCAAGAATCCAACAAGTGTAATGCTAAAACTGTGAAGTGCTCAACATTTTTTCCTTGAGGGGACAATTCACCCAAAAATTCAACATATTCAACACATTTTTTGTTTTTTTTTTTTGAGAGTTGCAGAGTGTTGTAGCGATGTCTTCCTTCTCTGTAATATAATGGAACTCAAAAAACTAAATGCTCAAACTGCAAAAGAAAAAAAAAACAAAAATTGAAAAACTCAACAGCAATTTCTCTTTTGAGAAATCATGACCCAGTTACTCAAAATAAACCACACATAGTTGTCAGCAGATTCATATAGGAACTTTTTTTCCTCTTAACCAAATGTAGGATGAAAATTGCTGCAGGTAGAGGAAGTGTCACCTAGCACCGCTGAGCTAGCTAATGTTACAGCTTAGCCAAGGAGGACGCCGTAAATGTTTACATCTTATTGTGTTACGAGTAAATGCATGGTATGATATGGTTGGCACATGTAATTTAGTAGAAAGAAGATAGTTCCTACATAAAACTGCTCACAACAAGGTCTGTGGATTATCTTGAGTAACCAGGTCATCATTTATGGAAAGAGACATTGCTGTTGAGTTTTGTATTTGTTGACACTTTTAGTGTTTTATTATACAGTAGAAAAGGCAGACATCACTATGGCTGATTTCTCCAAAAGTCAGCAACTCACACCAAAATGATCTAGACTGATGAATTGCCCTACAGGTAAGAGGAACAATATGTACTTTTTGATTTTGGGGTGAACTGTCCCATTTTTAAACTAACCTACGAGTTGCCTGAACCTAACCCACTGTCAACCAGGAGACACTACTATGTGTACTTATGTGGTATCAACCTGTTAAGAGTATGGTTGGTAAAATGCACCATTTTCTGCAGGTTTTCATTCAAACTAGTCACCTCAGCAGGTGACTTCACTGATGGGTTTTTTCACTTTGATTTGACAGTATACTGCTTATCAGTAGGTGGATTTTTTAGGTGGTATGAAAACTGCTGATTTTTGGGTCTCTTTTGGCCACTCTGTGCAGGGGGCCCAAAGCAAAAATGTAGCCCTGATGTCCTTTGCTATGCATGCATGTTATTGTGCATACAACCTGTTCTGTTCATGTATCTGAAGCAGCAGTGGATGTCAGGAGTTGTTACTTTCCCATGGTACATTTTGCCGTGTGGCCCAAAGCGGGTTAAATTGGCCACATGTACTGTGATTCATGCTGATAGCAAAAGAAAAAAAGAGATGTTTTAAGGAGTTTTTAAAAATGTTTCTTGTACTATGCATAAAAAGCTTATGTAATTCCACTCTGCAAATAGAATTAGTTTTTCCGTAAGTGGAATATTTAATATATTTTAGAAGAACAATAACCCAATTTTATTCGGGATTATGAACAAAAATGCAATTTCAATAAATGTTGTGGTTTTTCTTATAGTTTGTCCCCAGACCAAGTCTGGCAGCAGCCCCAAATGTGTCAGACTTTACTCTGTTATGGTCTCTGACATAAAAAGCCACTTGAAGAGATTATTGTTTGGATGTTTTTTTTCCAGGCTGGCTGCAGCACCATGTCCTCCGCTCAAAGTGGGGATATATCAGGCTACCATCTGAGCGGTGAGTGGACAGTTCCAGCATATTCCCTTGCTGATTTTTTTCTGCATGATCGTCTTTGTGAGTGTGTGTATCTTTTTTTTTTTTGTCCGTCATTTTGCATTTGTGCGTCTGATCTCAGGTGTATTTGACAGCTGCTGTCACATTTTTACGCAAGCTTTACAGTTTCTCTGGCCTCATCTCCCGCTGAACACAGTCAATGCTACAACACATTATGACTGACCCAATAATTGTCTTATCTCTTGTGTTAAAAAGTAGAGATAAAGCTGTCAAAGTCCTCCCACAGGAGCAATTCATCTTGAGAGAGCCAGCTTGGCATAGGCTCGTAATCCCTCTCGAAAATGCAACATGAATGACGTTTTATTCAGAGAGGCGTTTCAGTTTGTCTGTCATTTTGTCCAGAACTGTTGTCTGATTTACATTATGCATCCTGAACGATTCCAAAGTCATCTCAATGCTGAGAGCTAAATGACAAGGCCTGCAACAGTGGCTGACTGTGCTCAGTGATAGCTTGTTAAGACTCCTGCTGGTCTCAAAATAAAAAAAACCTCACTAAACTTTCTGTCCTGGGTTTCTCCCAACTCTGCACTTCCACCGGTAATCAAACCTCCCCATCAGATATAAAATACAGGCAGTTATGAGGACAAACTTTACGCTACCATTGATGAAATGAAGTGAGGACAACTTGTTTTTTTGTTTCTGTTTCAGTGGTGCGTAACCCGCCCGGCTGGGAGGTGGGGATCTACCTGGTGGGCTTCTTTGTTCTGCTGGGTGTGGCCGGACTCAACATCTGGAAGTTGTGGAAATCTGGCACCTTCCCTGCACCGTCCCCTTTCCCCAACTTTGACTATCGATATCTTCAAGAAAAATATGGAACCTCCTTCTCAGAAGTCAGACAAAAGGTACATTTACACCAGAATCAAGCTATATGAATTGTACAAAAAGACAAGGATGGGAGAGGTTTTGTAAAGTTAGTGGCAAAATCAACCAGCTTCTTTGCTTGGGGCATGAGATGAGCAATCATGTGGCACAGATCATCAAGAGCTGGGTTTTTTTCCGAGGGAAGAAGGCAGCAGTTGAATCAAAGGCAAAGTTTTGTTGTTGTTTTTTTTTTTAATTCATAGCTTTTAGTTTCTACCTCAGAGTCTTGGGCCTCAATGGCACATGATTGACTATCTCTACTTTAAAAAATAATTTTATGTTCCGTTGAATTGGGAGAGGAAACTTTTTTTCTCCTTTGCCTCTGGTGAACAAAGATTTCAAAATCGAAGAACATATTTTATCAATTGAAGTCATACACAACTACACTGGACAACAGCAAAATGTTATCAAAACGTCTGTTGATAAACGCTCACATAACCTGTGCAATATTATCCAAGTCTCATTTATTCGGTCGTATCCTCAGTACTTACCAGAAATACAGCCATTTCTGATGGAGAACTGAAATGAAAGTAAAACTTATCAATGCTCTCTTTAAAGCCAGACTTCACAGTCAAAAACATACTTTAATTTTACATCTCTAAATATGGGAGTTGCTGGTCCACCAGTGCCTTGATTGGTTGTTTGTGTTGTTGTGTGAATTTGGTGAACCCGAATTAATTCTTCATTTTAAAGTTAAGGGAGGTAAAATTACTGTTTTCTCTATGGAGTCTGTTTTTGAAGGGGTCACAGAAAAGTTGGGAAGTACTGAGCACACAACTGGATAAATGAGACTTTGATTATACTGCATGAGTTCTGTGAGAGTAACTAAAAGGATGCTTTGATATAATTTAAATGATCTTAAACGAGGACCTCTGTGATCTCAATTCATCAAGAATTGCTCTGTTTGGATTGTTTTTTCACCATGGAGGCATGTAAGAAAAAAACAAAATTTTCTTCATGAATTGAATGTAATATGGGGTGAGTAACTGTTATCCACTAAATCTCAACTTTCAAAACTACAAGTTCTTCTTGTAGTTGCAAACAGTTCTTTGTGAGTTATTTTTCATCTCAGTCCTTATAAAAAATATTTCATCCTTTCTTTAACTCCTCCTTGAAGAGAGTGGCTGCCAACAACCACCGGCGGACCTCAACCACCTCCAGCCGTAAACCCAGCCTGGCCCTCGGTGACACCCCTGATGGTTTCAGGGACCTGGGCCACCTGGAGCTGATGAGCAGGGAGCTGGACCCAACCGGCATGGCTCAGCTTAATCGATCCATCTCCACCGACTCGCTCAGCTCCATCTCCTCCATCGCTAACAACTTTGGCCATGACTTCACGGTCGGCCAGCTGGAGATCACGCTCGAGTTTGAGCCGTCCAGGCATCCGGGCCAGGGGACGGGAATGCTCCACATCACTCTTCACCAGGGCAAAGACCTGCTGGAGAGGGAGGAGGGAGACTTCCCCGGCTGCTTCATCAGAGTCTCCCTGGGGCCAGAGGAGATCAATGTGGGAGTCACAAGGGTAAGAAAGCTGTTGTCTTTTTGTCATTATGCTGTATGTGTATGTTTGTCTTCAAATAATAAGGAAAAAGCACTGGAGTGATAAACAGTGGTTCTCCTCAGTAAGCAGAGACTGGCATTGAGCGTGAAAGCTTGACCATCTCATGGTCTGATCCTGATGGCGTTTTTCATTTTAGCTCAGACGTATTTCACGTTTCTCTTGCTGAGGCTGCAATTGGTGGACACTGTATCTGTGAATAGTAAAGAGATAGGGTTTAGAGTTAGGAAATGAGTCACTTAAAGGTATCCTGCAGAGTTTTTGGTCACTAGTAGGGCTATTGAGCAGTGCTTTTAAGACTGGGTTCCAGAGGACGTACGTGCGTGCCCATGCACATGAAGCAGTACACATTCCTGCCAATAGAGTGCTGCAGGGATGACTATTTTCAGGAAACATCACCTTACTTCCCTCAACAAAAGCCTACGGGATTATTCCGTTGGATTTTGGATTACTGTGTAAAATAAGCTCTGTGGCAGTAATAGTTATAGCAAGTAATGGCAATAGTTTTTGACAATTAAATGTTTTGTTCAGCTAGATAATCTTCAAATATGAACGCCACTGTCATGATTCTTGAAGCGGAAATGGAATTGCCAGAAGGAAAAAATCTAACGCTAGCTTACAAACACACTACACCATGGTTGCATTACTTTAATATCACCACCACTAAGCTTCCAAATTGTAATTTGATTTTGTGCACTTACATCTTCTATCTAAGCCTCTCCTCTTAGCATGACCTAATGTAGCTAGTGGTGATGGCTGTGTCAATTAGTAACGTTTGTGGCAGAATAGTTTGCAAGTTAGGGTTAGGGCAAGTGCAAACACAACAAGGCTGTAAAGGCATAGAAATGAGTAGATGAGTTTTCAGCGTGATGACTTTCCTTGTCCCTGATAACCTCTGTAGCCTAATTTAGCTGCTTGTTTGCAGCTACCATTTTTGAAGACGCATAAAGAACAGGGTATTTACAAACTTATTTTATGTTGTACAACCAAATGTGTTAACAACAGGCCTTATTTCAGGCATCTAACCTAAAACCCATCAATAAAAACAAACACTGACTTGGAGACAAGGGAACTTTCTGCAAGTGAAATGTTAACTCAGCACTTTATGGTGTGACATTATTCCACTGTCTCAGGAATCTGACCAAAAACCAGGAAAAAGGCAGAGAAGAAGAGGACTGCTAGAAAATTAACACTGCTTTATAAAAAAGCTTTCAAATAATCAGCTTTCAAATGTTATAGATGGAAAAAATACAAACACTCTTGTTCATAATCATTCAGTTGAGATGTTTCAGTCTTGACTAAAGTGTTGGACCGACCAAGCCACACCGCCATCATGGCTCAAAACAGACATTGCGGGGCCAGATTGGTTGTTCTGTCAGAACTGACAGAACAAGTACCCCGCCCACAGAACGAACCCCGTTCAGGGACCCTCTTGCTGTGAGGCAACAGTGCTAACCACAACACCACTGTGCCGCCCCTATCAAACATGATCGTTAAAAAAAATTAGAGAATAATTGAAATTCCTCGTGAGTGACTTTCAGCATAACTGTCAGTAGACTAAGAAAGAAAAAGAAAGAAAGAAAAAAAACAGTTTCTCAGATGGTTAATTAGCAGTTAAGCCGTGACGACTGGGCAAAGGACTGGGGATAAAAGTGTCTCTTGACATTGAGAGGGTGCAGTGAGGCTGTAGCGGCTGAAGCTCTCTTGCTCAGGGGGCAGCTTTGGCTTGCTTGAACTGTGTTGAAGATTGTAGCCCTGGCTGAATTTTAGACAGTGAATTTGAGACAGTGATCCGTCCCGCGGGGTGAGAGGCTTGATCCTGCAGCCTGACAAGCCAATCTTTTCCTGTCTGACGGAAGAGCCCATTTCATTTAGTTGAGTGGTGAGTCCTTTGGGAGCTGGATGCAGTCAGAGAGGTTCATTTCACATCCTTTACCTTCATTAGGAGGAGATGTGATTGACTTTTAGTCAGTGAGAAATGTAACTTGTGTTTACTTGCAAGTTAGGTTATAATGATAATTACTTTTTTTACATTGAGATATGTAATGATCTTTACTATGAGAAGCGATTCCTTTTCTGGTCGGTTTAAAGTGTTTATGATGATACTGCAAGTCACAATATAATAAAGGTGAGCGGAGATAGGGTTGGGTGATATGGCAACACATGTACTTTGTGACAGTGTAGACTTTAATATCCTGTCAGTTCCTTTAGGGAAATCTCTGGAAATCAATGATGAGATATTTCAGAAGATATTTCATTTAATAGATAGTTCTTTTTGATTATTCACACATTCACTATTATTATTCACTATATTATAGAGCAAGATACAACAAGAAGTGATAAAAAAGTTAAGTAAAATAGTGCCCTACACTTCAAAGCAATATAAATAATATGTATTAATTATAAACTAGAGCCAAGAGGCCTTTAATACAAAGTTGTCATTGGCAGAGATTTTAAGTTCCTTATCAAAGAAAGATATTTTGACCCGAGGTGATATATGATGGTATGTTGGCACAGTTAATTTCAAATGTCAGTGTTAACTGAGGATAAAAGTGCATATTTTCATGCATTAACAAAGTATACAAAATAGTTCTTTTATACTTTTAGAGATATATCAAAAATGACATTTTAACTCACGAGCTCACGATTCAAAAATGAATCTCATCCTACGATGTTTAAACTAGACACTTAGAGCTCCCCTATAACAGACAGTTATATTTTTTGAAGATTGCACTCAGATTTTTTAAAATTATTTTTAGTTTATGAAGTTATTCTTATATATCGGGACTCTCCATTTATTCGCTCTGTAATTTACTACAATTTAAAAAAAAATACCAATCCAACTTCCCTACCTTTAGAATTACACACACTGACTCATGCAATTTCCCCTGTTTCTTCTTTTTGATGAATCGTTGTTGTTTTTTTTTTTGAAGATGATTTTTTAGGCTTCTACCTTTATTGTGATAGGACAGTACAAGTCTGAAAGGGAGAGAGGGAGAGAGGGGAAGACATGCAGCAAAGGGCCGAGGCCAGAACCAACTGTACCAGCTCTACCAACGGAGCTACTGGGCGCACCAGAATCATTGTTTTTTTTTGTGCAAGTGCAAAGGACATGTCCCCTGTGTTCCCCCACTGTAAATTACACCCCTGCTTACTATTACGATCTAGAAAAACCATATCTATTAAGTTAAACATTTTATCTTAGTGTCTAATAATAATAATAATCTAATTGACTTGCGATGAGTATTTCTTTTACTAATCATATTTTCTTTTTCCTAGAAGAGATGTGATTGTCTTCATTGTTACTTTTTCCTTGAATTCTCCACTTAAACAATTTTATAGAAAGCTTGAATCTAATTTGAAATGACCATTCGGACAGGAAGAGAACAGGGCTACATTCCTCCATCTGCTACACCTGCCACTCGCCTTCTGCTCTTCGTGAGACTTTGCCAGAAAATGCACTAATTCCTGCCTGGCTGTGAGTCATCAGCATCTCGCCTCATGTGAATGTGGCTGTGTGCAGTTTGTGCAGGCTGATGGGGATGACATAGAACTCACCACGGTTCCCTTCACTTGAGCATGTTGTGTTATATTAATGCGTTCAGGCTGGGTGTAATGATAATGGGAGCAGTGCCTTTAGTGGCTCCCTCTTTAATGTCGAGGAGTGTTGAAGACCAAAGAAATGCTGACATCAGCTCCTCTCGCACTAATGGTCAAGCCAGCCCCTCTCTCTCCTGTGCTTTCTCTCGTTTGCTTTCTTCTCCAGCATTTCTTTTTTGTCACTGTTTTTGGTTTCACCCATCACCTGTCTATCACTTCCTTTTTCATCCCATTTCCCCCCCCCATCCCTTTTTCTCCCCAGTTATTTGATTGTTGCTTTTGTTTTGGCTTTAATAATGTGCATGCCACTCTTCTCTTATTCTTCTCTCTCTGTCTGCTGTAGCACACACACACACACACACACACACACACACACACACACACACACACACGCCTCTCTTTGAGCTTTTATTGCCTCATTTTCACCGCACGCATCGCAATTGTTATCCCCCTTAGCGATAAGCCTAACAGTGCAGACAGACATATTGTGGAAGAAGTGTAAGTCTGTGTGCTCGGGTGCCGGCACAGAGATACTGTCTGCTTTGGATGCTTTATATCTTTCTGTACATATTTGCACAACGGCAGCCAGGCCTTTTTCTGGATTCTGTAGGTGTTGGATGTATTATTGTGGTGCTATTCAGCTGGTAGATATGAGGCTCAGTCCAAGGTCGGCCTTACAGGCTGATCTGCAGACCCTGTGCTCTGAATTCACAATCCTTTCATTGTACAGTGAGTTGTTTAACTAAAAACAACTCCTGCCGACCATGACGCATACTTTCATTTTATTCTGCTTCACTGTATTTGTTAGCAGAAATATTCCTATTGTTTTTCACACCTCAAGAACAACCAGTGGTGTGAAAAGGGGCTATTATTAAATCCTCTCCTCCTCATTTACTAGTTGCCTGGTAACTTCCAACCGCTAAACCCTCAATTCAGCACTAGCATCTGATGGCCTGAAATTAGCATTAGCCAGTAGCCACACAGCCGCTGCTGGCCACTGTGCCTTTGCCTGAAAAAATGCTGGCATTTTATGATTCTACAAACAATGGATAAGTTACATTTGGATGTTATTTTGTAGCAGATATATCAAAACCTTGTTTTGCAGCACAATCCCCACTGGATAAACAATGGTGTCACTGTAAAATACAACCACTTTTCAAGCCACCATCCAGATAGGAAACAAAGCAATGTCTATAAAAAACAGCAGGTTTTGTGGCAAAACCAAGCAGCCATGGGTCATTAAAAAACACCCATATTTGGGGCTGAAAAAACACTGGAAACACAGTGATCACTAAAAAAAACACCTGCATTTTGTGCCTTAAAAGCCTCAAATGACCACCAAAAAACAAACGGTTATGTTTGTTTGTCTGATGGTTGGCAGCTTGGTAGTTGAAATCTCTGTAAAAAAAAAACTATCCCTTTAGTGGCACTATTCCTACTGGAAAAACAGCATTGAGTAGCGAAAAAAACAAGCACTCTTGGGGTCTCAAAAGGTGCTGGGAAAACAGCCACAGGTCACGAAAAAAAACAGCCATGTTTTGTGCTTAAAAAGCTGCAGGAAACACCGCAATGACTTGGCAAAAAACTACTGGTTATGTTGTTTGTTGGTCTCCAACAGTGGTCTGCAGATTGGCAGGGGATGTCTCTTTAAAGTAAAAACCCCTTTTTGTGGCACTATCCCCGCTGAAAAACAACAGCAACAGATCGCCAAAAACCACCCATGTTTGGGGTCTGAAAAGCCACTGAAAAATGTGTCGCTAAAAAGTAACTTGTTTTGATATTTGTTGGTCTCAGACAGTGGTAGCTCAACAGGCGTCCTGCCTAGGTCCTGCCAAAAAAAAAAAACCTGCACAAAATGCCAAAAATGTGAATGCACTTGTACCCAGAAAAATATCTAGTCGCAGTCAAGTGAAAGAAATGTGTTTGGAAATGTGACATAGTGCAAATAGCAGTGTGACCCCCTTGCCTGTAATTTACTACATAATCTCAACAATGCAGACCCGAAATATTTATTGTAAAAACTGTAAAGATGTAATTTCCCCTCTGCAGTCTCTTCTACATTATGTCAGACATTCTTCTGGTAAACCACATTTAACCACATATTTAGCTTGTTGTTGCTCCTCATAGTGAGCTCTGTTCAGTTTTATGGCCTCACTGTCTGCCTCATTTACTAAGATAATTCTGGTTTTATTTGCAATGATTTTGAGATATTAGATTAAATTAGTTTATATTTAATGAGATTTGATTAGATTAGATTGAACTTTATTGTCTGTGTGCACAATATGCAGCAGTAAAACAAACTGCAGTTTGGCATCTAACCAAAAAGTACAAACAGTACCATAAAGTGCATATTAATTCATACAAATATAATTGAAAAATGGAAACACAACCAACAATAAGACAATATGTACAGTTTTAGAAGTTAAAAGATATTTGCCTCTAAGGGCTACACCCTGATACCTCGAAGCCTATGTGGACCAGAACTTTTGGCAATTTAATGAGACATAATCATCATTTAATAAATAAAAAGTAAAAAAGTAAAAAGTAAGTACAATTTTGTGCTTGATAGCCTGACTCTTAAATGGTATGAAAGAGGGAGGAGGATGAAGATACCAACAGATGTTACAGCCTACATCTTTTCTTGTAAAGTTAACTTATTGCCTGATTCTTGTGATTTATCTCACAATCATTGCAAGCAACAATGTTTGTGTGGGTGTTTTTATTACCTCTGTATGTTTTGTGCCAAAGTCATAAGAATCATTTTACTTTCATTTACAACTTACTTAAAGCTGACACACAGCTAAATTATCTGGGAGGTAAATTTTTACTATTGTAAATTCCTACATTTCAAATCTTGCTCTTCTTGCTCTCTTATTTGCTGCTGCAACAAAAACAATTTCCCTCGAGGGATTAATAAAGTATTTCTATTCTATTCTATTCTATTCTATTCCACCTCTCATAGGTCCAGACAAATGCATTCACAGTGATTTTTGATGAGCACTTCTCCGTCCCCATGGATTCATCCTTGCTGGAGGAGTACAGCCTGCGCTGTGCGGCTTTTGGCATTGATGCTGACGAGAGAAACATCAGCGCAGGGATAGCAGATCTCAAGCTGTCAGACCTGGACCTGACCATTAGACCATTCAACGCCTGGCTCTACCTTCAAGATATTAATAAGGTGAGTTACAATGCAGTATGTGTCAAAGGGTACAATTTGATAATGCAATACAGAAACAAAATGCCAGATTTTAGGCACATTTACAGTATGATGCGAGCTGCTCTTTACATTGAAGTATCTAAATACTGTGTAAGAAAGCCTGGTGGTGTCTGAGAGCCTCTGCTGGATGTTCAGCGAAACTACACATCATAGTCATTAAAAATTCCTTGCTAAATGTAACTGATAACAGATAATCTGATCCCAGAGTTTCATTTGTCACAACCATACTGTTGCTTTGTGCTACTTATTGTACACTCTCACTGGTAAAAAAAATCCAACCATGGGTTAAAGCTTTAGTTTGTAATTAATAAAAATTAAAAAAAATCTGGAATCTGGTTATACATTCACACAGTAATACATAAAACAGATAATTTGTGAAGAAAATCATGTTCTTCTGCCTCCTCGTACTGCTTCAAAAGGCATTCATCCACTGTGCCGCAATGAAAACAACCAATCAGAGCTGAGGGGTCTGTGACGCAGCTGTCAATCATGTCAGTCACAGCCTGTAAACTGTGGTCAAACCAGGCAGTGCTGATCAAATGTGACAGAAAGTGTCAGAAATATATTTTTGTGTACTGTTAAGCCATAAAATTGGGAAGCTTGTGACCTGACAGGTGGGCGGTGCTTGGTTTTTCAGCTTGACTGTTTTGAACATGGCTGCAGAGTCATAAACACTCTTATTTTACATCTGAAAGGTACACTCAAATACATTTCTGAAAGGATTTAAGGCAAGAAATAGACAATGCAGTAGCAGAATCTTAATTCATAGGTGATTAGCACTGCCTAGTTTGACGGTTTGCTCGCAGTTTATAATCAATGATTGACAGCTGCGTTATAGAGACTGCTTGGCTCTGACTGTTTGTCTGTCTCATGTACTTCTGTCAGTATATAGTAACAGTTTCATAATATATGTCAATTTTTTTTAAACACAGTTACCAACTCTAGCTTTAATTTGACCATAGGCAAACTTGAATGATTATTAAATTTGCTATCAACTTTTCATCTCTTCATCAACCTGATTAAACAAAATGACTCTTGTAATCTGACTCACAGTATCTATAACAGCAATATTCATGGCTGTGCAGCCTAAAATGTGCCAATGGAATAGGTTAATTAAACTTACTGTGTTTAATTCTAATCAGTTAACACATCAAGCTGTTTTGGAAAGCAATTATAACTTGATTCATTAAATTTGCATTAAAAATATGAACAATATAATAAAACAATAGATCAGGAAGATAATGAAATGAAGATTTTTTTTAATTCTATTTCCATTTTCTTAATGATAATGGCAAACTAATAATTAAATAACAAAATGCAGTTGCAGTTTTTTTAAGGCTTAAGTTATAGAGATTTGTTCTGTCTATCAAACAAGACATTAACATCATCCCAAGGTACAAATAGTGTTTTTAAGCCCATATGAGACAGACCACCTGTAGAGGTCTTAGTTCACAGTTCAAGGCCAGGTAGACTATTCACATAGTTTATTAATGGGTCCTAAGTTTTAATGAAATATCTTGATGAAGCCATTGGTGGTGCATCTGATTTTTTTCTCCAGCTTGATCTTCTGTATCACATCTTTGGCTTTGTGATGGAGGGGTATCATCCCTCCCTTTAAACATCATTGAGCAGCGAGCTTATAGAGAGGGAAAAACAATGATCTTTAAGTGAGTGGGGAGATAGGAATCGTATGGAACTGAGAAGATGCCAAAAATTGGGAGAAGGCTGCAATTGAGAAACCTTGAAAACAGTTTAAGAGAGAAGTTTAACACTGGCACATGACATGTTATATTTAATGTCTGGTGCAACTCTGCAGGCTGTGGACGCGGTTGGAGAGATCCTGTTGTCTCTCAGCTATTTGCCGACAGCAGAGCGCCTCACAGTGGTAGTGGCCAAGTGCAAGAACCTGGTGTGGACCAACAGCAAGAACACTGCAGGTCAGGAACAATTGTTTGTTTGCTGTTTGTGTTTTATTTGTAAATGTGTGTGAATAGAAGTTACCTGAGTGTCTTTTCTGATTGACTGATTGATTGAAATCTTTATTTCAAACATGTAAACATGTAAAAGAGTAAGTAAACAAACAGAAGACAACAAAACAAGGAAAGCAAAATAGCAACTACAAACGAGTATAATACCACAAAATTAGAAAAAAATATAAATTAATAATATAAATATCAGAAAAGTACCAAAAAAAACCCAAAACAAACAAACATCAAAAAATAATAATAGTGATGCATTTGGCAGTTTTGATTTCACATTTCCAAAAAAGAGTGGGCTGAAGTAAAAAATGCATTTAATCCCACCCCTTCTTCATTAGTCAGTATAACTTCATTAATTATCCAGCTTCCTTATAGATATACTCTCATATCAATTATTACTTAAACTAATCTAAATATCTAAATTAGTTATCAAATCAATTAGTTAACAATGCAGTTAGTTACCAATTCTATATGTCTTGTAAAGTTAAAGTTTACTACTAATAGTATGTAGTAGTAGTAGTAGTAGTAGTATGTAGTACTGTCAATATGACTATAACACTTTGTACATATAAATCTCTGTGCCTTTTAATTTATACAGAAATTTTCATTATCACTCATATCCTGTGAGTGAACACAACACTTAGTGACTCAGTAATAACACACTCTTAATGTCAACTCCTAGAGGACACATTTATTCATACCCAGCCAGGCAGATGGGACTTAAATGACTTGTTCATCACATTAAATGTCCAGATAAGTGCCACACTAACATTGTACTGATAAAGGTCACCCAATGAAACACTGTCATTATCATCCACAGAGCTAATTGTGTGCAAAAGACTGTGCCTCTAATTAATTACTTTTTAATGAGGAGTTTATTACATGCTCTGTGTGCGGGGCTGTCTATGTTTGTACATGTGTAGCTTGGGTTTTAGAGGCTTAAAATGTGGCTGTAATCTTCTTTGTGCCTTCTCGTCATTAGATCCGTTTGTCAAAGTGTATCTCTTGCAAGACGGCAGGAAGATCAGTAAGAAGAAGACTTCCACCAAAAGGGACGACACGAACCCCATCTTTAATGAAGCCATGATCTTCTCTGTGCCGTCCATCGTCCTGCAGGTGACACTTTAGACTGTGGCACTAAGCTAGTCCTGGATGATGAAACTTTGCAACAAAAACAGAATAATAAACTAGCATGGGCAATAGTAATTCTAACATCAGTGCTTGAATTATTTAAGCAAATAAAACATGAACAGTTGTGTATACAAGTATGCACATGCAGCTGACATATATAACATGTCAATGGATGTTAAGTGGAATTAACATTTCATTATCATTTTTATACTGGTAAAATGAGTTTGCCATGTACTTAATTTTAAATAGTTATGACTGTCATATTCATGGTTCTCGGGTCTTATTTTATTGTGTATGTATTTATATGTACATTTTTATAATTTTTTCAGCATATGTGCTAATTGCTCTTTTGAAAAAAGATGATGACATAACTCAAGAGAAATAAATAATGTTTAAATAGGATAATAATAAAATATATCAATAGAATAACACAGAATTTAGTATGGTTGCAGAAAAAGCAATAACACAGACGCTTTGCTGTGAAATACGTTTTATTTTTTATTCGTACTTACAAAGTATGTCGGCCTATGTTATATGCAGTATGCACACAATCAGCGCATACTACTTCGTCATACATTGACGCATGACTTTTGACCCTTTTTCTTATATACCATTTCCCTGGAGATAAAAAAAAATGCCATTTGCCAAACTCGCCAGGGACAGAAGTCGACCTATAAAGCACTGCTGTTGCTCCTTTGTAATGTATGTAGTTTTAACTTTCAAGTAATAATTGCATATATTAGTAGATCTAACATACAGTTTGTATTATATTCACAAATGATAAATGCCATATGTATTTCTTTGTCGTTTTTTATTTTATAGTTATGTATGTCTTTGTGTTGTTGGTAATCCATGTGATTTTTTTGCTGACTTTAACAAATAATACTCCTGTTTTTACTTTTTGACTGGTCATTAGTGACTTGAATGTCAGTCATCGGTCATTGCGGCGTCTGACAGCTGTCAACATGCTGATAAGCTGTCATTGGTCTTTGGCCCAGTCAATGTGACGTATCTCCTGCATCGCAGAGGATTGTGGATCAGAATTGCCAGAAATGCATAGTGGCAGGCATACTGCAAAATGAGAGCGGTTACAGTCGAACATCCTGGAACTTTGGGCATACTGCATTTGACATGTAATTTACTGGGACATATTTGATCTTTTTTTGCATACTTTTTTTTTTCGCATTTTGTAAGCACAAAGTAACTGCTCTTACACTTCTGGCTATTTTCAAAATGAACCAAGCAGTAATAAAATTCAGTGTGAGTAAAAGATGATGGGGTTAAAATGTCAGAAACCATAAAAAAAAGCAAATGCTATTATTACACATGCCCACTTAGCTGATTTCTTAAAGATCTGGATGAGCCCTGCTGTAAAAAAGATGCTGAGTCATTCCTACACAGCAGGTTGTGTAACTCTGTAACACTGTTTGCAGGAACTCTCCCTGAGGGTGACAGTGGCAGAGGCCACAGACGACGGCCGGGGCGAGAACCTGGGTCACGTGATCATCGGCCCTGAAGCCAGCGGGATGGGGATCACCCACTGGAACCAGATGCTGGCCACTCTGAGGAAACCCGTGTCCATGTGGCACCCTCTGCGCAGGATCTAGCCCTCTTTGCCCTCATGCATACCGACCTGTTTCAAGTAAAACACTTGCTTCTTCACTTTCCTTTCACCTCTTCCCTTATTTGGTGCCATGCTCAAATCTGTTTTAACTAAGAGTTTTTGGCCCACAGGAGGATACTGTGTGGGCTATGGGTTGTTCTGCTGGTGAGTAACAAATTAACAACACCTTATCTTCATGTATGGGAGAGGAATCTGAAAAGCCAGTGTTTGACTCTGAACGGGTTGTTTTAATTGATCCTTGGATACACTTAAATCCTGTATTTAGTATTTGGCTTCATTCTGGCTTGGGTGCATTATGCGTGAGGGTGGAAGGAGCAACACATATGCCAAATTACCCAAATTACACTCTGAAAGTAACAGATGAGTTTTAAAATGGTGTGCATCCTGTATCCTTACCTTGTTCCACTGGCTTGAGAATTGTGCTGAATCCTGATACTCCAGAAGAGGATACATGAATATGTGGATACCTTTTCCCTTCTCAGAATTTAGGGGTGCATAATGTGTAATTGCTGAAAGAACAGCATATATGCCAAATTACCCAAATTACTCACTAAAGTAACTGAGTTTTCAAATGGCGTGCACCCTACATCCTTACCTTCTCTCCTTGGCTTGGAAATTGTGCTGAATCCCAAATCTCCACAGTGGCAAAGAAAACATGATTATGTGGAAACTTTTTCCCTTCTTAAAAGTCTGGGGTGCATTATATGTAAAGGTGGAAGAGGCAGTGCATATGCCAAATTACCCAAATAACACACTGAAAATCATTGATCAGTTTGAAATAATGTTAATCCTCTGTCCTTGTGTTGGCAAAACAAACAAAACAAAAAGAACCCAGACTAGGCAGGCGTAATCCCCTCTCTGCATGGTGCCTACTCTGGTTGTAGCCTGTTCTAGCTGTCTAGAGAATGACCGACTGGACGGAGAGGTGAAATCGCTTCTCTTTCAGGAAAACACTCATTTGTCTTTTCAAACCAGTCATTGATTGCGCCTTCTTGATTGATTTCGTAGCGGTCTCAAAGCTGATTGAGTAAGCTCTATTGGATTTGCTTGTGTGATTTGTTAACAGTGAGAGCGACAAATAATAGAGATTTAAGTATTTATTGTGCTTTTGAAAAGAAAAAATCCAGGTACTCTTATCCAGGTGAAATAATTGTAATTTGTAGCAGTTGTTAACAGGGTGGCCAAATCAGATGTAATCAGCATATAAATATCATATTACATTGTTCTATTTTTACCATGATTAATGCAATACAAGTTGCATAAGCATATTTAATAGTGTAAATAGTGTACTACAGCATTCTTGTCATTGTCATTTTTCTCTCTAAATTCTGGGTGCAAATTATGTTTTTCATAGTAATACACTTTAATAAACATCAAACTCCAACTTCATTTATATAACACTATATTTAACACCCATATTGTTGCTGATCAATGAAATATTATCAAAACACCTCTGGGAATTTAACTTGTGATGTAAAGTATACTAACCCCTTTAAATGGGTTTACAGTTCCTTTTGTCTTAGAGGAAACACCTTGATATTCTGAATTAATCTGTAGTTGTTTATCACCAGACACTTGTCACACTCATTTTAGCTTTTGTCATTAAGATACCTGCAAACTTTTTGTTAGCACTGAGGGCCTTTCTAGTTGAAACCAATAGTACCTACTGCTAAAAAAAATTAAAGTTAAAATGAAGACAGTGTGACAGGGGTCTTAGAAAAGTCAGAATGTCAAGGTGGCTTTTTACGTCTGAGATATTCTCTACAACATTGTGCAATAGTGCTGTTTAGTTGTAACTTTTTGAATGTGAATTATCATGTGAAATATCTGCTAACTCAAGAATCATCAGCCTTTTGCACTGTTGTGATTTTCATTTCAATCAAGCAGGACCTAGAACACATTTTTGGTCACGTTCTGATTGCATTCCTCACCTCACTTTGAAAATCAATCCAAAAATAACACACCTGTGGTCACATAATAGACAATATTTCCTACTGTGCCAAATAATGAAGCAATATTTTCATTTACAATCAGCATTTGCAATCAGTTCAACAAAGCTGTAGCCTACATTTGACCATGCATGGAGTTATTTAGCACTTGATGTGAATGTGCCTCAAGAATACAGTGTATTGTGTGAATGCTGTTTGAAATAAAAGCAATTCAACAGTAACTGTCTGACCGCATGTTTGTGTTGTTGTTGTCGGCAAAAAGAAAGATGTCTCACTCTGCTGTTATTTCTGGATACCGTGACTGGAGAAAAAAAAGTAGGTCTTCATACTATCTTGCGTGTTTACCGCAAAAGTAAATCGTACAACAGGTACAGGGTGTGTGAGTAGCATGTAGGTGCTCCAGGAACTCCAGAGACCCCAAAGACTCAAGGCTATTTGTGTGGCAACTGTTTGTGCTAATTGTATTTATAAATGTGTTTGTGAATATTGCAAAGTTCAAATGGGGTCATGTTTATTGTGTTAAAAAGAAGAGGCCATATGAAAGCCACACTGCTGTGGCATTTTCAACCTTCTTGGTGGAAATTTTGTTGAGTTCACAACTTCGTGTTTGCAACTTCCCATACCATAAACACAAGTTCAAGAGTTCCATTTGTATGCAGCACTAAAAGACAGTAGTGAAAGTAGTATTTAGATCTTTTACGTAAGTCTTTAAAGTAACAATACCCCAGTGTATCAATATTCTGTTACAAGTAAAAGCCCTACACTCAAACTGTTGCTTAAGTAAAAAGAATTTACTGACTTCAAAATATAGCCTACTTAAAGTACCAAAAGTGAAAGTACTCATTATGCAGAATTGCCCACATCACTTTAATTTTGCAGCAGATGAAGGTGGACCTAATTTGAATTACTTTATATACTGCTGGGTAGCTTAATTTTATTATTTTACTATTTTAAAAAGCTTAACTTGTTATTTTAAAATAATAATCTAAATCTGCAAAGAAAATAGCCTGACTAAAGCTATCAAATAACTGTAGTGAAGTAAAAGGCATTTGCCTTTATTTGCCTTCATAATCTAGTGGAGTATAAAGAAGAAAGTAATGACACTGATATAGTGCAGTTACCTCAAAATTTTACTTAAAGTTTAAGTGTGAAAGATTTAGGGACATTTAGTGGTGTCTAACAGATTGCAACCAGCTAAAACTTCTCCTGGCTTAAATTCCTTCTGTGTTATCGTCCAAGAGGTTTTTAGCTGGAGCAGAACTATCCTCAGAGGTCTCTTCCTCCTGACAGCAATGGACCAGGCAATTAAAACCACTGAAAACACTGAATAAAGAGCTTTCACATTAAAAATAATGTATTTCTGACGCAGCTTGGCATCTTGGAGATGGGCGGCTCACCCACCACATGCTGCTGTATGCTCACCCCTTTTCTCTGATAAGTTAATGTGTAATTACCTTATCTCTGAACCAGACATTGAGGAGGTTTTAACTATGTGCTGAATTATCCGCAGCGGTCTTCTCCTTTCCAAAAACAAGCGAACTCTATGATTTCAATTGGTAAAAACACTGAATACAGCAGTTGCACATTACAATGATACATTTCAAATGCAGTTTGGCATTTAGCTGCCGGCCACTCGTCCAAGACATGCTGGATATGGTCACTTTTTTTAATCCAATAATTTAAAATAGACTAGATAAAAGACTTAAGGAGGTTTTCACCAGAAACTGAATTATCTGCAGAGGTCTCACCAAAAGAAATGGGCCCTGTTATTTAAACCATAAGAAACACTGAATTAAGCAGTTTTCTGCGCTGCTTATTGCAGTTGGGCTTCTAACTACGGGGGCTGAGACAAAACATGAAAGTATGAATGGCCCTTTCTAGAGTCCAGTTTGTCCGTTTTGGACTACTGTGGAAACAGTAGTCCCACTGCTTAGTACATAAAAACAGCTCATGTTAAGGTAAGGAGACAATTCCTATTCTTAGGTTATTATTATTATTTATTATTAAGCTTATTTTAATCAGGGACAATGTACAGAATAACATTAGTCTCAGAAGAAAAGAGATGCTTTGTACCAGATTTAGTTTACTAGCTAATTTCCATCTACAATCCCTGGGCAGCTAAGGGCAGCAGTAAAATACAAATCATAACAACAGTCACACAGACACACACACACACACACACACACACACACACACACACACAAACACACACACACACACACACAGAGGCCACATTCCATAGATAATAAGAACACATAACAATATATGGATATTAAAATATTATATACATGTTTCCCAGAGTTCTTGAAAACTTTTTGGCATGAAAAATTAATGTGTACGAGACTGATTCCTAAAAATCCATTGCATGCATTGCAGGTGATTATACATAAAGAAAACTTTATCACATTCTGTAAGTATATCCCCCTAAATCTTACACAGTGGTCCTTTAAGTACAGTGCTTTGGTGGCCTACATATATAAATTATATGGTAAAAGTGAGAAGGTGGGTCTTGCTTTACTATCTGATGTTAAAAACAGTCTCTTGTAAGACTTTTGCACTTTAAAACAGTTTTTTTTTAACTAAGCCAAAAGATAACATCTTGTGTTATGTAAAGACAAGAGTATAGTTCATGGCTTTCTCCTCTTGTCTCAAAAGTAGGTCAGTTTCCTTCTTTCAGCCAATCAGGATGGAGGGGCGCATGAGGGGGCGGGGTCACATGGAGCAAAGTCCAGGAAGAATTTGCCAGACATCGGGTCAGACAGATAACAGCGTCCCTGCAACACCAACCCAGCAGTGTGTGGTCTTAACGTCCAGAGGCGCTGAACTGTCGAAATGGCTGACAACAGAGATAAAGCCACCGATCAAATGAAGATATGGAAGGAGAGCAGGGTCTCCCAGGTCTGTATATTCCCTGCATTTGAGCTAGTGTTTTTTCTGCGCAGCGCTGCCTGACTTGGGATAAATGGGTGAGAGGTCGTTTAGGGTAACAAGCTAACAACACAGAGCTAGCTTTGCTGGTGAGCTAGCGTTCAACACCGAAACCCGGCTTTGCAGACGACTTCATAATGTTTTAACGTGTCCAGTACGTTACTGTTAACGGTGTGTTCAGGTGATGTTTACAGTCGTTGCGTTTTTAAAGCGCTCAGAAGCAAACCTGTCATGAGTCGTTTGCTAACGTTACATGCTAAGCTAGCCAGTCTAATATGAAATAACGTTATGTGGCATTGACCAAAACCCGTTTCTTTTTCTTAAAAGAAACATGCAAACAGCCTTAAACAAGGCCATGGTCTTGAGGCATGTTTGTAGTTGAACTTTACTCATGTGGGTTATATAACCAGAGGAAATCGGAGCAAATAGCGACCATCACCTTAAGTGACCCAACGCCCCTCCCACCACTTCATGTTGAGTTAGTTTGGATTTTGTAACTTACTGTCTCAATATTGTTTTTTTTTTTTGTTTGTTTTTTTGCATTCAAGCTGTTTAGCAGCTGTGCAGGTTTCCTGGGCAGTGTTGTGATAATCCTCACACTAAGCAGAGTGCACCTTTTTCAAATGAATATAAATAAAATGATATGTGACAAACAGCTGTGAAAATAATGAAGATGGAGTGTTCTCAGCACATTTATCTGGTGGACCTAGCTGGTGCATCAGGTGCAACTTTGCAACAATCAGTGTCTGGTCAGCTGTAGAAATATGCATGCAGTTTGCTTGCAAGTAAGTAACACTGAATTGAATGGCGTTCTACAGTGCAATGTTCTGTTAGGAAACCTTGGACCCTGGCATTCATGTGGATGCCACCTGACATTGCACAAGGCACCGACCTGGCCTCCAAACTTGGACGTCTGCAGCAGTGTATAGGTGGGTGCAACGAGCCAAGTGGCTTCTACACATATGTCAGGATCCAAGGTTTCACCCAAGCAGAACATTGCATTGTAACATGATAATCAATGATATTCACTTCATCCTGCCAGTGGTTTTAATGTTTTTGCAGATTAGTGTAGTTGGGAAACTTTGTTTATTTGTTTGTTTTATGAGAGATGAAACATTTAGTCAATTTGTTGGGTTGGTTGGTTGACAGAAGTGAATCTTAAACAATTGTGATTGTTTGCCATCAGCTAAAGCCAAACATTGGGTATCTTGTGTTGACAAATATAAAGATTTGCTACTTCTGTATTTTATATTATTTTTGGATCTTTACTTTTTCTTTCTAACAAAACAAAATATTGAAGCTGTCATCTTGGGTTATCTGACCTACTATATGATGATTTATTTACAATATGATATCAAATTTAGATTGTGATACATGCACATGTGATGTAATTTGTCAACATATCTTAAGTAAGTACTTACTGTACTGTTTGTTTTTTAACCATGAATTCTGTTTGCAACAGAGGTCAGACACACTGACCACAGGGGCTGGCCATCCAGTGGGAGACAAGCTGAACCTGCAGACTGCAGGACCCAGGGGCCCTCTGCTGGTCCAAGATGTGGTCTTTACAGATGAGATGGCTCATTTTGACCGGGAACGAATCCCAGAGAGAGTGGTGCATGCCAAAGGGGCGGGTGAGTGTTAAATCAATCTCCTCTGTGTCACCTCCATGGTGTCTATATCCAGTTGGCATTACACATTAGGGAAGAGTTTTGTTACCAAACGCTACGTCACAATGGCTTGTATTGTTGTATTGTTTTCGTATTGTGTGTGTGTGTGTGTGTGTGTGTGTGTGTGTCTGAGAGAGTGAATCCATTTTGAGTCTTTATTTTTTTCATCTTTTGTTAATATGTCTTTCTGCAGACTGTTTTTGTCAGCACAATAGCTTTGCAACTGTGCAAGATGCAGTCACAAAACCACAGGTGTGTAGATGAGATAAAAATGAAAGTCGAGTTTGAAGATGGCCGTGGTCCAAGCGAGGGGGCAGAAGTAGAGTTTAGGAAGTAGGGAAAGAGGCAATTACCCCCCCTCAATTTATGCCCTTGGCCCACGTTCATTTTAAGTTGCAGATTTCATCTCGAGATGTTGTGTTGTTTATTATTGCAAAAAGTAGCTTGTTTCTACCTCCTCCGTCAGTAAACAGTTAATATGTGCGTCACACATAGTTTAAGTAGCTGTGGTTACACTCGTCTCTTTGAATGATGTTACGGTGTCCAAATCAATGTAGTGGTGGTGTTGAAATGCTCCATCCAATTATTATTAATTATAATGATATAATACTTGTGAAAGTATGCAGGACTAAGAACTCTTTGCCAGGATGGTTTTGTTTCTCATGCTCATATTCCATTAATTCAATGACACAAACTTAAATAACAGGACTTGTCAGACTGAAAAAAAAAATTAAATATCAAACAGATTTTGAGCATGGAAGTATCCCAGTCACAATTATAAGCAAACAAAAAATATTGTAAGTGCATATCAATAAATTAAAAATTAAAATAAAACTGGCACTTTCCTTGAATTATACATACATTTTGGTGGATTAGGCAGCTTTATAACCTTTGGGTCAATATTTGTAACAAAATAAAGTCAACTCAAGGTTTAGTTCCTAGCTAACTCTAGTGATGTGGTTGAGTTGAGATTATTTTCTTACAGAGCATAATAGTCTGACAAATATAGCATAGTTTACAATTCAGACTAGTTATTGATATTGGAAA
This sequence comes from Plectropomus leopardus, assembly GCF_008729295.1. Lineage (NCBI taxonomy): Eukaryota > Metazoa > Chordata > Actinopteri > Perciformes > Serranidae > Plectropomus > Plectropomus leopardus. The sequence continues at coordinate 12,360,013 of NC_056473.1, read as the reverse complement.
GAGCTCAAACATACGTGCACACACTTGATCAAAGTCGACTGAACTAACTGACAAAAAAGAATGCAAAACGCCCATGAGGGTCATTCTTATTTATGGATTAGCTCCTGCAAATCTGCTAATCATTGCAAGCTTTTTGGATCAAGGTCAAATACTTTGGTCAGATATTAAGCAAATTTTGTTTGTTGCCCCTCTTAATAGAAAACCGCATTCTGTCCAGTGTGTGGTGACATAACACTCGACAAGTCTGAGCAGTCAGCTACATGTAGTTGAACCACACATATTTCACCTGATATAAATATGTCAACTACACTATGCATGTCTTATTATTTTTCCTACGTGATGCAGGAGCATTTGGCTACTTTGAGGTGACTCATGACATCACTCGCTACTCCAAGGCCAAGGTGTTCGAGCATGTCGGCAAGACTACACCTATTGCTGTCCGCTTCTCCACTGTGGGTAAGAATAATTATGTTATGTTTTAACGTTTGAGTCACTACCTTGTATAAAGGAATTGTATACGGATATTTGCCCATACTATATATATATATATATATATATATATATATATATATATATATATATATAAAAAGGCTTTGCCCCTGCATTTTATGTCCTGACAGTGTCCTGTTTCAAGTCACTATTGCAAGTTGCAGAGATAGAATAAGCATAAAGACAAAAATCGTCAGAAGATACAAATGAGCTGACAATTATGTGTGTCCCTAAATATACTAATTATAATTTCAAACAAAAACAACAAAAAACTAGTGGCATTTTATTGTTTTTTTTATGTTCTGTTGATTTGACTTTAATCTTTTTCAAAACTGTACCATCTGTTTTTATTCCTCAGCAACAGCCGGGGCCAAAGGCATTATGGTTTAAGGTTGTCCGTCTGTCTGTCTCATTCTTGTAAACACAATATCTCAAGAATGCCTTTGTTTGTGCCAAATTCCTCAAATTTGGCAAAAGCATCTGCTTGGACTCAAAAATGAACTAATTAGTTTTTGGTGGTCAAAGGTCAAGGTCACTGTAACCTCATCTATCTCATTCTTGAAAAAAATATATCTCAAGAACACCTTAAGTGAATTTCAAATTTGGCACAAATGTCCACTGGGACTCAATGATGAACTGATAAGACTTTGGTGCTCATAGGTCAAAAGTCAAGGTTAAAGACCTCGTCTCTTACTCTTGTAAACGCAATATCTCATAAACAGCTTGAGGAGATACAAAATGTTGAAGATATATTTGATATACAAAGGGTCAAAGGTCAACCTCACTATGACATCATCATGTTCTATGTTGTAGTCAATCAATAATCATTTGTGAAATGGAAATAATACATGATAATAATACAATAATACATGATCTCTGCTTAAAAAACAACTTAAATGATAAGCAGTGAAATAAAAACTATAGCTCTGTCAATAGCTGTGTTCGAAACCGCCCCCTTCATTCATTTACTCACTATTCCCTATGTAGTGTGTATTAGATAATGCAATATATAGGGAATAACGAACGAAATTTTCGGACACTACGTTGAAATCTTTTTCCCCCCCAGAAATACACGGCTGCATTGCATTGTGATATACGGGAATTACATGTAGGGTAACATTGTATGTACACTGAAATTTTCTGTGCATTGTGGGTATTTTATAGAGCACTATATAGCGGATGAAATTAACCACTAAGAATTTGAACACCACTAGTGCACTATATCCGTGATAGGGGACGGTTTGGAACACAGCTAATGTCTGTGGTATTCTGACATTAATTTCTCAGTTAAATTTTTTCTCTTATTTGCATTTTATTTCAGCTGGTGAATCAGGATCAGCAGACACAGTGAGAGATCCCAGAGGCTTTGCAGTCAAGTTTTACACTGAGGAGGGCAACTGGGACCTGACGGGCAACAACACCCCCATTTTCTTCATCAAGGACGCCTTGCTGGTGAGTGGGTGGTGTATGAGCCATGCTTTGCTTGAACTGATGTGTGGAGGGCCACAATGTGATTGGATAATAGTCCCAACAAGTTTTGTCTCAAGCATGTCAAAAAAGAGGAAATATAAACAGATAGTAGAGCCAGTTCCATCAGTCATGAAAAAAGTTTATTGCATTCCAAAGTCAAACACTTATGGAGACCAAACTCCGTATTGCAGCACAAAAATGATCAAACTAAAATCAGATCAGATCTTGGTAAAGGGTAAGTTCTTTCAATCAATCAGGTCTATCAGATAGCTTTCAATCTGATTTTGTCATGTTTTTATGTTTAAGTGACTAATAGAACAATCATTGAAACTGCTCCGGTATTGAGGTAGTGCGCTGCAGCTGACAGTGGTGAAACAGACTGCAATGTTACTACACTGATAATATGGCACTGTTATTTTACATCCACCAAAATCTCTCTTTTTTGCCACAGTTTTTGGTAAACATAAATGATCTTACTCTTAAACAATAAAGTCGACCACTGTAGGGATCCTTTTCATAATGTTGTCAGACACTTAAAATGATAATCTGAGCTGCAGGGGTAAGAACCAGCACTTACTGGACATACACTGACAGTGCACAAATGCCCTGAGAGGTTTCATTTCAGCCTGTTTTGGCACTGCTGGCTGCAGTGCTCTCACTCAGTACTGAACCAATTTAAAAAATGTTCCCATTAGTCATATAGACACAAAAACATGGGAAAATGGATTCTGATTCAAAAATACCAGAGTTACTCTTTAACATGGATCAAATATAAAACACATCGCATTGACCTGCCCCCTTTTCCCCATGCAGTTCCCGTCGTTCATTCATTCCCAGAAGCGCAACCCCCAAACCCACATGAAAGACCCTGACATGGTGTGGGACTTCTGGAGCCTGAGGCCTGAGAGTCTGCATCAGGTAGCTGCTGCTGAGTCTGAGACTGTTGTCGGAGACAGATTCTAGTCTAGTGTAACAAGGAATATTTCAGAGAGGAAGCAACTTAGTTGATGGCATATGAATATTTTTGATCAAAATGAACAATTTTTTTAAAGTAATGTAGTATTGCAGTGTTTTGTTAGCCTTATTGCATTTATACATACAGTCGTCTGCTCTTGGCTTACATTAGTAGTAGTTGGCAGAGAAAACTTTGCATGATTTTGGATCTTCTGTCGTGGATTCTCTGCAGGTGTCTTTCTTGTTCAGCGATAGAGGTTTGCCTGATGGCTTCCGTCACATGAACGGCTATGGCTCTCACACCTTCAAACTGGTCAATGCTGCGGGCGAATGTTTCTACTGCAAGTTCCACTACAAGGTCTGTTTGAGCCCAGGTTTAATCCTCATTTAACTTAGATATGCCGCCTGAGATTTTGGCATTGCTTTGTTATTTTATATGTTATGTTTTCTTTTTATAGACTGATCAAGGAATAAAGAATCTGTCAGTGGAGGAGGCAGGCCGCCTGGCTTCCACCAACCCAGATTATGCCATTGGAGACCTGTTCAATGCCATTGCCAATGGCAACTTTCCATCCTGGACCTTCTACATCCAGGTCATGACCTTTGAGCAGGCAGAGAAGTTCCCGTTCAACCCCTTCGATCTTACCAAGGTACCACATCCTTCCACAACAGGACAAACTGGGCCGCAAAGTTGAGTCCTGTAGTTGTAAAAATGTATTCACTTACATTATAACCTGGATGCCCACACGTTTTCCATTTTAAAATGAAATACTTTTTTTACACTTAAATTTCTAAAAGGTCTCTGCAGATTTCTTATACCATAATACCATATTTGGTACCTTAGTACAAACCGCCAGTCTTCAGAAAACTTGCTGTGGCCCGCACTCTTGTATGATCAATTTATTTTTTAGAAATTCTGAATTTTAGCTTTTAGAAAACAGAATCGAATAGTCTGGAAATATTATATCTGCAAATATTTTTTCAAACTCAAACTTTTTTCCACACATATCCAGACCTGAAAATGACTAAAGTCCAATTTCATACTTTTTCATATTGCTCAGGAACCCAACTGTAACCTCTTGTGGGTTACTTCAAATGTGTGTTTGCAACAAATTGACATTATTACAGGTGTTTTTGTAGGTTCACCGCAGTGTTGATACTTGTCAGTGAAACTTGCATGAGGTTGAATGATGTACAGTCCCATCAAGATCTATTTCTGTTCAAGTGAGTCAAAAATATCGTTAAGGGAAACGTATTTTTTAAAAAAAAGTTCACTGAAATTGTCAAAACAAACGCATAATTGTAAATAATGTTCTTATCACATAAGAGTGTATGATATTATCTTTCAATAAATAGAAAAATAACCTACTAAAAATGTATTTGAAGCAAACCCTTAACAGCTCATCAGTCAAATAATTTAATGAAGCTCTACAAATGAATCCCAATCTGTCAGATAGTTTTTATCACTCTATTTTTGTAACCTCGTAAAGAGAAATACAAAAAATTCAAGCCATCAACACATTCGGGCACTATGTAGTATGTACTGTGGTGCTAGCATTAGGAGTATATGATCCTGGCATCCCTCATTTTACATCACTTTGTGTTGGATTGTGAGCAAAACTTTTTCCTTAGTTATCATTTTAATTTTCCAATTAATAAAAGGATTAATTATTCATGCAGATACCAACATCAGATGACGAGTTTTTTGAATTGATGTTTATTATAGAAATGAGGTGATGTTAAGAAACTATCTCTCAGCTAATGAATGTTGCATTTTTTCTCATTTAGGTTTGGTCACATAAAGATTACCCCTTGATCCCAGTGGGCAAAATGGTACTGAACCGGAACCCAGTCAACTACTTCTCAGAGGTGGAGCAGCTGGCCTTTGACCCCAGCAACATGCCGCCGGGCATCGAGCCGAGCCCTGACAAGATGCTGCAGGTGACACCGCAACACATGTTCTCCTGACGTTTTTCAGTCAATTGAAAACAATAAATAAATAATTACATCATAAACAAAAGCAATATTCCGCTGCCTGAAGCGCAGTGTCGGTGACAGTTGTGGCCAGATGCTGTTTTTGGGGGTGGGGTGGGTGAGGTTGTCCATCCCTTCTCATGAATGAGATTTGTCAGGGCTGCCTTGAGGGAATGTCTTCAATTTTGGCATGGACGTTAACTTGGACTCCATGGTGAACTGATGAGAATTTGGTGTTCAAATGTCGAGGTCACTGTGACCCAGCCTATCATGACAAATGAAATTTTGTTTTTTAAATTTTGTCTAAAAAACGACTTATAAATCAACCTATTACCATTTGGTCAGATACTGAATCGGCGACACTAATCTTGGGTGCTCACCTTGAGATCCTCTGTTCTGCCAGTGGGAGATGTGTGTGGAGCATCCATGTTTTCACAGACATCGATGTTGACTGTAAGTGCAACTTGACTGGTTTGCAGAGGCATTAGTTTTTGTTTTGATCACTAAAACAACATTCCTTGATAACTTAAAAAATCTTGAAGGACCAGTCTCAGTCTCATTTGTGTCTCATTAAAGTGTGGTTATTAGGTGATGCCCAAGTTTGGATGCTTTCATTCTCTTCCAGCAGAAATAAAGTTGGGTTAAATACTGCCAATAAACTTCTCAAAATGTATTCACATTTGACATTACAGAAACCTGCGGTGTAACAGGGTTCTGTCTTGTGTGTCTTTCTCCTGTATCTTCGTCTAGGGTCGTCTTTTCTCCTACCCAGACACACATCGACACCGACTGGGAGCCAACTACTTGCAGATTCCCGTCAACTGCCCCTTCAGGGCCCGTGTGACCAACTACCAGCGTGATGGTCCAATGTGCATGTTTGACAACCAAGGTAGGTCATTGTCCTGCCTGTTTGTCTGTCTCTGTGGATTTGTCTGTGTTTCTTCCTGCATACAATAATGTGTATGCAGTGTTTTCTAGCAGTGATGGGCCACCTGGCATAAAATAAAGCACACCCCCCACCACCAGATGCAGTACCTAGGGTTCTCCAACAGATGTCGCCATTTGGACTGTATTAAATTTGACATAGTGAACCATATTTAGCAATTCAATTCAAAACTATTTTATTTAAAAAGCCCGTTATCACAAATCACAATTTGCCTCAGAGGGCTTCACAGTACATGACATCCTTCTGTCAGCAACTGAGGAAAACTTCCCCAAAATGCCCCTTTAACAATGAATAAAGATGGTAAAAACCTCAGGAAGAGTGACTGAGGACGGATCTCTCTTTTGCAGGACAGACAGACGTCTAATAAATGTCGTAAAGAACAATAAATTTACAGTAGACAACATAATGATATGAGAGAGAGGGAGATAGGGGTAGTGATGCACAGCAACAATTCCTTCATAGTCGATCAGTACCAGCCATTCTCATCACTAATGAGCAGAAGTGAGAATGCTTTGTTTTTCCACATACATTTTTATTGGCAACATTTTTGCAACGTAGTACAATACAGTAAATCACACAAAAAAATCTAAGGGCAAAATGGACACTGTTTGAGGAATTCATTATTTATTCCCCCCCCATCATTTATAAATGCCTGTTCATGGCTTGACTTGATTCGGTTTTACTTAATTATCAGGAAAAAACATTCTGAAATTTGTCTTGCGTCCCAGGATGTCAACCATTTCATACATACAAAAAAACCCCAAACATTTAACCAAATAACAACACAACAAACACTACTGATTACATCAAACTTTATGAAAAGTGGATGTGGTTCAAAATGAAACATTTCATCATCATTTCAGCTCTAACATTGTTTGCATCTCGGTTTTGATGTTGCTATTTTCAGTCTTTACATACAAAACCTTTGTCCATATTTCCCATTTTTCTTCCAAATGAAATTCTTATAGTCTCAAGATATGTTTCTTTTTCTGTTTAGAAGATTTATTCAATATTCAGTTCTAACTGTGTTGAATATATGAAGACAAAACACTGTCATTTACACTGTAACAAACACCTCTTTTGTTGTAGTTACTTCAGTATTTGTAGAATTCATCCCTCTTCCTCTTCTTACTCAACTCACCAGTGTTTGCTCTTCCCGGCCTCTAGGTGGAGCTCCAAACTACTATCCCAACAGCTTCAGTGCCCCAGAGACCCAGCCTCAGTTCATTGAGTCCAAGTTCAAGGTGTCTCTGGATGTGGCACGCTACAACAGTGCAGATGAAGATAATGTCACACAGGTAAAGAGAATGTCACAGTTTAACAGGCCTATTTACTTGGCTAATATATTCAAATGGCTCTCCTGGACTGTTGCTCAAACTGCAGGCTGTACGTCTGCAGTTTGTTGTTGCCTGCCACCCTTGCTGCCATTGCAGACACAAACAGGATACAGATCAGTGTTTTTCCAACTTTGCCCTTTGTAGATGGGCTTCTAACTACAGTGGTTGCTGCAAAAACACATTTATTTTAAGTCATGAAGTCATTACTCTTTTTCTATGAAAGCACTTATGTATGTATTTCAAAGTTGCACTGATTAATTTTTCATTGTCAACAATAGATACAATGATTACTTGTATTTGGAAGCTGCTTATAGTGGCAAACCTTCAGAGAATTATCACCCAACTCTGCAGCTCCCTTGAGCTTTACAGAGTTTCAGCCTTTTTCAACTCATTGGTTTGGTGTTGTGGTTGGCATGTTTATTGCTTTGGTTCCCTCTCACTTTTCTCATCAGTGTGGTTTTCAGCAGAAGCAGCTCCAGGAAGCAACCCACAGTATGCTTCCTGTCCAGTACCGAACAGCGGAAAGACAAAGTTAGCGACTAGCTAATGATTGTAATGAAGCAGTGTAAGACCCACATTTTAGGACCAAAACAGAACTTAAGGAGAGTGAATATGAAACATAATTACAAATTTATGTTAATGTTACTTAATTCTGCTTTAATATGATGAATATCAATCAGTATTCAACTACCCTGCTGCAGTTAAAGTACAGCAAAGCAGACAAGGGAATTTATCATCCACATGTCTGGCTAAATGGGCAATAAGTCACATTTCTAGTATATTAAAAGGGCACCCATTTGTTTGTTGACTTTTTTTCTTTTTTTGTACTCTGACCCAATGTTTTATATTTGTGTTTTATTGCAGGTTCGTGCCTTCTTCACCCAGGTGCTGAATGAAGAGGAGCGCCAGAGACTTTGCCAGAACATGGCAGGGTCCCTGAAGGGAGCACAGCTCTTCATCCAAAAACGCATGGTGAGTCTGCATCACCTTTTTAGTATCCACACAGTATGTGTCACTTGTCACTTACCATTTAAAGAGTGTTATTATGTTATCAGTTAACATTTACTCTTAATAGCAGAAAAGAATGATTGTTAATGATTGGGTTAGTGAACTAATAGCACCTACTTAGAAATGACACAAATAAAAAAAAAACACAAAACCACATGATGTAGCTTTTAAAAACAAACAAATAAGACGGTGAGCTTGCACACAGGAAACATGGTTTTGTGGGTGTAAAGCAAGGCAAATGACAAGAGGCAAATGACTTTACAAACTTTAAAGTAAAGCATTTAAATACAAACTCTGAAAGACTGAATATGAGAACATATACAAACTTAGACATAATCCTGAAGTTGCCATAAACACATAGGAAGGCAGCAAAAAAAAGGTTTAAAGCCTGCTTTTACAGGAGGGGTTAGGGCACACTTTAGTTCATCTGGCAATTCTTTTCAAAAGCATGATGCAGAGTCACTGACTCAGTCTTCACTGATCTTTGATTTCACTCTCAGAAAAGGGAGCGTTTTTTGCCAGAGGACTGGCCTTTTATATTGTACAAGCTGGCTTGCACTTTATTTTGGTGTCTACACCATTCAGTTATTTACATTATGAGTTTTTTGTTGTGGAGTGCCAAGTACAGTGACTTTGGTTTTATCTTTTGAGTTGGGGAAAATTGACATAAATTCATGCATATGTATGAAAAAACATTTATCTAAAAACATGTTAACATAGTTAACATGTTTGGGAGGGGCTGGAGCCTATCCCATCTGTCATTGGGCGAGAGGCAGGATACACCCTGGACAGGTTGCCAGGCTATCGCAGGGCTGACACATAGACAGACAACCATTCATGCTCACATTCACACCTGAGGGCAATTTAGAGTTACCAAATAACCTGGCCTGCATGTCTTTGACATGTGGGAGGAAGAACCCACCAAATGTCTTCAAATTCTTGTTAAAATGTTGCTAAAACCCTATTGGTATACAGAGGTACATTTTATATAACCTTTTTTTTTAAAAAAAAGCCCAGCCCACTTCAAACCAAAAAGAAATACAGAAATCTGTCATGAGAAGTAACAAAATCTTTGGCAGGTAATAGTTTGCACTGGTAAGAATATGTTCAGGGTTTAAGTCTCATTGTCTTGTTTTTTTTTAAATGCAGGTTGAGAGCTTGAAGGCTGTCCATCCAGACTATGGAAACCGGGTTCAGACCCTTCTAAACAAGTACAACGCAGAGGCACAGAAGGTAAACACAGTCCCAGCCAAGTCTAATAAAAAGTCCCCACCCAGGTTAAAGTCAGGTTATATGCTTGAAGTTGAAGTTAATATTATTTCCATACTTTTAAAGACCTAATTGCATCTTTGAGTTCTAATCAGTTACATCAATGACACACTTTTACTTTAATTTCACCTTCACCTTGAACTTCACCTTCTTTTCCGCTTATCCGGGGTCGGGTCGCGGGGGCAGCTGCCTAAGTAGGGAAGCTCAGACTTTCTTTTATAGTACTTCTAAAATAGCATAAAAAAACCCCATTCATATCATAGTATGTAATTTAAATTGCACAAAGAAATCATAGTATAGTATGTGGTCCATAACAGCAGGAAGTAGCACGCCATAAAATGGCATAAAAATCATAATATAGCATGTGGTAAAAATTTAAATAAAATAATAACTACTTCATAATCAACTAACACAAATAGAACTACATTTTTTCACACCTACTGGACCTTTTATTTGTTGTATAGTTCACTATGTCAACAGTTAATCAATGAGTATGCTGTTCATATTTTGGTCCATAAATCAGCTAATGCCATCTTTCTTCACTTTTTCTTTCTTTCACAGAGCACAACTCTGCATGTTTACAGTCGTCCAGGAGCCTCAGCTATCGCCGCGTCCTCCAAGATGTAATGCCTTAAATTTGCAGCAGGGGCAGAACCCTCATTTATCTATGAGCAAATGCACTTCCAAAATTACAACTGCTAGCACCAGTGACAAGATTGGACTTGTCTTGTCACCGACTTTTCTGTCAGTGACAAGACTGAAATAAACCTGAAATGTCCGGGTTGGGGTTTGTTCATGTCTAATTCAACCAATCTCAACAATCGGCTTCCTCCAAAAGTCTTAAAGCTAGAAATATTCCGGAGGCTCTTGATCTCAAAATACCTTATGGGGTTTATTAGTCTTGACTGAACAGCAGTTTAGGAACTAAAATTTAGTTTTAAGTTATAAAATTAAAACTGATTTTGATCTGAGTGTTTGGTTATACCAAAACATGCCAATTTTGAGTGTTTGGGTTTTAGAACATAAATGCCTTTTATTAACTTTTTTATTTGATTGCATTAAATCAGTTAACCCCAACTTCCGTTGAGCACTATGATGAGTACATATTGTTTCAAATAATTCCTCAGGTTGTGCGTGTACTACTATGTTGAGATGATTTTTTTTCTTTCGCTAAGTTTAAAGAAAACAAATCCTTTTATTCAAAATGTCTTCTGTCCACAGTCAAATATTTTTTGTAAATTTATATACCAGTCAGTGTATTGCTAGATGTGCACTGCATGAATCTTCAACCTGGGTTCAAGTGGCTTGTGGCTTTGCTTATGGCTGTGTTTTTGTTTTCACTATGGGCAATAATCATTTTTGGCTAGTTTTCTTATAATCATTATGAGAAAATGGTTTTTTTTAATGAGTAGAAAGGGCAACATTATCAGTTGTTTCTTTGTGGGCGTCTGCATATTTCGTCAATGTGCAATTCGGGAAGAGCAAGATGAGAAATTATTTTAACAGCAACTAAAATAACAGTGCCTTTTTTTGTTTGCTAAATTAACCAAATACAGATTATTTCAATCTTAAACTGCAAGAGTCAGTTGTGAATTGATCTCAGTTAAGTGCTACAGTTCTCAAAGTTTAATTAATCTATATGAAGTAACTGTTCGTTGTGGTGCCATCACTATAGTGAGGAGATACGTGTGATTATTTCGGACTTAACATCAAGTTAGTTTACCCTAAAAATATCATGTTGATCACTTTCATCCTGGAAAAAGACCACAAAGATCCCCATAAGGATACAAAACATTTAAGAGTATCAATGTCCAGTATGAATTGTCTGTGTAATCTGCTATATTCATGTGAATGTTTTGGTCTGGATGTAACAGACTTTTTTTTTGTTAATATTAACATTAAAGTTGACAATATGAATTGATTTGTAAGTGAAGCCTATTAACAGCTTTTATTTGTCCTCAATTCTAATACTCTACTTGTATTTTTTAAATGGGTAGGCATGTTTATTGGATTGTTAAACACACCGTGTTTTAGCAACATTTTATACTATGGTTTGTTTGGGCCGCCTATTTTATGTGTTGTAATGTGGTTTTCGGCGGTTTTTTGGACATGTCATATTTTGACATTTTTGCCATACTATAGTATGGCATTTGTTGGATTTTTCAACATGCTATTTTGTGGTGTTTTGACTGTTTTTGCAAAATCCTATGCCGGGGTGTGTCTCGGCACGCTATTTAATGTGGTTTAATGTGGTTTTCAGTAGTTTATTGGACATGTCATATTTTGACATTTTGTCATACTATAGTATGGCATTTTCAGTGGATTTTTCGACATGCTATTTTGTAGTGTTTTTGGCCCTTTTTGGCAACATTTTATGCTATGGTGTGGTTGGCCATGCTATTTTATGTGGTTTAATGTGGTTTTCAGCAGTTTTTTGGACATGTCACATTTTGAAATTTTCGCCATACGAAAGTATGACATTTTCTGGATTTTTTGACATGTTATTTTATGTTTTTTTTTTTTTTACCGTTTTTGCAAAATCCTTTGCTATGGGGTGTCGCTGCACACTATTTTATGTGTTTTAATGTGGTTTTCAGCAGTTATTTGGACATGTCATGTTTTGATGTTTTCACCATACAATAGTTTCGCATTTTCAGTGGATTTTTAGACATGCTATTTTGTGGTATTTTTGGCCCTTTTTGGCAACATTTTATGCTATGGTGTGCTCGGCCATGCTATTTTACGTGGTTTAATGTGGTTTTCAGCAGATTTTTGGACATGTCATATTTTGACATTTTTGCCATACTATAGTATGGCATTTTCGGTGGATTTTCGACATGCAATTTTGTTGTGTTTTTGACCATTTTTGCAAAATCCTATGCCAAGGCCTGTATTGGCACACTATTATATGTGTTTTAATGTGGTTTTTAGAAGTTTTTTGGACATGTCATATTTTGACACTTTTGCAATACTATAGTATGGCATTTTTAGTTGATTTTTTCACAAAAAATGGTTTTTTTTGACTGTTTTTGGAAAATCCTATGCTATGGTGTGTCTCAGCATTCTATTTTATGTGTCTTAAGCTGTTTTTAGGCATGTCAAATTTTGACATTTTTTTGGGTTTTGGACAGTTTTTGGATGTTTTTTCAGGACTGTATACCACAACATGCCCCTACACGCCATATGAAATGCTTTTCAGCTGTTTTTTGGACCTTTTTTGGTCATTTTTTCAGCATGCTATTTTTGGGGGTTTTGGGCAGTTTTTCAACACTGTATACCGTTACATGGCCCTACACATTACACTAAGTGGTTTTCAGCTGTTTTTTGGACATGTCAAATTTTGGCATTTTCGCTATAGTGTATCAATGCTTTATTGGTCATTTTTTGAATGTTATTTTATGGGTTATTTGGCTGTTTTTTTCAACACTGTATACCACAACAGGCCCTATATGCTATACTAAATGGTTTTCAGCTGTTTTTTGGACGTGTCAAATTTCAACATTTTCGCCATACTATAGCCTTGCTTTTTTGGTCATTTTTTCAGCATGCAGTTTTTTGAGGGATTTGGGCTGGGATTTTTGGATGTTTTTTCTACACTGTATACCATAACATGCTCCTACACGCTATAATAAATGGTTTTCAGCTGTTTTTAGGACATGTCATATTTTCATATTTTCACCATAGCCTTGCTTTTTTGGTCATTTTTCTAACATGCTATTTTATGGGTTTTTGGATACTATAACATGCCTCTATATGTTATACTCAATGGATTTCAGATGTTTTTAGGACATGTCAAATTTTGACATTTCCCCATACTATAGCCTTGCTTTTTTGGTCATTTTTTCAACATGCTTTTTAATGGGTTTTTGGACCGTTTTTGGATGTTTTTTCAGTACTGAATACTATAACATGCCTCTTTATGCTATACTAAGTGGATTTCAACTGTTTTTGGACATGTCAAATTTTAACATTTTTGCCATACTATAGCCTTGTTTTTTTGGTCATTTTTCCAACATGCTATTTTATGGGTTTTTGGACCGTTTTGGGTGTTTTTTCAACACTAAATGAACTATCATGCCTCTTTATGCTATACTAAGTGCTTTTCAGCTGTTTTTGGGACATGTCAAATGTTGACATTTTCGCCATATTATAGCCTTTCTGTTTTAGTCATTTTTCAACATGCTATTTTATGGGTTTTTGGACCGTTTTGGATGTTTGTTCAACATTGTATGCTATAACATGCCTACATGCCCTACTAAGTGGATTTCAGCTGTTTTTAGGACATGTCAATGTTACGGCCGCCACGGCTCTAGCTGCACTCCACCCTCCTGTTGTGTGGAAACTTCTTTGGAGTGCTGTGTGTGTGTGTTTATAGGTGTGAGATCGTTGTGTGTGTGTGAGTGGTGTGCAAATTGCAGGCTGATGCTGTCAACCTGTGCGGTGCTGCCAAGGAGGAGGATCTGATTGGTGTGCAGCTGGTACTCCTCATCAGTCTACAGGAGCGGAGCACCACCCACACAACACCATAAGAGTCCTGACTCGACTTCAGTCTTTGCTTCCCTTGACTCCAGAGAGTAAGCCTCATTGCTTACCTCTTGAGCTTTTGTTCGTTCTGAAGCACTTGTCTGTTTGGTATTGTTAACTCAGGCCGCAGACTGTGTTTAGAGTACATTTTGTGAATTGTTACTTCTCTAATTTGGTTGGATGCTGTTTAGTTGTGTTTCTGGTTTTGTGTTGTTAGTGCAGTACTAAGTGTTATCATTTATTTATGGGCTTCATTTAGAAATGAAAAAATCTCAGTTAGTCTCCTTTTGTTATATTTATTTGTTTATGTAACAACAGTCATTGGCACTTTCTTCAACACCCAATTACTTTTACAATAAATAACTTTCATTTTAACAACTACTTATGTTTCATTATTGTTTCCCTTTTCCCATCTCGAGCCGGGTCGAAAAAGTCAAGTTTGGAACTTGTCGCCATACTATAGCATTGTTTTTTACCTGCTACTTAATGGGTTTTTGGTCGTTTTTTGGGTGTACACCGTATGATATGAAAAGCCTGGACATGCTAAACTAAGTTGTTTTCAGCTGTTTTTAGGACATGTCAAATTTTGACATTTTCGCCATACTATAGCCTTGCTTTTTTGGTCATTTTTTCAACATGCTATTTTACGGGTTTTTCGACCGTTTTTAGATGTTTTTTCAATACTGAATACGATAACATGCTTCTAAATGCTATACTAAGTGGTTTTCAGCTGTTTTTGGGACATGTCCAATTTTGACATTTTCGCCATACTATAGCCTTGCTTTTTTGGTCATTTTTTCAAAATGCCATTTGAAGGGGTTTTCGACCGTTTTTGGATGGTTTTTCAACACTGAATACTATTACATGCGTCTTCATGCTATACTATGTTGTTTTCAGCTGTTTTTGGGACATGTCAAATTTTGACATTTTCGCCATACTA